>NC_054475.1:97927527-98238361 GCF_017639515.1 Carcharodon carcharias
ATGAAGGAATTGTGTCAGCTGCCTGGGAAGCAAGCACAGACCTGCAAGATGAGATCCTTGTGGTCACTTTCCAACTGCACGTTCAATGAGCGGAAGTCTTTTCAGTTGGGATATCTGGCTAGCTGGTCTGTTGGTACCTTAATGGCTACTTGGGTACAATCGATGACCCTCCTGAACCTGAGGAAATCCATCAATTCTGGCAAATCCCAAGGTCCTCTGTGCCTGTACTGGACCATTTGTCTGAAAATTGGTATAGTTCCCTGCTCTGTGGAAGAGGACATCCATGACCTGCCTGATGGTGTGAATAGCTGCTGGCTGCAAGATGCCACCCAGTTCCACAACTGGTTCCTTGACTGATCCTGATGCATAAAAATTCAGTGCCACCTTGGTCTTGATGGCAGCTGGTAGGGGACTGCAAAGGGGCCTGGAGGCTTCAGATCATTGTGGACTAGAGCAGAAACATCAGAGACCATATGCCTGTATGGGCACAGACCTTTTTTACAGCACTGGCACACTGTCACTTGCGGGTACCTAAATCTTAGGAAGAACACCCAATATCGTGGGTAGAGAGTTCTTTCCCTTTTAGCCTCTCATGCTCCTCTGGCCTCCCCGGAACAGAAGGATGCATCTACAGAATCTCCTCCTCGCTGCTCTCTCCAATGTCAACGTAGACCGCCACTCATTGTTTCACTAGGGCTTCCGCTACCAATCTCTGATGCCCAAGTGATGCCAGCGGATTCACTTGACACTCAGGAGCCCAACCACTGGTCATAAATACAAACTTCTTGGCATCAACGATAGTACCTCTGGGCCACTAGATGAGCAGCTGAGTTCTCAATTCCAATTTCTCAATTGTTGAACAATACATTCATTAGCAGTCACGGCTCCCTGCTCTGTTCATGACAGCTGCATCTCAGACCCTCCATCTTCCCTGTGCCTCCCAACTGAAAATCTCAAACTGATGCTTCAAAGACTGTTAATGAGGTCCCCAAAGAGCTCAAGTCTCTACTAATTTGAGGGCTGCAGGTTGCCATCCCAGGAATCTGACTCAGCCACATACTATAGGAGCAGGAAGTATAATCTGAAATTGCTCATTCTAGGTAGGTTAGACAAATGGGATGGAAATGATAGAAAGGGAAATTCCCCATCATGCAATCTATACATTACTTTAACAAAAGGAGAAAGAGCATTGTTCAGCATATCTCTGTTGCAAGATAAAATAAGGAACATCATTTTTCTCACCTTAACCAAATTGTTTCACATGCTGGCTCAGGACTTAATCCTAATCTATCTAACTTCACAAACAGTGCTTTTTACTACTGCACTGCAAGGCTGTAACATGGGTTTGTGAACAAACACCCAATCATCTTTAGAATAGGTTTATATTCTAGTTCCAAGTCTTCCACTGCTTCGTTAAAAGTATGGGGGAGTTGAACACTGCACAATCCCTTTACTCCAATTATGTTCTGACCCGTACATTTTAATGTTCATTAATGAGCATCATTAAGAGTGCAAAAATAATCAAGAACAATCTGTGTAAAGGCAATAAGCCAGAGGAAACAGTTAATAGAAATGTAAGCATTACTGTCTCCAGACAAACATATTGACATGTGTAGAATATTAAATTTAACAGGTAAGGTAAACCCAGATTATTAACTCACATTGAGCCAGGTCAGTTGAAGCACAGAGCATAAATTTAAATTAGTGAAATGTAACATTACACTGGCTAGTAATAAAATAAATTTTTACTCAAAGGGTGATAAATGTTTAGCATTGTTAGGATGTGATTCATTATTGTAAATAACTGTTCAAAAGTTTACGTTTTCATTACCTGCAATCTGAAATTTGGCATAGTTTCCTGCTCTGTGGAACAGGACATCCATGACCTGCCTGATGGTGTGAATAAATGCTGGCTGCAAGATGCCACCCAGGTCTACAACTGGTTCCTTGACTGATCCTGATGCATAAAAATTCAGTGCCACTTTGGTATTGATGGCAGCTGGTAGGGGACTGCAAAGGGGCCTGGAGGCTTCAGATCATTGTGGACTAGAGCAGAAACATCCGAAAAGTTTACATTTTCTGCAGTGATGTGGCAGCAGATTCCATTATACATGAGAAGTGTAGAAATCTGCAGGATCTTTTATGCCAGGAATAATTTACTTAGAGGGAGTTAGGGATGTTTAAAATGCGGTTGGAAACAATGCTCGATGTGCTGCAGTGCTGGAGCGAACAAGCTTTGATGGACAGAAGGTCTTTGTCCTTGACTAGAAGCAAGATTTACTAACCATTCACAATAAAAGGAGAATAAATTTCACCCAGCGCACAAAGATAACCTGTAAGAAGCTGGAATAGAGTTTAAAGACTTACCAAGGGTGATTGAACTGTCTCTCTCATGCTGTGTAATTTACTTTCCAATTGTCTCACATATTCCTGGAGCTGTTGATTTCTCTTCATCTCTTGGATTAAGGATTGCTCATAATACTCCCTTTTACGCTAATTTCAAAATGAACAGAAGTATTAAATACATTAATTAATGGCAACATGAATATCTAAGGTTGAGAGTCAGGGCAAGTGAACCTGCTTAGCGTAAATTATCAAACCATATTTTTGACATTATATCCATTCAAATCATGAGGCTAGTTATCCTGCACTGATATAAATAAATGGTAGGAGAAACTGTTGACACTAGAGACTTAAGCAAGAGATTCTGAAATTCTTAAGTTTCCGTGTAGGATCTAACCAAATAATTGAACTCTTTGGGAGATGAGAGAATACATGTTCAATTAAAAACACAGGATACTAAAACAACTGGCAGTGTTGTTCTACTGATTCATAGCAACGACCAAGATCCCCAGAGGTTAATTTGGAGAAACTGCCTGTGAGGTTGATGTACTAATGGTCAAATTTGGATTTAACAGCAACTAAGTTGAAGAAGTAAATTAGGAAATAGACATATTAACCAGCCCTCGGCATTTTCACTCTGTTGCCTGTTTGTCAATGCTTACTGATAGGAAAAGGAACAGGGAATTTAAACTTGCAACATTGTGCTAAAGTCTTCCCAGAATGCAGCTGAGCACAACTTGGTTGCTCTGGCTGGCTGAAGGCTGCTGTAAATGTTTCTGGTCTTTGTGTGACTGAGGTAGTACTGGGCAGGTGCTAATTTAAGGCTCCAAGCGAGTAAGAGAGATAAATTTCAACAATATTTCAGTAATCTGCTACCATATTCTGCACATTATAATGACTAAGCCTTACAACGATTTCAGAAGTGTTGGAATACTTTAAAAATGATAAAACATAATTATACTGGTAGTCATATGACACTGCCACAGCCTAACTGTTCGAAAATACCAGTAAGCTGAACAATATAAAGATTCAAGACTGAAGCACCATCATTAATGGAATGCAAAATGAGCTTTCTGGTTTGTATGGATTCTGTTGGCTCTTATTGCAACCTGAAAGGTGGGGTTAATGAGGCATTTGGGAGGTGAGGTGGGGTAAGTGGAAGAGACTCAAGCAGTTACAAAGCTGGGGGTGTGTGACTGAGGCAGCATGAAGGCTTGTGGAGAGGGGATGTGTGTGACTGAAGCAGTGGGGGTGGGTTTTTTTTTAAAGTCGTTCATGGAAGCTGAGCATCCCTGGCATAGGCCAGCATTTATTGCCCATCCCTAGTTGCCCTTGAGAAGATGAGCCGCCGCCTTGAACTGCTGCAGTCCATGTGGTGCAATTACATCCACAATTCTGTTAGGGAGGCAGCTCCAGTATCCTGACCCAGCGACAGTGAAGGAACGGCGTTACATTTCTAAGTCAGGATGGTGTGTGGCTTGGAGAGAACTTGCAGGTGGTAGTGTTTCCATGTATCTGCTGCCCTTGCTCTTCCAATGGTCGTGGGTTTGGATGGTGCTGTCTAAGGAGGCTTGGCGAGTTCCTGCAGTGCATCTTGTAGATGGTAGACACTATTGCCACTGTGCATCGGTGCTGGAGGGAATGAATGTTTGTGGATGGGGTGCCAAACAAGCAGGCTGCGTTGTCCAACTTCTTGAGTATTGTAGGAGCTGCACTCATCCAGGGAAGTGAAGAGCATTTCATCACACTCCTGACTTGTGCATTGTAGATGGTGGACAGGCTTTGGGGAGTCAGGTGGTGGGTACTTGCTGCAGGATTCCTAGCCTCTGGCCTGCTCTTGTAGCCACAGAATTTATATGGCTAGTCCAATGCGGTTTCTGGTCAATAGTAACTGCTGGTATGTTGGTATTCAGTGGGGGATTCAGTGATGGTAATGCCATTGAACATAAAGGGCGATGGTTAGATTCTTTCTTGTCGGAGATGGTAATTGCTTGGCAGCTGTGTGGCGTGAATATTGCTTGCCAATTGTCAGCCCAAGCCTGGATATTGGCCAGGTTTTGCTGCATTTGGACATGGACTGTTACAGTATTTGAGTCATCGTGAATGGTGCTGAACATTGTGCAATCTTCAGCAAACATCCCCACTTCTGATGGAAGGAAGGTCATTGGTGAAGCAGCTGGAGGTGGTTAGGCCTAGGACACTACCCTGAGGAACTCCTGCAGTAACGCCCTGGAACTGAGATGACTGAACTCCAACAACAACAACAACACATCTTTCTTTGTGCTCGGTATGACTCCAACAAGAGAGTTTTCCCTGATTCCCATTGACCCCAGTTTTGCGAGGGCTCCTTGACACCATACTTAGTCAAATGCTGCCCAGATGTCAAGGGCAGTCACTCTCACCTCATCTCGGGAGTTCACCTCTTATGCCCATATTTAAGGACAGGAGCTGAATGGCTCTGGCAGAACCCAAACCGAGCATCAGTGAGCAGATTACTGCTAAACAAGTGCCACTTGATAGCACTGTTGATGATCCCTTCCATCACTCACTGATGATCTAGAGTAGGCGGATGGGGCAATAATTGGCTGGTTTAGATTTGACCTTTCTGTGGACGGGACATAGCTGGGCAATTTTCCACATTGCTGGATAGATGTCAGTGTTGTAGCTGTACTGGAACAGCTTGGCTAGGTGTACAGTAAGTTCTGGAGCACAATCTTCAATACTATCGCTGGAATATTGTCAGGGCCCATAGCCTTTGCAGTATCCAGTGCCTTCAGCTTTTTCTTGATATCACATGGAGTGAATCAAATTGGCTGAAGACTGGTATCTGGCATGTTGGGGACCTCCGGGGGAGGCCGAGATGGTTCATCTACTTGACATTTTTGGCTAACGATTGTCACAAATGCTTCAGCCTTATCTTTTGCACTGATGTGCCGGGCTCCCCCATCATTAAGGATGGGGATATTTGTGGAGCCTCCTCCTCCAGTGAGTTGTTTAACTGTCCACCTCCAATCACGACTGGATGCGGCAGGACTGCAGAGCTTCGGTCTGATCCATTGATTGTGGAATCACTTAGCTTGGTCTATCACTTGTTGCTTATGCTGTTTGGCATGAAGGTAGTCCTGTGTTATAGCTTCATCGGGTTGACACCTCATTTTTAGGTATGCCTGCTGCTGCTTCTGGCATGCCCTCCTGCACTCTTCATTGATCCAGGGTTGATCCCCGGCTTAGTGATAATGGTAGAGTAGAGGATATGCCGGGCCATGAGATTACACATTGTGGCCGAGTACAATTCTGATGCTGCTGCCCCACAGCACCTCATGGATGCCTTGTCTTGGGTTGCTAGATCTGTTCGAAATCTATCCCATTTAGCACAGTGGTAGTGCCACACAACATGATAGAGAGTATCCTCCATGTGAGGACTGTATTACTGAGGCAATGTGAGGTCTTGGGGGCTGGGGCATGATCTGTGTGCAACTAAGGCAGTGTGAGGGTTTGTGGGGAGGCGGTCTGTGTGTGGCTAAGGCAGTGTGAGGGTGTAGAATAGTCTGTCAAAGTATGGAGTGAGAGCACGGCAAGAATGTTTGTGAGGTAATGCAGTCAAGCTGCTGAAAATGAAGTATCGCTGGATATGTAACCTGACTAATTTAATGAAAGCTTGCGTTAAAAAAGCTGGCTGCAAGGTCAAAACCCAGTGAAACCCCCAGTCAGCTCTCTCCTCCCACAAGTAGCCTGTTCAACCATGCTGGTAATATCAAGAATAGTAGCAAAACTTCCATAACTCGGGTTGCTTAATATTTCTGATCTGTGCCACCTGATTTCTCTAGCACCGCCACTAAAAGAAAAAAGAGTGAACATTATAGCAGAAGGCACAGTATATCAGAGAAAGTGATGGCAAGGGGCTTCTATATTTTACTCAGCTTCAATGAACAGGGGCATTGTAAAGAAGTCTACAAGGAGATCTTTATTTCTTAGGAACAAGGACATTTGATTCTAAACTGGGCACGATGATTGCAAATATACTCCTGAGACTAATTTTCTGATTTCTCCTGTACTTGAGTTCGGCTTCAGCACAGGACATCCAAAGGGCTTAACCCAAACTGAACCAGCAACCTCAATTGCATTTGTAATTCTGGTCATTTGCATTGCCGCACTGTGCCTCATGGCAGGGAGCTGCACTTGGAATTGATGGTGGAATGTCAGGCATTGCTGCAGTGGGAGTGGGGTTGCCTTTTAGCTGCGGGGCCTTCATGCTATTGACACAAATTGAGGCAGAAATGACAGGAATGTTCCCACCCACTTCATTGATATACCGGCAGTTAACAACAGCACCAGCATTCTGACCAAATTTCCTCCCAGGAAAAGTCCAGAAAGCCCTGAAGCAACATGAAGGGGTGGGAGATGCCGTTGTGGATCTCCCCCCTTTCCACTGGGCTTCATATCTGGGAAAGAAAATGTTCCTCAGGGCACAAGCCATAGAAAACTTAACTCATCTCTTACGCAAGAGAGAGTTTGGATTCAGTTTAGTGTATTTGAATAATTCAAATCCTGTTCAGAAAGGCTTTGTGAGGAGTCATACTGTCTATCTGAATGACACCGATATATAAGGGTCTTCATCAATTTCCCCCCACATCAATAAGACACTTCAGCGTCAATATGTTGAGGGAAAGCAATGCCTATGCTGTGCTATAAACAAAGTTATTTTGCTAATTTTAAATACGTCTGAACTAATGAATACATTTAAAATCTTGATTTTCTGTAAATTGTTAACCATGACTCGGCACCTAGATTAAACCACTGTTTAATACTTGGCATGAATTGGTCACAACGTAGGCACAACTCCAGTTAAACAATGGCTACTTGTATTCTTTTTGGATGATTCCACATCTGACTTTGTACTTGGGTCTTTTAATAGTTAATTGAATTTGTTCCATTGTTGATTAAGACAGGCCTGGTTGAGCTGCCAAGTCAATTTAACATATCTTGCAAAAAACACCTTGCATATAAGAGCATTTCATATCCTTAAGCTCTCCTGAAGCATTTACAGCCAATTAAGCACTTTTGAAGTGTATTCACTGTTGAAATAGAGGGACACACAGCAGACATTGAATCAAGCAGGGTCCCACAAATAGAAATGTGGTAATTCGCCAGAAAAACAACATATTTTGGTGGTGTTTGTGGAAGGCTAAATGTTGGCCTAGATACCAGGAGGTTTCTTAGCTAATATCACCACCGTCAACACCTCTTTGTCCTTTTGTCTATGACATCTTTTGGCTATCTCCACCTATCACTGGCCCTCTATCCAGCTCTACCTGTCCCACCCCCCCCATTAAACCAGCTTATATTTCACCTCGTTTCTATTTTTCCTTAGTTCTGGTGAAGAGTCATATGGACTCGAAACGTTAACTGTGTTCCTCTCCACAGATGCTGTCAGACCTGCTGAGTTTTTCCAGGTATTTTTCTTTTTGACCAGGAGGTTCTTCCCTGTTCTTCATTGAATGGACTTGTAATATAATTTACATTCATCTGAGAGGACAGGTGGGCTTCAGTTTAACAATTTATCTGAATGATGGCACCTCTAATCATAAAGCATGTTCTTAGAACTGCTTTGAAGCATCAACCTAAATTATATGCTCAAATCTTTGGAATTCTGCTTGAACCCACAAGTTTCTGACTCAGAGACAAGAGTGCTACCATTGACCCAGTGCAGGCACTTGGTAGAAGCCTGAAAGTCAAGTTCCAAGAAGGTACAGTGTGGATCTCACAATTATAATAATTCAAATTCTTGAAAGGAGCAAACCAGGGAGAACTGGAACATTTAGGGAAGAAATTGTTTGTGTAGCACTGCTTCCACCACTGTGCAGACATATGTCAATTCACCAGGGCAGGCAGTGCTGTGGGCCACTACCTGCCCGCTGTTCTTCAGTGGTACCAATGAAGGACATTGCCTGGGAACTGGTGCCTGTTTTGCCTGCCCCTGGGGAATCAATAAATTTCTCCCATTAGATCTTCGGTCAATTATGTTCTCTTTCAAAGTTCTATACTATAACGAGTGTCCCGCTTTAAATAAACAATTGAGGTTAATCAGTGCAATATTTGTTGCCTTTGCTGCTGTTTGCAACAAGAAGTCTGGCAACAGAAAAGACAATACTGAGATGAACCCAACTGGCTACAACGTTACAATTACAGCTGGTATTCTCTAGAGAATCAGTAAAGTGACCTTCATAAACAATGCAACTGAGATAAAGAATCCACCATTGACTTTATTCAACTGATACTTTACAAATTGTAGATTCTGTCTGTCTTCTATTACCAATTTACTGTGATTGAACTTGTTGCAAAGAAGTTTCTGTACAGCAATTTATTCTTGTCTAGCAAGCAGTAAAATAAATGATGGGCTTTAATCAATTTGCAGCTCTAAAGATCATTGTATTCAAATATATAACTTTAAAATGTGCTTTCCTTCAGAAAATATAACTCGGCATGATAAGATGACTGTTCTGAGGAAAAAAATACTCTCCTCTTATCGAGTGGGGCCCATTACTGTGAGGTTAGCATGAGAATTGCACATTTATTATATGGAGAATTGGTTAAGATTATGCTTATGATTTTGCGTGTACGGACCTTATTATTTTTATAAGTGGCACTGCATTGGATTCTAGTTATAAATACAGACTTGTAAAATGGGGTAATCGGTAGAGACCACTGTTACTGCAAAGAAATAGATTCTTCTTATGCAGACTTTCAGAATATTCTATAATAAATGAAGGAGAAAATGTATTTCTATCTAAGAGGAGCTGGGACAATAGTTTAGGGTGGCAATGTAATTTGGGACTCCTCATAGCACCCAAAGCAGTGAAGTCACTTTGGTAAGGTTCCTAAAACTCTTCAGGGTCTAACATGGTTTATTTATTTTGTACTTGTACCAGTACATACTTCTCTGCAGTACACCTGACAGGCATCTTGCTACTCCTTCAGTTTACTGGGTCCCATTGTATATTAGACCACCATTAAAATGTTTACAAGAAAATTCTCATGTCACATAATGGGAAGAGGGTATACGTTACACCTTTGTAACGAAAGCACTCTTGATGATATCGCAAGAAAACTTTTGAGCCAATCTAGGAAAATAGCAGAAGCTGATTAGCAGCTTCAGAAAAACTGGCAGTTCACAAAATGTCGACAACTCAAGAATAGCCTTTATGTGATTTATGGTTAATCTTAAGTGGGCCAAAATTCTCATTTACACCTGGGGAAGAATTCCCCCACCCCCTCCACCCTGTCGGGGAGGGAAGTGCAGGAGTGAGCGGGAGCAGGTGCGCCTCCAATCAGTGCCCCCAATTGGGGGCGCGCCACTATTTTACATGGACGGACCAATTAAGGCCCGCCCAGTGTGACATCCACTAGGAAGTGCTATGCGCTCCCTGTACAGGCAGGGGGATTCCCTCAGCTGAGTGTGCGCCCTTTCGCACATGCGCACAAAAGAGCGCACTCATCTCCCTGAGGCTAGGCGCTGCCTCAGGGCGATTGGCTCCAAATGTAAAAATGGTAAAGGTGTACAAACAAAATTTCCCTGACGTACCCTCATGTGACAGTCACATGAGTTGGGACATGTCCATCACTTTAAATCAAACATTTATTAAATTTTTAAAAACCCTCACGAAACCTCATCCCGCCCGTGGATGAGGTTTCATGCTTTTTCTGAAGCCCACCAGGGCTCCCGGCCTGCCCGCCAACCTTAAGGTTGGACGGGCAGGTCCATTAATGGTGTTAATGACTTTGTCAATGGCCTCAATAGGCCGTTGACAGACTGGTGGATGCACAGCTGATTCGGCTGCGCCCCCACCGACCTGAAAATTAAAATGACGCAGGGTGGCGTTGGGTGTTCCGCCCAATGTCATCCCACGTCATTTTACATGTCAGTGAGCAGGCCCTGCTTTCCACTTGCCGACCTCAAGATCCTGGCCCTGGCGTGCACCCATCAGGACCCTCCAGCATTGATATCTGCATGGGTCAGGCAGGTGCCAGCATGATTACAGGTGGATCTCCATTATAAAACTGGAGGATCCCCTGAGGAATTTTGTCCTGAACACTCTTATTTTTAAGAAATTAATAGATTTTTAAGGTAATAAATGAAAACCAATGGGACATAGATTTTGAACAGACCAGTACGTACCCAAAAGTTCTGTCAACTTTTACTAATCCACATACAACCCTCAGCTGGCATTGTCTCACATGCAACCTCCACCATCCAGTTCATAAAAACACACAACCACACAACCTGCTCTAGATCCAATTCACAGACACTAGACCCCATTTAACCCCCCCACTCTTCGGGAGATGCTCTCTTCTTCAACTCTCCTAGTTTAGACTGGTGCAATTCTCCCTTTCCTTCTTGACCTTCATCATTCTTCCCCTTCCCTGACCTAATTAATCTGGTACTTTTCTTCCAATTCATATTTGCCCACAGCAGTGGCCTGAGCCTGCACCCCTGCCTATTCATGCTGGCAAACTCTCTCCCCACCCCCTCGCAGCTACTGCTGATATTCTCCTTCTCCACTAGCTCAAAAATGTCAGTCTTAGCTTCTCCTTTCTTATCCTCAGCATACTCTTCTGCTCTTTCTCTTACCGCTTCATTGCCATTTAATTCACCTTTTCCTTTATTCTCATCCATTTACCACCTTCTTTATTGCCCATGACAACATCTTCCCAGTGCTCTTCAATTTTCCCTTCCATCTCCCTTTCATTTTAAGCTACTTACTGCTACTCCCTATCTTTCACTGCAATCCACACCCCTCCCATTGTGATCCATTCTTTCCTTTCTCTCTGTATCCACTTCCCTCCATGTCATGCATTCTGTCCTCTTCAAATATTGTTCGTTTTCTATTGGTTATCAACCCTCCTAACCTAGCCCAATGCTTACACACCAGTTCAGCCTCATTCCTCCTGTCAGTGTGCTCACTGGTCTATTGATTGGGATTGCCAACTATGAAGGAGTTCTAGTTCTTGGAAAAGTTTCTGCTTACAGTGTACACATAGCAACCTAGGCTATTAATTCTGGGAGGAGCAGACCTGTCTGGTGTATAAGCCAGTATACCAGAAAAGCCAGCTAGCTAGTTAAACAGGGATCCAGTGACACTCATTTGTGCCCCAACATTGATTAGCCTAAAATGCTGACTGTCAGAGAAAAACACTAATGTTTGACATATATGAGAAAAGGGATTTTACTAGAAATCTGTCATTGATCAGTAATTCTGGTTGGTGGTGCTATCTATACCTGCTCATTATCCAGTTTCTTGGAAAGTGCATTAGCATGCTGATTGGTATTTGAAACTTCCATCTGCAATGCTGTCACTTTTTGCTGAAGTCCTGTTGTAGTCGCTCGATAGATCTGGTCCCAGTCTTGGTTGAGCTTCATCAGCTGAAAGAAAGATTATATGATAAGAATGAAGCAGATAATCCATATTAACTGGTGTTCAGTGACTGCTGACAGCCACATTCTCCAGTTTTCCTTTTAATGGATTACATCTATTTCTAAAGAGAATTTCCTGATCAAGTGGTCATTCTGTCTCAGTAAACTAGCAGTATTGACCCAATGAACAACACTTTTTTATCAACAACAAAAACAGAATTACTTGGAAAAACTCAGCAGGTCTGGCAGAATTGGCGGAGAAGAAAAGAGTTGACGTTTCGAGTCCTCATGACTCTTCGACAGAACTTTTTTTTATACTTTTTTATCACTTGTTAGGGACAAGTACTGCACTGATTAATAGATTCTGAAACAACGGACACAAAATAGTTTCTCCATTTACCTTGTCAAATCCTTTTAACATTTTAAATATCTCAATTAGGTCACTCTCATCCTTCTGTACTTAAGGGGCAACAAACCAAGTTAGTGTCCTTTTAATTTAACCCTTAAAGCTCTGGTATCATTCTTGTGAATCTGCACTGCGCCCCTTCCATGTGCAATATATCTTTCCTCATGTGTGGGATCCAAAACTGAATGCAGCACTCCAGATAATGTCTGGCCAAGGCTTTATACAAGTAAAGTAGAACTTACTCCTCTTTATATTTCAGCCCCTTTGAGATAAAAGCTAATATTTCATTAGCCTTTTTGATTACGTATGTAACCATCTACTAACTTTTTAATGATTTGTGTACTTGGACTCCCAAATCTCTTTGCTCATTCACCGTTCCTAGTTTCTCACCACTTGGAAAAAAAATTCAATTTACCTTTATCTTTCTTGGGCACAATGTGGGTGATCTCACACTTAACTTCATTTGACAGCAGTTTTGCCATTCACTTAATCTATGATCCTTTGCAGCTTGCTGCTCCCCACTTACCGTACCTCCTAATTTAATGTCACCTATAAACTTGGATACACAATTCTCTACTCATTCATTCAAACTACTAATGGGTATGTTGAAAGTTTGAGGCACTTGAACAATCCCTTAGAAATACCATTTGTCACATACCAGCAATCTGTTATTGCCACACGTTGTTCCCCGCCTCCAAGCCAATTTTTGAGTCAAGTCAAAGGCTATCTCCAATTCCAAGTGCTCTCGTTTCTGATAATAGTGGAACTTTAATGAGTGATATCTAAAAGTCCACCTAGATAACATCCATATACATTTACCTATCTTTATATAGTGACTTCCTCAAAAAATTCAGATTATTCATACATGACTTATCCTCAACAAAACGACATTAATACTTTTTAATCCTAATGACAGATACTAGTAACTTCATGAAAAAAGCTGTTAAACTGACAGGCCTGGAGTATCTGTCCCTTTTTAAATAATGGAACGACATTGGAAAATTTCCAAACTGCACAATTCACAAATCAAGAGAGCTACGGAAGATTATGACTAATGCTTTTGCAATTCATTTACCTAATTAGTTTAATAAAAAACATTCTGGAAAGACTCCGCAGGTTTTGGCAGTATCTGTGAAGAGAGAAAGAGTTAACATTTCATCTGTGTTCGAAAGATCATTGACCTGAAATGTTAACTCTATTTCTCTCCACAGATGCTACCTGTCCTGCTGAGTATTTTTGGCACATTTTGTTTTTAGTTCAGATTTCCAGCATCCACAATACATTCCTTTTGTAATTACTTTAATATCCTGGGGTGGAATCACCAGGGCCTGGATAATTATCTATTTTAAATACCATTATTTTCTCCTTTACCATTTTGTTACTTGTATTGGATCCAATAGGTTCCTCCCCTTGATTTCTTTTAGCTTCTCTTCTATCATTGGTACTTTTTTCTACTGTGAAAATGAATAGAGTATAAAGTACTCACTTAATAAATTTGTCATTGCCTAGTTGTGCATCGGTGTCACTCGTATCTGTCTTGAATGGACACACCTCTCTTAGCCACTTTCTGTTTACTCAGTCGTTATTGCCTGAATCAGTAATTGCTCCTCATCCAAGGATACAACACGCACAGAAAAACCGTATCCCCTGATTTCACCCCACAACCACATTACAATAAATCTAAAACAGAAGTTACTGCACAATTTATAAAATAAAGCAACAGCTTTTGAAAACAAAGCCTGAATTAAACAGTTTGATCCTCCCAACCCCTCATTTCTTTGCAAAGGAAATTTTCATTGTGTGCGACTGTGTGAGCTTAAACCCTTGGGGTGTGTCACCACGTGCAATAACCACTACCACAACTGACATCTCTGTTAAGCAGTGTTTTTGACTAATCCATACAAGTATACCCTGGAAAGCACTCAGTCTACAACTTTGTTTCCTTCTGCTGTGTCATCCAACTCAGAGTTATACAGCAGCACACACACTCTGCGATCGACTGCTTTGAATCCCTGCTGTTCTCCTTCCATTTTGTTGGCAATATGCAGTCGTTTTTTGTGTATCTCTACAGGAGAAAAAATACACCCAAACAAGCAGGAAATATCCAGTGGCTAAATAAAAGTTACTCTGGCACAAGCTTCTGCAGCGGGTCACAAACTTTGGGAGCACCACTTTGGCTTACAACAACAGCACCCTAAATACAATCTACATTTTTAGACTCATTTTGAGCAATTCCTAAGGAAATCCGCTATAAAATAATGTTGGGTATTTCATTATCCTCTACATGCACATGCAAGGATCACAATTCTGAATTATTCAAACTTGACAAAATTTGAAATAATGCAAAGAGCAGAGGAATTCTCCCATTTTCCTTGTCTTAAGTAACAATCAAATCAAATGATCTAATCATTTATCTCATTGCTGTTTGTGGGACTTTGAGTGCAAATTGACAAATTGTTGCTTTTCTACATTACAACAGCGACTGGACTTCAAAAGTACTTTATTGACTGCAACAGGCTTTGGGACATCCTAAAGTCATGAATGGTGCTTTACATATAAATGTAAGTATATAATCTGATATAATGTATATGTTGTATATATGAACACATTCTTTCTTATTTCTTTCTAACTCCAATGAGTCGCTTCAGTTTTTCAATTGCACTGAGCACCTGTGCCTAGAATATCATTTCAGTGTCATTCTCATTCATTGTTTTTTTTTAAATAAATCTGAAAAGTACACAGAACATCATTTAACTACAGAATGAATGGAATGAAACCACAACATATTCTAAATATCTTGATGATCAACATAGGCAATGTCTCCCACAATAGCACTAGTAATAATATGGCTCACATTATTGTATATGGTTACATTGATTATATGTGCTTCCTTGATGTGATGCTGGACAGATCACCGACATCTCAGGGGCAAGTGTCCAACAGCAGACATCAGAACATAAGTATTCTCATGGCATTTTAATAACTACAGGCTTGACATTTTATTTTGCAGAGAAGAGGACTGTGTTAATTATAAATGGCTGTCAGTGTTGTTCTTGGGTCAGAAGGGAAACTCCAACAGGGTATTGCTTAATAGACTTTGTTAAAATAAATGATCTGGTATATTCAAATTGCTTAACAAGAATAGAGAAGTGGAAGAGGAAAAAACTACCTCTTTGTTCATGCGTCTCAGTTCAGTGTTCCTGTTCAGCAGTAGCAGTTTTTCCTCATCTGCAGTAGTTACACTCATGCTCTCTGTGATAAAGATCACATTCTCCTCAGCTCCAAATTCATTCACATTTTGGATCAATTGGAATGGTTCATTTGGTGTTCTTGAGGTATTTTCTCTGAAAAAGAGAGATATTGTTTAACATGAATACTCAGCAACCTGGGGCACTGCAGTCAGACAATCATATAGCACAATAAATTAGACCAGCAACACTGCACTATTTAGATTTTAAGTCTTAGAATATCTTGTAGGTAATTTTGGTTCAATCTGAAGTACAGGGTAATTCGAACAGTTGTCACAACTAGTGGAGTTTAAGTGCAGAGCTTTCCCATTAATGAGAAAAGCATCTTGGCCACTAAATTGGTCAGGACCCAAAAACAGGCAATGAAGAATTACCCCACATCCAGTGCTTCTGGTACAGGCAGCACACGAACTTAGTGCTGTTAATTTAAAGGATTATAGCATGCAGCCAGCACTGAGCACACTATTCAGTGCCTGCATGCCTGAGCAGGGCCCATAAAATCACAAGAAGTTATCACAAGTTAGAGCTAGACTTCCTTACATAAAGGCAGCCAGCTCCTTAGTCCAGGAGGCAGAGAGCTGGAAAGCTGTCATCTATCTACAGGGGTCAGGAGAACCTCCAGACTAACTTTTCAAAGACAGGTAATCAGTTAGCCATGGTCCTCAATGTCAGAAGTGAGGACCTGGATGCAGGGCACAAGAAGTTCAGTGATCTAATTGGTGTGGTCGACTCTAGTGAAGGTATTTTCAAATGGCATATCCCACCAACTGCACCATCAGCCTCATGCACCGCTCAATGCGCCACACACTCATCATTCACTATTGATAAGGACTCATATCTCACATTTATAGCTTCATCTCTCCCTCACACACTTAGTACTGCTGCAAGCTTTATGCCCTCATTTTGCTGCTTGCACGCACTGCTAGCTATTCAATCATTCAAACAGATTGCACCACTCTCAATGACACACTTCCCCCTCTCCTCCAGGACGAGGTGCTGCATAACCAGAAGCAGCAGCACCTAACCCATGGGAGACAAGCACAGCTACATATCCTTAACCCATGGAGGAGACGGTCCATCATTGGAACAACTGTGGCTGAGTCTGTGGCCAGCCATGGGGCTGCAACCAAAGATGATCATATCCTCATACCCAATCTCCCTTTCTCACATCCCACTTCCCTCATCCTACAATCTCTTCTGATTTACAAGCTACATATGATGTTAGCATGCACCTCTTATTTTTCTACCATCCCCACAACTCAACCTTACCCTCTTTTCAAATACTCAGGAACTCCTGAGTCAATCAACATCAAAAACAGATTATCTGGTCATTAATATGTTGCTCTTTCTGGGAGTTTGTTGTGCAGAAATTAACTGATGCAGTTCCTACATTACAACAGTGACTACACTTCAAAAGTACTTCATTGGCCATAAAGCGCTCAAGACATCCAGTGGTCATGAAAGGCACTAAAGAAACACAAGTTGTTTTTTTCCTATTTTTAGCCAGCAGGGGTGGAGGAGCTGGAAGACAGTGATAATAAAGAAACACCAACACTAGCTCTCAGACAGGTGGCCACCAGCTCAGATACTGACATAGTGCATATGCTATAGAGGATATCATGGAGACAAGATTTGCATGTGGTGAGGCACTGGGTATGAGCAGCCTGAAGCCAGGCAGGGGTCAAAGGTAGGGTTGGTATTGGCTCAAGAGAGGATAAGGGGTGAGGTCATGCTGCAGAGGACTCAGATGGCGACTTTGATGTTGGAGGGTTGCACAGAAAAAGGTTGAAGGCTTTTTAAAAATTCAGTTATGGAATGTGGGCTTCGCTTGCTAGGTCAGCATTTATTACCCACCCCTAATTGCCCTTGAGAAGGTGGTGGTGACCTGCCTCCTTGATCCACTACTATATGTACACCCACAGTGCTGCTAGGGAAGGAGTTACAGGATTTTGACCCGGTGACAGTGAAGGAACGGCGATATATTTCCAAGTCAGGATGGTGAGTGACTTGGAGGGGAACTTACAGGTGGTAGCATTCCCATCTATCTGCTGCCCTTGTCCTTCTAGATGGTAGCAGTTATGGTTTTGGAAGGTACTGCCTAAGAAGCCTTGATGAGTTTCTGCAGTGTATCTTGTAGATGGTACACACTGCTGCCACTGTGCATCGGTGGTGGAGGGATTGAATGTTTGTGGATGAGGTGTCAGTCAAGCAGGTTGATTTGTGCTGGATGGTGTCGGGCTTCTTGAGTGTTGTTGGAGCTGTACTCATCCAGGCAAGTGGTGAGTGTTCCATCACACTCCTGACTTGTGCCTTATAGATGGTGGACAGGCTTTGGGGGAGTCAGGAGGTGTGTTACTTGCCACAGGGTTCCTAGCCTCTGAGCTGCTCTTGTAGTCACAGTATTTATATGACTAGCCAGTTCAGTTTCTGGTCAATGGTGACCTCCAGGATGTTGATAATGGGGGATTCAGCGATGGTAATGCCATTGAATGTCAAGAGCGATGGTTAAATTTTCTTTTGTTGGAGATGGTCATTGCTTGGCACTTGTGGGGCATGAATTTTACTTGCCAATTATCAGCCCAAACCTGAATATTGTTCAGGTTTTGCTGCATTTGAACATGGACTGTTTCAGTATCTGAGGAGTTGCGAATGGTGAAAATTGTGCAATCATCAACGAACATCCCCACTTCAGACATTATGATAGAAGGTCATTAATAACGCAGCTGAAGACGGTTGGGCCTAGGACACTACCCTGAGGAACCACTGCAGTGATGTCTTGGAACAGAGATGGTTGAACTCCAACAACAACAACCATCTTCCTTTGTGCTAGGTATGACTCCAACCAGCAGAGAGTTTACACCCTGATTCCCATTAACCCCAGTTTTGCTAGGACTCCTTGATGCCACATTCATTCGAATGCTCCCTTGGTGCCAAGGGCAGTCACTCTCACCTCTCCTCGGGAGTTCAGCTCTTTTGTCCATTTTTCACCCAAGGCTGTAATGAGGTCAGGAGCTGAGTGGCCCCAGTGGAACCCAAACTGAGCATCAATGAGCAGGTAATTGCTAAGGAAGTGCCGCTTGATAGCACTGTTGATGATCCCTTCCTTTGCATCACTGATCATGATCGACAGTAGACTGATGGGGCGGTAATTGGCCAGGTTGGACTTGTCTTGCTTTTTGTGTACAGGACATATCTGAACAATTTTCTACATAACTGGGTAGATGCCAGTGCTGTAGCTGTACGAGAACAGCTTGGCTAGGGGCGCAGCAAGTTCTGGAGCACAAGTCTTCAGTACTATTGCCGGAACATTGTCAGCGCCAAAGCCTTTGCAGTATCCAGTGACTTCAGCCATTTCTTGATATCACATGGAATGAATCGAATTGGCTGAAGACTGGCATCTGTGATGCTGGGCTTGGAGAAAGTGGAATTCTTTCCAATTGAAGTAAAGTTCTTGGTTGACAATGTGGTGTCCACAATATGTGCAGTCAGTAGCATCCTGAACCATTGGGTAGCCTGTTATCCTATTGAAGCTATGTAATTGCTCCACCAGCTTCTCTCTGGCAAGAATGAATGAAATGTATTCATCTGTCTTTGCATACAGAGTCTCAGTGGCTTCCCTTACACAACAATAAGTGTTTAGCTGGGAGGCATTGCAAAAATCAACTGTTCCATCCTGAAAGGAGCAAATGCATGAAAGATCATGGGCACAGTCACTGGTAATGCTTTCCTCACCAGGCTCTGCAACCAGTTGCAGCTGTAGCACATGTCAGTTTTCACTGAGGATATCCTTAGTGAAGCACAGATGTCTGACACTGCTTGATTGAGTTTGAGGTAGGGGAATTGCTCCTTACCTACCCTGGAAGAATATGGTCTCCTGCTGAAAGCACTCCTCCTAATCCCTCTTCCAGCAGCCTATCCTGTTCTGTGTTGCCTCTCCCTATCATGCTGTAGTTCAAGAGATACAAACTTCTGCACCCACTTCTGGAAGTGAGTGGTTTGTGCGGAAACTTTACAGTCAACATAAAATCCTTCAGCACATGCCACATCACTCCCTGTAGACGTCAACAACTTTAACCAGCCCTGGAAACCACCAAATACTTCTACAATCACAGCAACAGCCAGTAAAAGTTAGTCAGCAACTGACTTGAAACTGGTTGACAATCCAATTCAATAGAGCTTGTGGGGGGACTTTCTGCTGTTGAACGCATGTTTGGCTGTGCAAGGTTAAAAGAGGGCATTAGCTGGAATGATGATCTCCAAAACGGCAGTGCTGGCATTAAATCAGCATTACACATTGACTGTTGATCTGCATATTTTCAGTGGACAGTCCCTGTGCATATGCTGATGCCCTCTCCAAAATGGAGCAGTTAGCTCCAGAAGAATGCTTGTGCTCTGCCGGCACAATTTTGGTACAGTTAGGGCGGGACACGAAGCTGAATTTCGTAGCCCTTGTGCTCCAGTGAATTATGATGTTCTTTCTTACTCAATAATATTTCAGAATCCCCAATTGATGTATTTTTATTTCAACTTGGATTTCATCCAATCATGTTGCTATTAACACTTTCAATGTTTATATTATTTCAAAGCTGCATTTCCTTACAAATTCTTTCACACAGTCTTGAAGTATAACATGTACGGGATATGAATAACACACTCAGCTCTGTCCAGACTGAGCCATCAAATCATTTAAGCATGACTTCCCTCAATTAAAGGGGTTAACTTGATTGTTATAGGAACAAGGTGACTGACTGAATGAAAACATCTATTCACTCAGTTAGATTGAGAGCATAATCAGGTTAACATGGTAAGCAGAATAGTGTTTATTTAATAACATACATCTTTAAACTAATAATATTTTAGAAACTCTATCAGCGCATGCATAGGTGGCAGAGACCAAACGTCATAAACAGTCAATGTCTAATAAAGCCAGAGAGTCAGGAGTTAAATAGTTCCATTCTTAGAGTGAGATTATGATTGATCTATGTCCTGCAGCTTTGTGATGCAGATGGTGACTTTACTGCAGCACGGGGAATGCAGCATGTGGTGTAAACGCTAACACGGTTACTTGTAGAAAGAGGCTACATTGTGCAGTGACAGATCGAGCACAGCAATGTGAGGTCCTTTGAGGCCGATATGCTAGGCAACCAGTCTGTGCTATGGTGTTGGATAAAGGTAATTTTCCTTGCATTGTTATTCCTCCTAAAAGAAATTATATATAAAGCTACTCTGCAAGACAGGTATATTTTCTGAAAATGATAAATTTATTTGAATTCTCTGAGGTTCATTTGCAGTTTCACTGACAGGGTGTTAATCTGGTGCAATAGATCACCTGGCTTTGTAGAAGCCATTGATTTCCATCCTATTGAAATCCACTTTACCATCTCGCTACCCAGGCAGTGGAAGTGAAAATTACATCACCCCCCACTCTGCTGCATCCTTATTTATCAGCTTTAAATTGTTTTTCTACCAAATAAATAGTATCCTACTTTCTAAAAGATTTTCAAATGCCTTTTCTATACATAAAGATAAGGGATGGCCCTGCTGACGATAAAACCTTGAATGGGGCTGTAACTTCCGAATTTCCCAGCGTGGGATTGGGGGGATATCCCAAAGGTGCACTGGGGAATCAGCTTCCAATGTTCCCAGGTATGGTTTGCATGGCAATTGCCCAGAAGTGCAAACTTCCCATGGGCAATTGTCCTGTGCTGGGAACCATCTGAAAATGCGATATTAATAGCAAATTTCAGATGGTCACAACTGGGTTACATCAATAGTTACCCAGAAAAAGTTAAAAGGGTTAAAACCACTTATAACTTCTAAGTAACTATTATATAGACCCAGGGGACTTCCCCGCACTCCCCGCGTCACCCTCCCGCACCATGGGACTCCCCCTCTGAGGAGTTCAGGCCCACTATCTTTATTTCCCAGATTTAGTGCCGCATAACCGGATATCAGGAAGATTCTGCAATCTGACATAGCCCTTAAGGAGCTGTGCTTGTAGAATCCACATCTATGTGTATAGCCTCTGATTTTTCATCCATTCATTTAATGCTACAATGCTATAGGAGGGGAAGATTGAAAATTGTTAGGAAAAGACAGAGTTATTCTCAATTCAATGCTGCATCAGCTGTGGCTCAGCCAATAGCACTCTTGCCTACGAGTCAGAAGGTTCCAGGTTCAAGTCCCACATTGAGACACAAGGACAAAAATCTTTGATGACATGCAAGTGGTGTGAGGTAGTGAGGGTGTGCTGCACTGATGAGACGTTAAAGCGAGGCCCATCTGCTCTTAGTTGGACATAAAAGATCCCATGCCACTATTTCAAAGAAGAGCAGGAGATTATCCTTGGTGTCCTGGCAATATTTACCCTTCAATCAATATCACAACAAGTCATCTGGTTATGACATGGGACCTTGCTTTGTGTAAATTGCCTGCTGCATTTCATACGCTGCAACAGTGACTACACTTCAAAAGTATTTAATTGGCTGTAAAGCACTTTGAGACATCTGGTGTTCATGAAAGGGGCTATATTAATGCAAGTGTTTCTTTTCATTCTTTACTGGGAGAAGATTCTGCCTAATTAAATCTACAAAAACAATTTTGTCTTGCCACTTACATATTAGAGCTAAGCAATATATATTCCACCCTGGTACTAGACAAATACTTTCAAAACTTACTCTTGCTCTAAGATTTGTTGTTTGTTTTTAAATTCTAATGGAAATTTACTAAGGTTCATGTTAATTAAATAAAATCAGAATTATTTATTTTGCCTCAGCAATAAATCAAGTAATCTAAAATAAAAGAATCAAGCTTTCCTTTTCTGAAACAATGACCTACTCAGATTGGACAGATTTGTAACAGACTTCAAAGGGTTAAGAGTAGCAAGAAGAAGAGCGAAAAAAATGGGGAAGAGTAGATAATTAACACACTGATAGTACTTAGAAGCTGAAACATTCCTTTGTTTCCCAGCCAGGAACAGAAAGGGATAGAGGGAAGTACCTTGCACTTGCATTCGTGTGTAAGGGAATGTCCAATTATGTTTTTTTAACACAAATGAGGTACATTCTGTAATGAATTAAGATAGTGCTGAATATCGTGACATTAAACATGGAAAGACAGTGTTCAGTGGTTCTGTAATTCCTGTGAACCCTGTGCTTTATGGCATGCCAATGTATCTTTATAGATACACTATTCTTGATTTATTGATGGCAGCAAGTTAGGAAGTGAAATGAGACATAAAAGAACTTGAAACAATCATCTGATCTTAATCATACCAGACTGTAGTATTTTGCAACACCTAAAGTGCTATTCACATTTACACGGTGGGCAGGGGAAACCACTAATTAAAGTATTCGATAAATCTCGTGTGTTTCTCAACTATAATTTCATGACAATAAGCCATATTTCACTGGTAACAATTCCAGCAAAATATTCACTTGTTTTCATTATTTTCTAATCGCCCTCTGCTGTGTGTGGCATTCGCTGCCTCCGGTGCAGTTCAGAAAATGATAAATTGTGAACTCACAAAACATTTAAGTATCACCTATATGTGGTGCACCCAAAAGTTGTTAAAGGGGTATCTTTAAATTTAAGGAAGCTTTAAGCGCTGCCAGTTCATGAAACCATTTTTTTTACAAAAATTAAATGCTATCATATTATCTGCATCAAACATGAGCGTGTCACATCCCATGTTACAACAGCTGCAGCACAAAATACTTTGTTGTGGTTTTTTGCACAGTTATGTTCCTTTAATGTTCAAAAAAACAGAAATAATTTAGTGGTTGACACGATAAGTTTATGCTTTTACATCAACGATCAGCTGATTGCATGCTCCAAATTATACTCGCAAAAAATCTTTCGTAGAATATCAATACTCCTTTAGCTTTATATTATCAGTGACACCTCATTGTCAATTAATAAGTTACCCATGAAAAAAAGAGCAAACTTCCAGTCACCTTTATACTACAGATAGGCATCTCTCGTGCAAACATTAGAACGGAGACTCACTTCAGTACAATGCATATCAAATTCCAGTAAAATTACCCAAATATTCATTTGCACATAGCAAGAAAATATCTTTAGATCTGACATGAAAATAACCATATCAAACTGTTTAATCTAGGTCAGCACTGCATAAGAAAATTTTTAACAATAGTTCCCCCGTAGAAACTGCCATCTAGTTTGTTTAAAAAAAATCCTTCAATTTATATTTTGTTTCCAATTCCATCCTTAATATATTCTTCCCACTTTTCAAGAGATTAAGTAGTGAATCAGCCAACAAATTTAACTAAAGTGCTGTCTGGAACAAACGACAAGTGTTTGCTTCCTTTTGAAGGAAAAATCACTTCGTACATGGTGCAACGCCATGCTTCTCTAGTTACTGAGAATCTTAGCAACACACTGAATGATTACATTAGTCAGATCGTGGTTGGGCTAATTTACCACTTTACCTTTGAAAAAGCAAAATTCTAACTGAAATTCAAATACAAAGCAAGTATTAGCAATTGTGAATATCTACCTTCTGTAAGCAGCATAAGTCAGGCTTCTCGATAGCACTGCTGGGAAATATGTTTTCTAGTTTCTATGTAGAACATTACCTTAAATAATTCTTGAAGACTTAGACAAGGTCTGAAGCAAAATCAGAAACGTGTCTAAAAAAACTACACAAAGTGACCAGAGCAAGTCTCTTTGATGCAGCTCGTGGATGTAATGCTTGTATCAGCAATATCAGTAAAATGGAATATTGACATAGCAATTTACAATTGTGTACATTAAAACAAAAACATAACCAGAATTCATGATAATGAGGGAAAAAAGTTGTGGACAAGATTTTTCGTAATGATATGGATTACTTGTCTGCTAAATGTTATGGTTCAATTCTCTTACAACTTTTTCTAGCTGTTATTTGACCCTTAGTTGCACTGGAATCTTCAAGAATTGTCAACATTCAAAGAAAGTTAATTAAATCTAATTCAAATATCTTTCTCAAGCCTGGTTTAAGTCAAATAAAAAGAATGTAATGCTCAACAAGTGTCTCAGAGAACAACTCAGTACTTATACCAGCCTTTTATCAAAACTATGTTTTGTTGTAATTTATTAAACATCTTATGTCTGCTTATGCTTTCTGCCTCATGCTCGACTTGACTTTATCATCAAAATGTATCATACTTTGTGTCAATTTTTCCCAACAGGAGGCCCTACAGCGTGGAAGGAGATGAACACTAGCATTTCAGGCAAGGGAAAGACAGACTGGAATTTTCCGGCCCTGTTGGGGTCGGGCTTCATGGTGGGCGGGAGGGAGGGGGATATGGTGAGATGGCAAAAATTGGTTTTATGCCATCGTGAAATCAATTTGCGATTGTCCGCTCTACCCATCAATGACGCGCCGCATTTCCCATCACCACACATTGGGAACATAATTTCAATTCGTACTCACCGGAATCATCCCCGCGCGTCAAATTTACCACCCATATTGATGTGACTTCAAACTGGCGTGCTTCATGACTGCTTTTAAAAGGTATGCACCTGGTCGCCTAAACTTCAAGGTGAACTCGGAGGGGAGTGTGCATAACATTGTGCGGCACTTACAAGCAGTGCTTGCGAGCATCGCCTGTAGGACAATAAGGAAGAGGCACTGCGCGTTCGCAGGGGGCACAGGCAAGTCGCTTTTTACTGGCTGGCTTATAGCATGATGCTGGGGCAAGGGCTCCAGTGAGGGTCAGGTCGGAAGGCTGAGAGTGGGTGCAAGGCAGCACAGACTGAAAGAAATACTCAAACGCATGCCGGGGTTGGGAGGTGGTGGTGGTGAAGCAGCCACGCACTTGGAAAAGCTCGTCAAATGTGAGCATTCTTACACAGCTGAGACTGTTCAGCTGCAATGCCATCGACTGCACTCACGTGGCACTCAGATCTCCATGACAACAAGCAGTCAACTATGTCGACCGCAGGGGCTTCCACTCGCTGATGTTCAGCTGGTGTGCGACAACCAAACACATCTTGTAGGTCTGCGCATGATTCCCAGGGAGCATCATTGTATCCTACATGCTTAGCAGGTCTCAGATCCCTGACATCTTCCAGGGTCCAGAGAGGCTGCAGGGTTGACTCCTTGGGGACAAAGCCGCCCACAGAGGACATGGCTAATGACGCCCATTCGACAACCTCAAATTGCAGCACGGCAATGGTAAAATGAGGCTCATGCTGCAACCCAGACTTTAGTGGAGCAAATTATAGGCATTTTGAATATGAGATTCCAGTGCCTCAAAAGGTCTGGAGGAGCACTGCAATACAGTCCACCGAGGATATTGTGTATCATCATCGCTTGCTGCATGCTCCATAACCTGGCACTGCAAACAAGAGAGGACCTGGATGAGGAGGTGGGGGAGCTGCACATATCCTCCGAAGAGGAGGACATTGAAGAGGATGACTGTGAGAGGTCCTCAAAGGTGAGAATGCTGGTGATAACGCCATTGCACTGGCCAGGTGAAGCAGGTGCGCTCGGGAGGCCCTCATAGCAGCAAGATTCATGGAGGATGATGACGACGAGATGCAGTGAGGACAGTCCTGACATCCTCACCTTGCATCTGTGAATGTTTGACTCCCATGTGGCTGAAGGCAGCACACATACCCTCAGTGCTCAGGCTCATGTCGTGGGGACGTAGCGGAGGCCGTATTAGTCACCAGATTCCAGTAGGAATTTTTTTTTATTATTCATTGACAAGATGTGGGCGTCATTGGCTAGGCCAGCACTTATTGCCCATCCCTAATTGCCCTTGAGAAGGCGGTGGAGAGTTGCCTTTTTGAACGGCTGCAGTCCATGTGGCATAAGTACACCAACAGTGCTGTTAGGGAGGGGTTCCAGGGTTTTGATCCAGCGACAGTGAAGGAACAGCGATATATTTCCAAGTCAGGATGGTGAGTGGAGGGGAACTTCGAGGTGGTGGTGTTCCCATGCATCTGCTGTAAGGACACTTCATCGGTCTTCACACAGCCATTGTAAATGTCCGACTCCTGTCTGGCTGAGGGCAGCTCGCTTGTGCTCTGTGATCAGGGTCATATCATGGAAAAGCAGCCGTGAAACTTTAAGCATACCTGATCCTTTGTCTGCCTTCAGCACCTGACCCCTTCAGGAGCACAGCATCACTGGTCACTGAAGCTGAAGAGATGGAGGCCAGCTTCACCTTAAAAAGGTGCTGAGAGCACAGAGAGAGAATGAGGGAACTCTGTGACACCTGCCCACAACATTCTGGCAGCAATGACAAGCACCATCAAGGCGCAGCCATCACTAATGTATCCAGTGAGTGTTAAGTCAGGCCATCACTTTGGTCTGAAGGCTGCACAGAGCACAGGGAAGCAGCCCAGGATTGAGACACCTGCCTTTATCTTGTGCACAAAGGTTTCACATCTGAGTGACAAGAATACTGCTCATCAGAACAAGGAGCCATAGGCAGGGAGATATTCCAGGGAGTTTATCTACAATAATGAACATTAAGTACAAGTGATTAACACCCATGCTACGCAACTTAACCCTCCTAACCCTGCCGCTACGTCTTGGTGCTCCCCTGACATCCACAGTGGAGGTGGAGGCAGCCTGCTGATGGCTATGACCTGTCTATTACCTTGGCAAGCACCATCTGGAGGGCTGAGACCTGGAGGGCCCCAGCCTGCTTTCGGGGGTCCTGCTGTGTGGCAGTGCACCCTCCTCAGCATGTGGAGCTGGAGCTGCTGAGGTCACTGGAAGAGAGGATTCGATGGGCCGGACACTTCCGGCTGATCCTCCTCCCTATACGTGCCCAAGGGCCCCTAGCTGACTCCTTGAGAAGGGGTAACTGGAATGAGATCAAGCTGCCCTGCACCCCTCTCACGTTGACACTGTTGGAGGACAACTATGGTGTCAGCGATGGAGCTCGACCCAAGCAGCAGTGGCGGACCAATGTCCTGGACCCAAGGTATCCATGGCAATCGCCATCCTACCAGCATTGATCTCAGTGTGTTGGAATGCCAATGCTATCTCCTCAGATTGAAGGTGCTCGGGGTCCTCCGTTGTGCCTCACAATCTAAGGGGTGCAGCGGACATCCCTTCCTGATATTCCCGAACTTGCCTTTGCAGTTCCAGCAACTGAGGTATGACCGAGTCCAGAGGCACCTCGTATGACTCAGACTCAGCTGATTTCTGGCCTCCAGCAGTCCTCCACGTGCCGGACACTTGGGAAGTCCCTGCCATCGCCTGCTGTGGATCAGACAATGTGATGTGCTCACCAGAATTTGACCCCAAGGCTACTCTAGAACCAGGTCCCACCGAGGTGTGTGTCTTTGCACTGGTGGAGGGTGGGGGTGAGCATTGTGATGGGTCTTCAATGAGGGTGTTATCAGATTCTTCTTCTGAGATATCTTCGGGACTTAAGTCAATGACCTGGCTTGTGGACCCCCTTGGCTGTTTCCCAGATGTGCCTGCAAAAACAAGGAGAGATAATTAGTGCTTGGCAGGGGACTGCGGAACAGGGGAACTGGCTCACAGCATGGTTGTCTGATGGATGTTGCACTGCTGGACCCTCACTTGATTGAGCATCGCCAGCCTGAACGTCAGTACAGGAACGGACCAGATCGTCACTGGCCAGCTGGATGACTATTTTCAAAGTCTGTGAGGATCTTGATGTTGGGCATTCCTCCACCAGTCTGTGACCTCTCCCTTTTGTTGTATGCCAGCTTGTCCTGCATGAATGTAGATGGATAGAGTGTAAGCAGGACACCTGCCAGACTAATTGAGAAGAAAGAAGCAAAATACTACAGATGTTGGAAATCAGAAAATGCTGGAAAAACCCAGCAGGTCTGACAGCATCTGTGGAGAGAGAAACAGAGTTGACGTTTCGAAGAATGTAGGCTCAAAACATCAACTCTGTTTCTCTCTCCACAGATGCTGTCAGACCTGCTGAGTTTATCAAGCATTTTCTGTTTTTTTTTTCCAGATGAGAAGAATGCCTGGCATGTGTGTGTGGTGAGTGGTACCACGGACAGGATGAGGACACAATCCGCAGGACAGATGAAGGTGTGTGTGAGACGGTGAATGGTAATGTCCCTTGAACTAGCAGTGGATTTGTGATGGGTTTGGGAGTGAGAGAGTTGAGAGTGATTTAAAGAGTGACTTACTCTGCCAGAACGGAGGAGATCATTCATTCTTTTCCGGCACTGTGTGGGTGCCCTCTTTTGCACAGCATTGGTGCTGACCACCACTGTCACTGACTCCCATGCTGGATTGGCGACCTTGGTTGCTGGTTTTCGCCCAGAGTTGGGTAGAGGACTGCATGACGGGCTTCCGAAGTGTCCAGTGGGCACCCGAGGGAGGTGTTTCTAAATTTAGAGGCACATGTTTCATGCAGCCATGACTTTGCAGCAAATTTCAATCCCCTAGAGAGTACGAGCTCTGTGGAGGGGCACCCTTTAAATATGATGCCCAGGTTACTGAAGGCCTGAGATGACTGCAGAGCATTGGAATCAGAGTCTGCTCCACCAATGACCTGGCACGTTTCTTGGGAGTGCATTTTGAATGAGGGGGGACGCATCTGGAATGGGACAATACGGTGCGGAAGGCCACCATTGCAGCCAGTGGGTAAAAAGTCCTTTGTCTCACCTACTGCTGCACTTTGTGAAAATTTGGGATGTTTCCACCCACAGAGTGCCTCCAGCTTAAAGAACACTTTCAGCATTTTTCAAACTTTTAAATTAAAAACCTTATGCCCATACCTGCCAGACTATCAGCATAGAAGGGAGCCCCTCCACAGAGTGGCCTGCAGTCATAGCTGTCATTGGGCAGGCAGGGAGGGCCTCCAAGCTTGTCTGGAGACCTGGCTCCCTGGCCTGTTGCCAAATGCTACTGCCAGGCAACTTGCCTGTTCCTGACACCACTTGGAGGCAGCCTCCAGGAAAATGGCCGGGGGGATGGGGAAGTATTGGCAAACTATCATGCTGGCTGACAGCATGAGTTTATGCGCCAGCCCACTTCCGTTCTGACCCACATATCGGTTTGAAAATTCTGCCCGTTATATAATTTTTCACTCTGTAAGATGGTGCAATAACAATCAGGATCACACGATTGTTCAAAACTATTCCTGCTACTATTTTTGTTCCCACAAAGCATTATTTTTTCAGTAACTGAAATGTATAATGTCTAAAATATGGTTCAAATAAAATGTAAACAAAAAAATATGTATTTTACAATAATTTAATTAAACTTATCCATTGAACTGTATTTTTGTTCAGCAATGCCTTCAGTATGGTTTTTACTTGATGCCATCTACTTCTTCAGCTTGATTTGATATTTTTAAACCGAAGTTATGCCTCTCAGAGCTATAGCTCAAATGTATAACCTGAGTATAAACAGCTTTTCAGAATCTCAGTACTGTTTAGTCAGCTACAACGATGAAATATCTTCTATAATTTCTGTACTGTAGTATCTCATTGAATGTTATTAAATATGCGAATGATTTCAAAAGCTTTGAAGAAAAATTTATGTATTTTTTTTAAAAAGCTGCATATGTTCTGTATGCATATCTGTTTGTATGTATGAGAGAGAGAAACATGATTACAAACCCATTGTGATTATTGTTTAGCATTCTAATGTACAAACCTTTATAAAGTATATTAATCTGAGAGAGGAAAAAGAGTATAACTGGAATCAGAGACAGTGAGAGAACAAAAGATTCAGATTTATTTTACATGCTGATAGTTCAACTTTCAGAAAGAACCAGTTGAATTTTAAAACTAAACAAAACTCCTGAGGCAAACAGTTAGAAAGGGAGGGAAAAGAGAAATAGGTTGAACGTGAGAGGCCATTGGTTTTGCCCCTCCCTATCTCTGCAACTTTCTCTGGCCCGACAACCTTCCAGGATCTGTACGCTCTTTCCTTGATTGCTTCTTGTGCACCCAATTTTCATTGCTCTACCATTGCCAGCTGTGCTTTCCACTGCTTAAGGCCAGAAATTTCCCCCTGTTGCAGGGGGTTGTGTGGGGGCTGGCTCGAATCCGATCAGCGCCCCCGATTGGGGACGCGCTGTCATTTTACGTGGTCAGGCCAATTAAGGTCCAGCCAGCATGACACTCGCCCTGTGCAGGCAGGGGTTGGTGGGGGGGGGGGGGGAATTCCCTGAGAGGTTCCCTGTGCTCTTTTGCACTTGTGCGCGAAAGAGCACAGAGATCTCCCCGAGGCACAAAGGAGATTTGTTTCAGTGCTAAAGTTTTAAATAAAGGTTCTTAACACTTAAAACATGCCCTCTCATGTGACACTATCACATGAGCTGGGACATGTCAAAGAATAATGTATACATTTTTATTAGATTTTAAAACACTTCATGAAACTTCATCCCGCCCGTGGATGAGGTTTTATGAAAAACACAAAGGCCTCCTGGGTTCTTTGCCTGCCCGCCAACCTTAAGGTTGGATGGGCAGCTCATTAAATTGAATTAATTAGGTTTTAAATGGCCTTAATAGGCTTTTGATAGCTCAGCTGCATGCTTGCCGAACTGAAAATCTAAATGATGCACGGTGAAGTCAGGACACCTGCCCGACGTCACCGCACGTCATTTTACGCATCAGACAGCGGGCCCTGCCCCTGTTCGCTGATGGGAAAATTCTTCTCTCAGGATAGTAGCTCTGTTACAGCTATACAAAACCCTGGGTAGAGCACACCTGGAGTACCGTGTTCAGTTCTGGGCACCATTACTTAGGAAGGATATACTGGCCATGGAGCTATGCACCGTAGATTTACTGTAGAATGATGCCTGGAACAGCATTATTAATTTTTGGTCGGGACCCTGGTATTGGGGTCAAATGCGGATTCCAACACTGCACTGTGTCTGTGCAGTTACCTAGCATTTATTTATGTTAGGTTGGTCAATTAGTGGTCAGAGGGTGCATTCACGATCTAATTAAAGACAATGGGTGGGCTTTCAAAGATGGAGGGCCAATAAGAAGCCCTTCAGTGATGGTATATCATCAATCCCATCCTCTGCCGAGATGGGAGCTGCCAATGTTCTTTCTGAAGATCTGGTAAAAAAAATTAAATTAAAAAAGGCCATAACTGCCCAGCTGTGATTGTGAAGGGGCAACTCCTCCACTGGATGGCTAGTGGCCACAGCTGTGGCCCAAGGGCCATGTCCCTAATGGAATGAAAATTCTAGTTGGCATGGGAAAGGGGCTTTAACAGACAGACCAAAACACTGGCCAGTAACGCAAAATGACTTGCCTGCCCACCTCAGTTTTCGCTCCCCCACCCCCCAGCTCCCATCAGCCTCTGAAAATCCTGCTCTGGACTAAATTAAGAGGAGAGACTACATAAAACAGGATTGCATTCCCTGGAATTCAGACGAGGTTATTTCATCAAAACTAAGGGAAGCCAATATTCCAGACAATGAGAAATTATTCCTTCTGGTTGGGGAATCTAGGACGAAGGAGCATAGCCTAAAAATTAGAGCCAAAACTGAGGAGTGATGTAGGAAGCACTTCTACATGCAGAAGTTGGCAGAATTCAGAATTCTCTTTTGCAAATAGCAACTTGATTCCTAATTTTTATTCCTATTGGCTTCATAATGGGCATCCAATTTTTGTGTCATCACTGAAGTTGACAGCTCCATACAATATTTTAATAAAGATGTGAGCCCATTCATTTTAAATGGTTCATTCCCTTGTTATAATAGCAGAGGTGAATGTCATGTGAACAGTAGATTAAAATTTGTTACTTATGTCACAGAGTGTGATTTCAATGCATTGAATTCAAAACATTGGCTAGAGTTTCAACCCATACATCTGAACTGACTGCCAGAGCTCATTTAAGGTATAAAAAAAAAATACATCTTATTTCCATTTCATATCAACCATTACCAAACATCCAAAGGTAGGAGATTCAATGTGTAAATGTTTAAGGTTCAATATGCCTGACTAAGTTGAATAAGCTCAAAAGTGGATTTTGAACAGTTTCCTCAGCAAAAATTATTGGCCCATCCCTGTTTTTATTTTTTGTTGAATTACGAGGCTTAAGGACTGGCGTTGCTATTGTTATCTGACACCTAAGTATTATTTTAATTATAAGAGAGATAAGGATTAATGCTTTCAAAGGGCATATATATTTTTAGCCACGCAAAAATGAACCCATGATACAACTATATCGGTCTTGCATATCTGAGTGTTCATTTGGTTGAAAACAAAGGGTCATGAGGACTCGAAACGTCAACTCTTTTCTTCTCCGCCGATGCTGCCAGACCTGCTGAGTTTTTCCAGGTAATTCTGTTTTTGTTTTAGCCTTTAATATTAGTTCGCTACCCACAAAAGTGTTTTTTTTTTAATTCATCTCTGTAAGGGCACCATGAGAGCTGACAAAGGTGAAAGATGATTTGGAAAATACTTTATGGTTAATTATCAAAGGAGAAAGAGATTTGAAAATCAACAACTTGTTAGTTTTTGTAGGAAACAAATAAACATTAAAATTAGGTCAGAGAATCATGAACATAACAGATTATACATTAACAGTTTTGTAAATAAGTTGATAGAGGCATAAATTACATGCTACCCAAAACTAACTTTGTGACTGGTGTTTGAATCAAGAAATGCTTGAAATACAGGTTTAGGCTTCTTCACGAGCTCTGTGCAATGGCAGCCTATCTCCTCGCTCATGTTTTTAAATAGATCTCCTAATTGCTCTTAATTTACAGGACTATCTTGTGTCTAGGTTCTACTGCCCCTCAAGTTTTATTCAGAGGAATACAATTCTGTCTGTCGAATACCTGAAGTGTTATGAAATTGAGGGGATTCAATGCATATCACATTATTATTCTACAAAAAGAATTAAGAAAATAGCAAAAATAGACGACAAGCAAAATCTTCAGCCATCTCCATGATTGAAATGCCATCATAAAGTAAAATTCCCTACCTAGATGTGCCTCAATAAAAGCACACAATAAAAATTTTCTTAATGAGCTTGCATACAGCATTTCTAAATTGGTTTGGCAGTGACTCACTGAAATGGGATTCTGAAAGTTGGAATACCTGGTTTTAATATTTAATGATGAGGTTTAATCACAATTAAACTCTACACATAACAGCATTAATAATATTTTAAATTTAGAAAACGTTTTACTCTTACCAACTTTTTTTGTCTGCTAAGTGTTTCTTCTCCCTTGCTGGACTCTAGTATCTTCACATATCTCACTCGAATGACAATTTTTCACACTGGAACCTCGACAGCAAACTATTTGACCATAGGAGGCCTCAGAGCTAAACTTAACCCTGTGCTTACTCAAAAATCCAGATCCAGTTAAGGACCTCTGAATCCTGCCTCATTTTCCTCTTTTTTTTTGGGGGGGGGGGGGTGCGGTTGGCTGGTGGCTACAGCTGTAGAGAAAAGGGGAGATGGAAGAAGGTCTGCATTTAAAAAGTTGACAATCAACTCACCCAAAAGTAATTTCAGCTGTTGTGGCGTCTTTTCTTTCTTCCCCCTGGTGAATCTTGGAAGCTTTGTCGAGGATCGGCTGCAGCTCAAGGCTGTGAGCGGAGTGGGGCAGCAAGACAACTTGGCCTTCCATTCTTCAATTACAGTCTAGCCGCAGACTTCAGTCTCCTCTGACGTTCCAGTTATCTACAAAAATCCCAGTCCCCTGTCACCGAATCTTCAACCTACATACTGCAAAAGAGGAAGTGGCTTTGATTCAGTTTCAGGAGGAAATTTACTCAGCATCAGGTGCAATGTTGTACAGACCAGCTGATAACCCGGCGTTAACAACCCTCCTAATTTTATATTAAAACAAACGAAAGTAAACTCGACCATTTGAAAGTAGCCAGGACCCGCGAATTATTCATATTCATTTTATAATTTTGAATCATAAGTAAATCTTACACCAGTTCTTCAGTCAATCACTTTCAGCTCACTCTTTTCCAAAACACTGGGTGTTATCATGTGGATGCAAAACGCCCATCATTTAAAAAAAAACCTTTTCATCACGTGAATGCATACACAGAGGCTACAAAGTTGGGCGGATATGGTCTCTGCGGTTTTAGAAAATGCCCCGGGACTTTCCGAACATAAAGGAAAACGGAAGAAGTTGTCCAATCCGTAGCAGAACTTCAAAATGAGCTGATCGTGGGTTTTGGTTTTGTATTTGATTAATAAACTGACCAGTTTTGCTGCGGGTCACAGCTCTCGCCCTTTCCCCCGTATTGCAGCCCCAGCTCATCTGCACGGCAATTGTGAGCACACGCAATGTTCTTGGCTAACAGCCCACGCTACCGATCTTGTCTTTTTGGTCAGTTCATTGTGTAACGATGACTACTGTGTCCCCTTCACCGCCCGGAAAAAAAGTGTACTTTCCGAGGCATATGTCTATTATTTCAAAGTTGTACTTTCCACTTAAAAGCCAACCTACTGAAGTGATGACTGCAGCTGTGAGTCAGGTCTGGCGTAACAGAGTGAATTCACCCTGTGCGTCCTGTAACATCGAATCTACAGCATAGAAACAGCCACTGGGCCCAACAGCTCAATGCTGCCTTTAATGTGCAGAAGAATATCCTCCCATCCATTAGCATAACTTTCTATTTCTTTCTCTCTCCTGTGCATATCTAGCCTATGTGCACCTTTGCTATTTGTCTTAATGTGGTAATACATTCCACATTCTGACCACTCTGAATAAAGAGCTTTCTCCTGAATTCCCTGTTGAATTTATTAGTGACTAGACTTCCCCACAAGTGGAAACATCTTCTCTACATCTACCTTCTCAATCTCAGAATTTTAAAAATGACTATCAGGTCATGCCTAACTTATGTTATTCACTTTGGTCTTAAGAGTAGAAAAGCAGAATTTTTTTTAAAGGTGTGAAATTTGTAAGTGATGATGTTCAAAGAGATTTGGGTGTGCTAGTACAGAGAAGTCTTGTTGCAACTGTACAGGGTTATGGTGAGACTACTTCTGGAATACTGTGTGCAGTTTTGGTGCCTACATTTAAGAAAGAATATACTTTCACTGGTGGAGGTACAGCAACGGTTCACTAGATTGGTCCCTGGGATGAGGGGTTGCCCTATGATGTGAAGCTAAGTAAATTAGTCCTATAGTGTCCGGAGTTTTGAAGTATGAGAGGCAAGGGTCTCATTGAAACCTACAACATTCTGAAGGGGCTTGATAAGGTAGATGCTAAGGGATTGTTTCCACTGGTCGAGAATCTAAAACGTGTGGGTGCACATTCTAAGGATAAGGGGCCAATCATTTAGGACCGAGATGAGGAGAAATTGCTTCTCTCAAAGGGTTGTGAATCTTTGGGATTCTCTACCCCAGAGGGTTTTGGATGCTTCATCATTGAGTACGTTTAAAGCTGGGAGAGACAGATTTTTGGTCTCTCAGAGAATTAAGGGATATGGGGAATGGGCAGGAAAATGGAGTTGAAGCCCAAGATCAACCATGATTGAAATGAATGCCAGAGCAGGCTTGATGAGTCATATGGTCTACTCCTGCTCCTATTTCTTGTATTATGCCTCAGCCTATTTTTCTAAAGAAAGGAGAGTCCCAGCATCTTCAGCCTTTCCTATTAAGAATATCCATCATTTTTTTCCCCAAAATTACACTTTGTTCATAAAATTTGTAAAGGTACATTATGTAATAGTTTAAATTTATCACTGCATTAAGTGCAAAACAAATCAGTTTCTTTCAATACAGTATGTGGCATTCTGAGGTGCCTCATTACACTTACAATTACAGCTTATATTGACAATATTAATTTCATGCCAAACATATAGCCTGAGGGATTTTACCAAGGGGGAGGGGGGGAAGAGGGGGAGAGGGGAAGTGGGGGGGAGGGGGAAGGGGTGCCAAAGGAGCCTAAAGCTCCATAGCCCACAGAGGGAGCAGCAGGCAGGAAAGGCTGCGTCCCAGAGAGGTTAGCCCTATGACTGGTGGAGTCTTTTGCCTTGGCTATCCTGAATTTTAATTTTTACTTAACGTCTACAAGGGCACGTCCGTTTTGAAGCACCTCAAAAGTCTCCGACCTGCCTCAACAGTGCTCACCTTGCTTGGTGGTGTTGCTGAGGATTCAGATTTGCTGGGTCTCTGTGTCATCTTCAACTTTAAAATCCTCATCTTTGTTTTCAACTTCTTCCATGACCTTGCCCCTCCCTATCTCTGTAATCTCCTCTAGTCCTATAACCCTCTGAGATATCTAAGCTCCTCCAATTCTGGCATGCTAAGCATCCCTAATTTTAATCATTTCACTGTTAATGGCTGTGCCTTTAGCTGCCAAAGCTCTAAGCTCTCAAATTCCCTTCCTAAACCTTACTCTTCTTCTTTAAGAAACTGCTTAAAACCCACCTTCTTGACCAAATTTTTTGTCACCCACCCTAATATCTTTTTAAAAACAAAAAAACTGCGGATGCTGGAAATCCAAAACAAAAACAGAATTACCTGGAAAAACTCAGCAGGTCTGGCAGCATCGGCGGAGAAGAAACGTCAACTCTTTTCTTCTCTGCCGATGCTGCCAGACCTGATGAGTTTTTCCTAATATCTTTTTAGGTGGTTTGGTGTCAAAATTTGTTCGATAACACTGCTGTGAAGAAACTTAGGATGTTTTATTACATTACAGGTATTATATAAATGCAAGTTGTTGTTGATATTAGTTTGGTTTGGACCCTAGTCTCAGATTAAGATTGCATTGCTAAATGAACTGTGCATTAAAGTGAGGGCTGTATATAATACATAAGTCTTGCAGTGTGCCCTCTAAAACATTGCTTCCTTATTTTTATCATTAATTGCATATAGGTAATATGATTTTGAATCTTCCATCATTTAAATATTATTCTAATAAGATCTCAGACTATGGACAGAGCTTTATTTTAGAAGTATGATCCAATGAGTTTATACACATATAACTCACTGGGTAAAATCAGACTGCAGAACATAAATTTATTTGGCTCTTTTCTTTTGTCTCTGTCTCATTAGACACCTTTCAGTGATGACAAAACGTCCTGAAGCACAAGATCAGCCTGCATGTTATGAAAAAGGCAAAGTTTTATTTAGATGCTTCTCTCTTGCAAGACACTTGTGCAGCATCCTCTATACAAATGGCAAAATAAGCCACCAGCATCAAACGTGATCCAGAAAATGGAATCTCTCTATATCAAAAGTTCACCAATGTCAAGGTGCAACAGTGTGTTAATAGGTTGTCTTAATTTAGAAAAGCTAATTTCCAGAATTTTGCTAACACTCAGGAAGGTGCCTAGCCTCTGCTCCATGTTAAAGAAGACATCACTAAACAGTTAACAAGGGGTTTGCAACCATAACTGGATTCTCATTCTGGATGGTGCTGCTGACAAGGATGACAAATGTAGGCTAAGCAAGACCTCACAGGGAAGAAATGGAAATTAAAGACTAAGCCCAGATTTTTGCCACAACGGAGAATGGTGGAAATGGCCGAAAATCCTAAGGTCCACCAGCATTTCTTATTTTTGCCAGGGTGGGATTGGAGTTGAGCTGGGGTTCACATACGCACGTTTTATGGACGTAGCTGGCCATTTAAATCATCAGCTCCCTCCACTGAAGTGGGATTTTGGTAGGCCAGGAGTGTGAAACCCTGAGTATGCTGATTAGACCAGGTAAGAGCTGGTCTGAACTTGGTGGATTTGTTTGGATAGCCAGGGTACCCCTTTGGAGGGGTAAGGTATCCCTTTGGATCTGGTCCGGATACACCCTTGTAAGAGGTAAGGCACCCTTTGGGGTAGGTAAGGTACCCTTTTGGATTGTTAAAAAAGATATTATTGGATTTAACTCTGCTGGGCTTTAATTATTATTTTAAAGTGTGTAGTTCAAAAAAATCAGTGCTTGATATTTCATTCTGTCTGTTGACATACACCTGAGGGCTCTCATTATAGAATTTGTGCTGCAATGACTGATTTTACAAACTAATATTATCACAATGGTGTACCTTTTAAGTGAGCAGTTTGACTGACAGTTCCATGTGGTTATAAGAGATTAGCTGAAGAAATTTCCATGTATTGAATGGCTTTTTTAATCAATTGTGTTTTCTCGTTTAAAATAGTGGTGTCATCAATAGACACACAACTTTATTTTATGTCAGCATGGCTCCTGAGGTTTGCCTATGGTGGATAGTGGGTGAGTTGGCATGGAGGGGGTAAAGGCAAAGGGTGGTGGGTGGGGGCATGGGTTGCTACGGTGCATGAATAGAAGGGTGTAAGGTGGGGTAGGTTGGCATGGATGGGCCATGGAGAGTGGCCGGGCGGGGGGGTGGGGGGCAGGGGGGAGGGCAGTGAGGGCTGGAAGGCTGTTTTTTGTTTTAATCACTTTTTTTTATTAAATTCAGCAAAGTGCCAGAGCACAGAGGCAGGCCTTCTGCCCAGCCCACATCTGCACTCGGCAGACTCTGCACTCATTCTGGGAGCAGCAGACCTGAAATCCAATCCAGCTCACCTCCCTGGAACAATAATTGGAACTGTGGGACACCATTTTTAAAGGTAGGATTTGCAGAGCCAAGAATTCTCCCATCTCTACACATCTGACCCGGGGGCAAAAATTTGGGCCTAAGTCAGTCTTCAGTTAGGACAATCAGAGTCACCATGCTGAGTTGGTATGGTAAAGCAGACAGCTAGTTCCAGACACCTATCATTGCCACACTCTCAGTTTTACTATCAGTAATTGGGAGTTAAGGTTCCTGCTTTCTCATTTTCAGTCCTGCAGAGGAAACATCTGGTCATCATTTGCACCACTCCAGATAGCATTGCTGAAATTTCCAGCTCAAGGTATGAAGAATTACAAGCGTGAGTTGGCATCCTACTGCCTTATGGTTCAGCATGTTGAGACACCACTTTGATATACCATTGGCTGTCTGATGCAAATTTGTTTGTGCAGTTGAAGGAAAAAAAAATCTATCCTCACTAGATGTCCATGCACATAATGAGTTTTTGGGTTCCCCAAGGACAGGAGCAGTGGCCCAAAAATATCAGGTCGGCTACTATGTCAATTTCAAGATGTTGTTCCCTATGACGGCAATGTAAACCACGGCAGGATAGGGATTCGACTCAAGTGCCCTATTGAGACCAATTAATGTTGTTAAGATGCTCTTTAAGAGCTTGCTGGAGGGCAAGAGTGAAATTTTGAGGAGACCACTTCAGATTCAAAGCAGTTAAGCTACTGTTGCACATGAATAATGTTCACTTAGGTGAGATGCTGCATGCAACCAGCCTACCTAACATGCTTGTGTAATAATGCCATTACTGCCAAAATTACCCCTTAGGAAACTTAGCTTAAAAAATTACCAAAACCACTTTCAGTGTTCAATTTTAATTTACTTTAGAGTAATCAAAATTACTCATTGCCCTAATCATTGAAAATGGTTTCAATATATATTTATCAAAGCACTTCATAAATTAAATGCTAATTTAGTCTTGGTTCTGTGTTAAAACCATTCAAAAAATTGTTTATATTCTGATTTTTTTATTGTGCCATTCACAATAGGGAGGCCAGCTGTAAAGGAAGGCTACAGCTGACAATGGAGGCACAATTGCCAGATTTTGGCAATTAAGTCAAAACCCTCTGCAGGGAGGATGGACTCTCCAGACAGATGGTCAGACACCTGTGCCCCCATCAGCAAAGCCCTCACATTAATAGTCGCCATCCCCCGCCAGTAGCCATCAATGCCACTTTGGCCTTGAACCTCTTCACTTCTGGCTCCTTCCAACGATCAGCTGTGAACCTCAGTGACATCTTGCAAGCAGCTGCACATCACTGCAACTAGTCACTGAATCCCTCATTTATTGTTAGGCACAGCCTCCTCGGGACAGTGGGCATTAGGTTTTGTCACCCTTGCTGGATTTCCTTAGTGCAGGGCATCATTAATTGCACCCATGTGGCCATCAAGGCATTCTGACCAGCAGTGAGATCCATTAAGGGCTTCCCTTCCCTCAATGTTCAGATGTCTGTGGCCACAACAAGAGCTTCCTCCACATTTGTGCTCACTTTCCTGGCATCTGCCATGATTCCTTCATCCTCTACCAGTCCAGGCTGCCTTAGATCTTCACTCCAACCCCCTAGGTGGATCGATCTGAGAGGACAAGGGAAATCCCTTGAAGAGATGAATACTGACCCCTCTGCAGGACTCCCAGACAGAGGCGCTGAGGAGGTACAGCCAGTGCCTCCTGCTTAGTAGGACAACCATTGAGCAGGCTTCTAAAAATGTGATTCTGGTGCCTGAACCAGCCAGGTCTTGCCTGCCAATACCTATGCAAGAGTATCAGTCATTGTGGTGGTCTGCAGCTTTCTCCATAACATGGCACTCCAGAGATTTGCAGGCCTTGAGTATAGTGAGACCCTGAAAGAAGACTGTTCATTTGTGGAAGAATTGGGGCATGAGGTGAGAGAGAAAGAGGAAATGGAGGTGTAGGGAGAAGATATTCTCCCTACACTTCCAATTTTTAAGGTGTTTTAGATGGAATTGAATAGAGAGGTGCTCATATTGGCTGCCATGGGGACTCAAAATCAGTACCAGACTTTGTCAGACCCATCTCCATTCCCACCTACACAGGCTCTAATTGGATAGGGAACCTGTTTCCATGGATTTAAGGGCTCACCTCTGTGAAAATCTTAACGTTAATTTCCCACTGGAAGCAGATTTCTGACTCAAACAAACCTGACTCCTGTTTCCCATCTCCATGGTGAAAATTCAATCCATAGTTTCCAGCAGTATTCACTAGATAGCTATCAGTGGCAGCAGCACTTCTCTAATCCAGCAACTTTGAGTCCTTCAGCAGTACCACTCCCACCATCACAACTGAGATACAATCAGAAAATGCAACATGGTTTTGAATTGAAACCTAAGACCTTGTGTTCTCTGCTGCAATGAATACTTTCTTTACCTCCAAGGCCACAGGAGAGACCCAGTAATTTTTTATGGTATTTTAAAATGTTTGGAGGTCAGGTTCAGTGGGGATTGTTTTGTGTGGGACTAGTAGGAGTGTGTCTGTGGTTAGTACCAATGTTGGCAGCAGTGGAACAAGTTGCGCAAGTGGGAAGTGATTTTATTCAAGGATTAGCTTGAGGCTGTAAGCCAAAATATAAATACATTGTGTGTGGCTATGCTCTTAGACTTGAATGGATCAATTCTGATCTCTGCCAATGAAAGCAGCATCTCTCTTTTTTAAGCAGGATCCAGGGGTTGGTGTTTAGTTGGACAGGGATCTGACTTCCCAGCTTTCCTTCATTTGTAGGATGTGAGTGATTACTTCTGTAGATTATGATTGGTTCATCAGGAAATGTTTAAATACACAACGATGAATAAAATGTTCCAATGCACTTTGCAGGAGCATTATAAAACAAAATATGAGGTTGAGCCACATAAGCAGATATAGGTTAGATGATCACAACTTGGTCAATGAGGTAGGTTTCAAGGAGTGGCTTAAAGGAGAAAAGTGAGGTAGAGAGATGGAGAGATATAAATAGGGAATGCCAGAGTTAAGGGCCAAGGCAACTGAAGGTGCGGCCACCAAAGGTGGAGCGATTAAAACCATGGCAGCTTAAGAAGACAGAATTAAACAAGCACACTTATCTTGGAGGGCTGTGGGGCTGCAAGAGATTGCAGAGATAGGGAAGGGAGAGGTCATGGACTGACTTGAAAACAAGGATGAGAATTTTAAAATCAAGATGTAGCCAACGTAGGTAAACAAGCACAAGGGTGAATGGGATTTGTGCACATTAGGACACAGGCAGCAGAGTTTTGGATGATCTCAAGTTAACAACGGGTAGAATGTGGGAGAATAGCCAGAAGTGCATTGGAATTGTCAAGTCTAGAGGTAACAAAACATTGTTATGGATGGGGAGAGATGTGAGATAATTTCCCCTTTTTCTCACCTCTCAGCTGACTGCAACATGGTGTATTTTTGAGAAGGAGTTTTAACCACTTGAGTGCTGTGACTTTAAAAAACAGGCACAACACAGGCTTTCTTGTAATTTTAAATCAAAAGAAAGGATGAATGTTTATTTTTCACAATACCAGAAATGTAATTATAACAAACACTCAGTCCTCACATACACTAGATACACACACACAAGAAAAAGATATTCTAAATGTGCAATGTGCACTTTAATCAATTAAAGCTTATGAGAAACAGGTCACTTCTTTAAACAGTCCCTAAGATGGTGGATGAAATGTTTCAGGCCTGAAAGATTCTCTCTTGGTTCATTCAAGACAATGGAAGTTGGAAGTTTCTGGCTTTTTCAGTTTAAATTGTGACTGAGCTCCTCTACTAACAATTTATAATACTGGAGATAAAATGAATTAGCCTGTCACTGCCTTAGATAATTTTCTTTTCAAGGCAAGATCCAGTCTTGTGCTATTGAAAAAATGGCTTCCCTCTGGTCTTTCTATCCCACTAGGTTGCACTTGTGGTTTATAAATTTTGGTGATCTCCAGCCAGTTTCAGTCATGTGACAACAGTGGCAATGTATTTCATTGTCCACACAATGGGCTGATGGCAGATGTAATTGATACATGATAGAGAATGAATGATATCCCATCAATATTCCAGCCATGAGTAGCTCCTGAATGTCTTCTTTTGAAATCCCATCTTCATGGGGCCAGCAAGTCTAACAGCCATTGTTACTTTCAGTCTCTTCAATTAAAATTGAGAGGGCAGCCATCAACATATGGGAAGGCCATTTACATTTTAATGACTTTCCAGAGATGTCTAGACATGAAGTTAGTCCCTGTCTATTTAGAAACTACAAAAGAAGTCACCAGAGTCAGGTACTGTGTCCAAATTTCATGCTGCATTTTGAAAGTAATGTGTCCATCTTCCAATAAGCTTTACAGGCATATGAGATGACTGTAATGGCATGAATGAGGGTTTCAGCAGCAGACGAACTGAGACCGGATCAATGTTATGGAGGTGGAAATAGGCGATCTTAGTGATGGCAAAAGTATCAAGTTGGAAGCTCATCTCAGGGTCAGATATAACACCAAGGTTGCAAACTGACTAGTTTAATCACAGATTGTTTCCAGAGAAAGGAATGGAGTTGATGGGAAACCTTGTTTTGATGTAAGATAAGTGGTTAATTTTATCCATCTCAATAAGTGAGATAACCAATTATAAAGAAGATAACCAACTACATGTGGTGATATTGGGACATTCCACCAGGAGTCAAACTCCTTAGCAGATTTTAAAATGCACCTCGGTGCTCAGCTGGCTGAGCTGGAATACCACAAGGATAAACTTGATCGCCTGAATAGTCTACTCCAGTTTTTGCCCTTTTCATCAGAAAGATAAAAAGTTACAGATATATAAAAGTAATGGTAATTTGCACAAAGGATACAGATTGTATACAGAAACTGCTCTCAGACTGTTTACACAAGAAAAGGTACTGGTTGATGCTTAAACTGTAACCATGCGCTTTTAGTTACATTAAGGACAAGTCATACTGTGGCGTCAAGTGAATTTCTACACCTGTGTAGCATGATGTTCTGCCCTATAGTGCCACTAACCTGAGTGAAAAGCTGCATGGCGAAGATTTTGATTTCTGAGGCAGGAGATCAATAACCAGTCTCTTCAGCTACTTTGCACTAACACTTCTAGTTATTTCCTTCCTAGCTACTCTTGCATGATTTAAAGTAGCTCTTCATATTCTTTGTTATTTTTGACTTTCCATTTCAGCAGCTGTTTTTTTGGCATTCTTATTTTTCTTATATGGATAGAATTTATTTCCACAACCCTTAAAGCAAGTAATGTGAAGTAAGAGGAGGATAGTGATAAACTTTAAGATGGCATGCATGGACAGACTGGTTAGAATCGATGGGGTGGACATGTAGCAGATGAAACTTAATGCAGAAGAGTGTGAAGTGATACATTTTGGTAGGAAGAATGAGGAAAGGCAGTCTAAAATATCAGGTGCAATTCCAAAGTGGGTGCAGGAACAGAGAGACCTGGAGGCATATGTGCAAAAATCGTTGAAGACGGCAGGGCAGGTTGAAAAATTGGTTAAAAAGTTATATACAATCCTGGGCTTTATAAAATGAGGCATAAAGTACAAAAGTAAGAAAGTATAATGAACCTATATCACCCTCTGGTTTGGCATCATTCTGGGCACTACACTTTAGGAAGGATATGAAAGCTTTAGTGGGGGAACAGAAATGATTGACAAGAATTGTTCCAGGGATGAGGGTCGTCAGTTACCTGGATAGATTGGAGAAGCTGGGATCATTCTTAGAGAAGAGAAGGTTAAGAGGAGACTTGATATAAAAGTATTCATCATCTAAACAGAGTAGATAGATAGAAATTGTTGCATTGGCGGAAGGGTCGGGAGCCAATGGATACTGATTTATGGTGATTGATAACTGAGCCGAGAGTGTTATGAGGAAAATCAGTTTCACTCAGTGAGTGGTTAGAATCTGGAATGCACTGCCTGAGAGTGTGATGGAGGCAGATACAACAGGGGTTTTTAAAAGGGAATTAGATAAGATCCTGAAGAGAAAGAAAAAATGCTGCGCTATGGGGGAAGGGCAGGGGAGTAGGATTAGCTGAGTTACACTTGCATACAACTGGCAGGGACAGGAAGCACCTACTGGCCTCCTTCTTTGCTGTAACCCCAATACTTTGATATGAAATAATTCAGTTCCCTTATTTTGGTTAACTATCTAGTAATACATCCATTATTAATGGGACAGGATTCATTCATGACCTCAGAGTGAAGGCACCCCGCGGTAGCAGTAACCACAATATGATTGAATTTACATCCAGCTGAAAGGGGGAAGAGTAGGTCTAAGACTAGTATTTTAAATTTAAATAAGGACAACTATGCGGGCATAAAAGCTGAGCTAGCTGAAGTGAACTGGGCTACTATGCTTGGAGATAGATTAATAGAGAAACAGTGGTAGACATTTAAAGGGTTATTTCAGAATACTACGGGGGAGGTGAGGGTGTAGTGGTATTGTTGCTGGACTAGTATTCCAGAGAGGGTAATGCTTTGGGGACTGGGTTCGAATCCTGCCATGGCAGATGGTGGAATTTGAATTCAATAAAAATCTGGAATTAAAAGTCTAATGATGACTATGAAGCCATCGTTGATTGTTGTAAAAATCCATCTGGTCCACTAATGTCCTTTAGGGAAGGAAATCTGTCGTTCTTACCTGGTCTGGCCTACATATGACTCCAGGCCCATAGCAATATGGTTGACTCTTAAACGCCCTCTGAAATGGCCTAGCAAGCCACTCAGTTGTATCAAACCGCTACAAAGTCTCAAAAAAGGAATGAAACCGGACAGACCACCCGGCATTGACCTAAGCACTGGAAATGACAATGGCAAACGCAGCCCTGTCAACCCTGTAAAGTCCTCATTATGAACATCTAGGGGCTAGTGCCAAAATTGGGAGAGCTGTCTCACAGACTAGTCAAGCAACAGCCTGACATAGTCATCCTCATGGAATCATATCTTGCAGATAATGCCTTACAGATAATGTCATAGGCACCAATACCATCCCTGGGTATGTCTTGTCCCAATGACAGGACAGACCCACAGACCCAGCTGAGGTGGGTTGACGCTTTCAGAGTTGCCCTGAAAGTCCTCAACATCGACTCCGGACCCCATGGAGTCTCATGGTATCAGATCAAACATGGGCAAAGAAACCTCCTGCTGATTGCCACATACTGCCCTCCCTCAGCTGATGTTGAACACCACTAGGAGGAAGCAATGAGGGTGGCAAGAGCACACCCCCTGGATGGGGGACTTCAATGTTCATCACCAAGAGTGGCTCAGTAGCACCACTACTGACCGAGCTGGCCGAGTCCTAAGGAACATAGCTGCTAGATTGGGCCTGCAGCAGGTGATGAGAGAACCATCAAGAGGGAAAAACATATTTGACCTCATCCTCACCAACGTGCCTGCCGCAGATGCGTCTGTCCATGAATAATCGGTAGGAGTGACCACTGCAGAGTTGATATGGGGACAAATTCCCACCTTCACATTGAGGATACCTTCAATTGTGTTGTGTGGCACTACCACCATGCTAAATGGGATAGATTTCAAACAGATCGAGCAACTCAAAACTGGGCATCCATAAGGCACTGTAGGCCATCAACAGCAGCAGCATTGTATTCGAACACAACCTGTAACCTCATGGTCGGGCATATCCCCCACTCTACTATTACCATCAAGCCAGGGGAGCTACCCTGGTTCAATGAAGAGTGCAGGAGAGCATTCCAGGAGCAGCATGAGGCATACCCAAAAATAAGGTATCAACCTGATGAAGCTATAACGCAGGACTGCCTTCATGCCAAACAGCATAAGCAGCAAGTGATAGACAAAGCTAAGTGATCCCAACATCAACAGATCAGCCCTAAACTCTGCAGCCCTGTCACATCCAGTCGTGAATGGTGGTGGACAGTTAAACAACTCACTGGAGGAGGATGCTCCATAAATATCCCCATCCTCAATGATGGAGGAGCCCAGCACATCAGTGCAAAAGATAAGCCTGAAGTATTCTCAACAATCTTCAGCCAGAAGTGTCGAGTGGATGATCCATCTTAGCCTCCTCAGGGGTTCCCAACATCACTGACGCCAGTCCTCAGCCAATTCGATTCATTCCACGTGATATCAAGAAGTGGCTGAAGGCACAGGATAGTGCAAAGACCCTGACAATATTCCGGCAATAGTACTGAAGGCTTGTGCTCCAGAACTTGCTGCTCCCCGAATCAAGCTGTTCCAGTACATTCCGGCTATGTGGAAAATTGCCCAGGTATGAATGTCCTGTACACAACGCGCAAGACAAATACAACCTGGCCAATTACCGCCCCATCAGTCTACTCTCAATCATCAGTAAATTAATGGAAGGGGTCATCAACAGTGCTATCAAGTGGCATTTGCTTACCAATAATGTACTCACTGACGGCCAGTTTGGATTCCGCAAGGCCACTCAGCTCCTGACCTCATTACAGCCTTGGTTCAAACATGGACAAAAGAGCTGAACTCCCAAGGTGAGATGAGAGTGACTGCCCTTGACATCAAAGCCACATTTGACTGAGTGTGGCATCAAGCAACCCTAGCAAAACTGGATTCAATGGGAATCAGGAAGAACACTCTTCAGTGGTTGCAGTCATGCCAAGCACAAAGGAAGATGGTTGTGGTTGTTGGAAGTCAGTCATCTCAGCTCCAGGATATCACAGCAGAAGTTTCTCAGGGTAGTGTCCTCGACCCAACCATCTTCAGCTGCTTCATCATTGACCTTCCTTCCATCATAAGGTCAGAAGTGGGGATGTTCGCTGATGATTGTACAATGTTCAGCGCCATTCGCGACTCCTCAGATACTGAACTGGTCCATGTCCAAATGCAGAAAGACCTGGACAATATCCAGGCTTGGGCTGACAAGTGGCAAGTAACATTCATGACACACAAGTGCCAGGCAATGACCATCTGCAACAGGTGAGAATCTAACCATCGCCACTTGATGTTCAATGGCATTACCATCAATGAATTCCCCACTATCAACACCCTGGGGGTTACCATTGACCAGAAACTGAGCTGGAGTAACAATATAAATACTGTGACTACAAAAGCAGCTCAGAGGCTAGGAATCGTGGAATAGGTAACTCACCTACCGACTCCTCAAATCATGTCCACCATCTACAAGGTACAAGTCAGGAGTGTGGTGGAATATTTTCCACTTGCCTGGATGAGTGCAGCTCCACACCAAGAAGCTCGACACCGTCCAGGACAAAGCAGCTCACTTGATTGGCATCACATGCACAAACATTCACTCCCTCCACCACCGATAACAGCAGCAGCAGTGTGTGCCATCTACAAGATGCACTGCAGGAATTCACCAAGGCCCCTTAGACAGCACCTTCCAAACCCACGACCACTACCATCTAGAAGGACAAGGGCAGCAGATAGATGGGAAAACCACCACCTGAAAGTTCCCCTTCAAGTCACTCACCATCCTGACTTGGAAATATACAGCCATTCTTTCGCTGTCACTGGGTCAAATTCCTGGAACTCTCTCCCTAACAGCACTGTGGGTGTACCTACATCACATGGACTGCAGCGGTTCAAGAAGGCAGCTCACCACCAACTTCTTAGGGCAACTAGGTATGGGCGATAAATACTGGCCCAGCCAGCGAAGCCCACATCCCACAAATGAATTAAAAAAATACTCAGAATAAGTATATTCCTATTATGAAGATGAATTAACCACCATCCGTGATTAATTAAAGAAGTTATAGAAAAAGCATATAACTACGCAACGCTGAGTGGCAGATCTGATGATTGGTCAGAGTATAAAGAAGGACATAGAATGCCTAAAAGGTTAATCAGGAGAAAGAAATTAGATAGCACGAGTTTCTACAGGTATTTAAAAAGGAAAAGAGTTAGTGTTGATCCTCTTGAGAGTGACAGTGGGGAATTAATAGTAGATAATAAGGATATGGCTGATGAAATGAACAAATGTTTTGCTTCTCTCTTCACTATAGAGGGTATAAAAAAATCCGCTAATAGCTGTAAATCAGAAAGTCGAAGGGAGAGTGAAGTTACAATCACTAGGTAAGTGATACTGAGCAAAATAATGGACCTGTGGGCTGACAAGTCTCTGGGTCCTGATAGACTTCATCCTAGAGGTGGCTAATGTGGTAGAAGGTGCGTTGGTGTTAATTTTCCAAAATTCCCCAGATTCTGGAAAGAATCCATCAGACTCAAAAGTAGCAAATATAACTCCTCTATTCAAGAAGGGAGGGGGGCAGAAAACAGGAAACTATAGGCCAGTTAGCTTGACATCTGTCATAGGGAAGGTGTTAGAATCAATCATTGAGGAGGTTATAGCTGGGCACTTAGAGAAACTCAAGGTAATCGGGAAAAGTCAGCATGGTTTGTGAAAGGGAAATCATGTTTAACAAATTTATTGAAGTTCTTTGAAGGAGTAACATGTGCTTTGGATAAAGGGGAGCCTATAGATGTGCTGTACTTGGATTTCCAGAAGGCATTTGATGTGATGTCACATCAAACGTTATTGCGGAAAGTAAAAGCTCATGGTGTAAGGGCTAACATATTAGTGTGGATAGAAGATTGGCTAACTGGCATAAAACAGAGAATATGCATTCATGGGTCCTTTTCTGATTGGCAGGATGTGATGAGTGGAGCCCCAACTTTTTACTATTTATATCAATGACTTAGTTGAGGGGAGTGAAGGAAAGGTAGCTAAATTTGCAGATGACACAAAGATAAGTAGGAAAGTATGTTGTGCAGAAGACAAAAGGAGTTTGCAGACAGATATAGGTAGGCTGAGTGAGTGGGCAAAAATCTGGCAGATGGAGTATAAGGTAGCGAAATATGAATTTGTTCACTTTGGCAGGAAGAATAAAAAAGCAGAGTATTACTTAAATGGAGAACAGCTGCAGAATTCTGAGGTGCAGAGGGATCTAAGTGTTCTTGTGCATGGGTCACAAAAAGTTAGTATGCAGGTACAGCAAGCAATCAAGAAAGCTAATGGAATGCTATCCTTTATTATAAGATGATTTGAACATAAAAGTAAGGATGTTATGCTACAGTTATACACGGCATTGGTGAGATCATATCTCAAATTTTGTGTGCAGTTTTGGTCTCCTTATTTAAAGGATGTAAATGCGTTGGAGGCGGTTCAGAGGAGGTTTATTAGATTGATACTTGGAATAGACGAGTTGTCTTATGAGGAAAGTTTAAGCAGACTGGGCTTGTTTCCACTGGTGTTCAGAAGAGTGAGGGGTGATTTGACTGAAGTATACAAGATCCTGAATGGTCTTAATAAGGTGGATGTGGAAAGGATGTTTCCTCTTGTGGGTGAGTCCAGAACTAGGGGACACTGTTTTAAAATTATGAGTTACCCTTTTAGGACAGAGATGAGGAGAAATTTCTTCTCTCAGAGAGTTGCATGACTTTGGAACTTTCTGCCTCCTAAGGCAGTGGAGGCAGGATCACCGGATATTTTTAAGGCGGATATAGGTAGATTCTTACAAAAAACTGTGGATGCTGGAAATTGAAAACAAAAACAGAATTACCTGGAAAAACTCAGCAGGTCTGGCAGCATCGGCGGAGAAGAAAAGAGTTGACGTTTCGAGTCCTCATGACCCTTCGACAGAACAGATAGATTCTTGTTGGGCAAGGGAATCAAAGGTTATCGGAGGTAGACAGGAATGTGAAATTCAAAACATAAACAGATCAGCCTTGATCTTATTGAATGGCAGAGCAGGCTCAAGGGGCCGAATGGCTTACTTCTGCTTCTATTTCGTATGTTTGTATGTTAACTCTAGACACATCTCTTTTAGTGACAGTGAAGTATGCACTGAGGGAGACTAAAGATGAGGATGTTTTCATTTTTCCCTACAATATATTATGTTTCTACTACAATATACTCAGCATATGTACCCCTAAATTAGGGCTGTGTATGCCTCTTTACCCAGGCATATCTGCCCCAATAATGTGGGGTTGGGCCATACAGAGTTTGTGCTCTTAAGAACTACTCCCTAATCTGAAAAGGCTTGAATATTTGAAAATTTGACATATCATCATGAAATGCAAAATCTGGCCACAAACCAGCTGTTTAGGATTGCAGATTCCATAGAATGGGAAACTGAGGTAGTGACAACAAAAAAGTGAACTAATTGTTCATAATGTTTCTGGATTCATTACCTATGTATCTAGGAACATAGGAGCAGGAGTAGGCCATTTAGCCCTTCAAGCCTGCTCTGCCAGAAGATTATGGCTAATCTGGTTGTGGTCTCAACTCCACCTTCCTGTTTACCCCCCATGACCTTTGACTCCCTTGTTTATCAAAAATCTATCTATCTCAGCCTTGAATAAATTTAATGACCCAGCCTCCACTGCTTTCTGGGGAAGAAAATTCCACAGACCAATGATCCTCTAAGAGAAAACATTTCTCTTCATCTCCACCTTAAAAGGGAGATCTCTTATTCTTAAACTGTGTCCCCTAGTTCTAGTCTCCCCCCAAAGAGGAAACATCTTCCGGTATCCACCCTATCAAGTCCCCTCAGGATCTTATATGTTTCAAAAAGATCACCTCTCTTAGCCCCATTAAGTGTTAGCCCCTCCATGATATTTGCCCTCAGAAGTGGAATGCCCATTCTCATCTCTTTAATTTTGGTTAAATTACATGCAATGTAAAACAGGCACAACAAAGTCCAATTTACCTCAGTTGGAGTATTGCATACAGTTCTGGGCACCTCAGGAAGGATATGCAATCACTGGAGTGATTGGAGAAGAGGTTTATGAGAATGGTTCCAGGGATGAAGAACTTCAGTTATGAAGCAAGATTGAAGAAGTTTGGACTCTTTTCCTTGCAGAGAGGAGATTTGATAAGGTGTTCAAAAGCATGAAGGATCTGGACAGAGTAGATAGGGAGAAACTGTTCCCACTTGTGAAAGGATTGAGAATGAGAGGGCACAGATTTAAAGCAATTTGCAAAAGAATCAAAAGCGATATGAGAAAAAAAACTTCTTCACACAGCGAGTGGTTAGGTCTGGAATACATTGCCTGAGAATGTGGTGGAGACAACTTCAATTGAGGCATTCAAGAGGGGATTAGATGATTATTTGAAAAGAAATGATCTGCCGGTTTATAGGGAGAAGGCAGGAGAATGGCACTAGGTGAAATGCTCAATTGAAGAGCTGGTACAGACACGATGAGCTGAATGGCCTCCTGTGCTGTAACAATTCAGTGATTCTGTGAATTTCTACCCCTCTCCCCTTACACCTTTATATGTTATGAAGGAATCAAAAGTTATCAGGGGCAGGCAGGAATGTAGAGTTGGGGCCACGATCAGATCAGCCATGATCTTATTGAATAGTGGAGTAGGCTCAAGAGGCAGAATGGCCTGCTCCTGCTCCTAATTTGTATGTTCATATGCATGCATTGTTTCTTATCATAGCTACGTTTGGCTGTGACTAATTTTGTTTTCCAGCTTTCACGTGGACTTTATTACAATTGTCTGCTGCTGGTGTCCTTGATTGCAATCAGCACCTGCAGACATTTCAAATATTGATTAGCTACTTCAAAATATGGCCTAAAATACCCACACAATTACACAGTTAACTTAAAATACAAAATGTAGCCATGTTTCGCTAGCATGTCTCTTCAGAGAATCAATCAGACGGTTGCAGTATTTTTGATTAACCCATCCTGGACTCTGACATTCACCCAAAGCTATTATCCAACTAGAGAAACAAAAGGAGCTAGCTACAGATGAGAAAAAAGATGGGTGTTTGGAACTTGCATCTAAAAAGGATTTGGCTTGGAAAGCTGAGGTGGATGACTGGCAGGATGAGTATTATAAAAAGTTGCTCGCGTGTATTCAGCAACTTTATCATGTCCAAAGTGTTTCACAATCCATCAATTACTTTGAAGCATGCAGTACATGCTGTTAAGTAACATAGCCGCCAGTTTCCATACAGCGAATTCCCACAAACACCAATGGGTGATTGGCCAAATAGTTTGTTTGTGCTGGTGTGGATTGAAGTAGGAATATTGACTAGAGCATCAGGTTCTTTCTCAACAGTGCCATGCCAATTTTAATGCTCACCTGAATCACAGTCAGGCCTGTTAGTTTAACATTCCATCAAGGGACAACAACTGGATGTGTCAAGTTAGGTTACAGTGGAGTTTGAATCCACGAGTTTCAGAGATTAGGATGATAAGAACTAATATTTTGCAGAAATACTGTTTAGGCACATTTTACTGTTTTGGCACATTTTACTGTTTCATTTTTGTGGAACACATTATTTTCGACATTGTTACCTTTTTCCACAAGGCGCAGACTCTGGCTGAAGCAAGAATCAGCAAATACCGCACGGATAGGAAGGTTCTGGGTTCAATTTAATTGCTATAAATTAGGGTAGCGGTAAGGAAGCTATAATTGGTTCAGTGTGCTGAAATAGAAAATTGTCCAGTGCCCTGCTCCTGACTGCTGTTTAACAATTGTGTTAGAGATATATATTGGCTGGGGACAGGCGATCAGGCAAACTGCGAAGACCCCACAGTCAAATAGCCAATCAACACTCACGATTAAGATTTGTACACTTGGATCATTTGCACAAGGTACCAGAGAGAGAGATCAAAATACATATAACAGGCCTCCAGCATTATAGCTGATGGCCATTAATAATTCTCATATGGTCAAAAGAGTACTTACACAATTAATTATCAGGCTTAACTTTATGTGGCAAGTTAAATGAGAAATTAATATGCAAATCCAGAAAGTTCATAAAAATAACGGGAGTCAAAGACCAACATGCTGTTTGTGTGAAGCAAATAATGGAGCCGTGTAAATTGACCAGCAAATTCTGGAGAATCACAATTCACAGTATTTCTCTTATTCCCATAAACTTGCTGGCCCAATTGCACTTTAATGATGGCTTACACTGTTAACTTGGCATTATTTTTACAGCAATGTTTTAAAAATCAGTCAATGTTGCATACTCATGGATGGGGGTAGCAATGGAAAAAACAAACAAGTGAGTGAGCGAGACAGAGGGCAGCATTGATAATGGAAACGTGTTCTATTCTAAAACTTATGAAATATTTGATACCTAAACCACAGTACCCAATGTAATTAAATCAAAAAGTCTGGTTAATCTGAATGGGTCACACAGTGGTTTCAGTGGTAGCTAGGCAAACACCATCAGATGATTGCACTTGAGATTACTGTGCATTGTCTGATTTAAAAGGGCATTGCTGTCATGGAAAAACTTTGTGCTACACCCTTACAATGCTTGAATACAGAGGAGGATGGAACAATACAACTGACAGTAAATTATTATCATTGCTTCATTGAATATATCCTGTATTTTCTCCTTTAAAAATATTTATGAAAAATTCACTCCTTTTGTTGGGTTTCATTCCTTAAGAAATTGATTTCCCTAGCTGACAGAAATGAGCCAATCCACATCTACCTGCAGCATATAATGAGCTATATACCTACTTGAAATTAATAAAACCAACTTTTGAATACATCCAAAAATAAGGACCCAGTGCAGTGCTGCTAGGAATTTTTCATACATGTATCTTACCCTTGTTTTTCTTGTGGCATGTTTAAATTTCTTTGCAATTATTTTGACCAAAAATTACTGACAGCATCTATAGCCAGGAATTGTTTAGGGCTGATTTGGCAGTGAAGATAAATGTAGCCATTGTAGGGGAAGATGTCTTACGGTGGTCAGGTGTAGACTTTGTGCGGGTTGTGAGTAAGCTGTGAGTAACAGCTAGCACTTGTCCTGAAACTATGAGAAGTCACTGAGACTCGATGTACTTTTACATTTAATGTTTCTATGGTTCAGAGGCTTTAGAGAGTGCAATTGTGTATCAGCTTCCCACTTTCACATCACTATGATTGTTTTTCTTATCCTGATAGTGAATCATAGACTCTTATCCTGATAGTGAATAATAGACTCGCATGAAAATATCATGGTAATGGTAGGAATCTGGAATATGGATGCCACTTGCAACGATCTTCTGTACAGCAAAAGTGTAAAATCAAATATTCTCATTGGACAACATAATTTTTTTTCTTGGACTCGAACGCAAGTTCTGTCGAAGGGTCATGAGGACTCGAAACGTCAACTCTTTTCTTCTCCGCCGATGCTGCCAGACCTGCTGAGTTTTTCCAGGTAATTCTGTTTTTGTTTATAATTAAAAACAGTTCTGACTAAAGCATATCAACGTCTTTAACTTGATTCTATGATAAGAAAATCATTAGTTGCCTTGACCCCTGCTCCTGATTTGCCCATTCTCTAAATTGCCCCCTCCCTAGGTCCTCACTGTTGCCATCTCCTGGCCAACTTCCCTCCTCCCCACAGATTTACAAGATCCACCGGGATGCAGCAGCCGCAAGTTCAGATATTCTTCACCAGTGAGCTGCCTGAGGATACCCAGCAGGTGTGTGCAGTTTGATGTAAACGAGGTCCCAGGCTCAATAGCTGGTAGGCCTTAGGCCTGTCCATTCCAGAAGAAGGGAGGAGAAAACTGGACAAGATAAAATGCAAACACTCTTCTATCTTTCAGATTAGATGTTAAACTGAAGCTCTGTCTTCCCTCTCAGGTGGGCATAAAAAATTCTATGACATTATTTCAAAGAGTTATCCCTGATTCAACATTATAATTACAGATAAAAGCAAAATACTGTGGATGTTGGAAATCTAGAACAAAAACAATAATACCTGGAAAAACTCAGCAGGTCCGACATCATCTGCGGAGAGGGATACAGTTGACGTTTCGAGTCCGTATGACCCTTCATCAGAACTAAACAATATAGAAATGAGATGAAATATAAGCTGGTAGAGGGGGTGGGAGGGACAGGTAGAACTCGATAGGGGGCCAGTGATAGGTGGAGGCTCCCTATCGAGTTCTACCTGTCCCTCCCACCCCCTCTACCAGCTTATATTTCATCTCATTTCTATATTGTTTAGTTCTGATGAAGGGTCATACGGACTCGAAACGTCAACTGTATCTCTCTCCGCAGATGTGTCAGACCTGCTGAGTTTTTCCAGGTATTTTCGTATTTGTTATAAAAACAGATTATCTGGTCATTATAAGCATTGTTGTTTGTAGCAGCTTGCTATGTGCAAAATGACTGCCATGTCTCCTACGTTAGTGAATATATTTCAAAAAAAAATTCATGTGATGTAAAGCACCTTTGGATATCCTGTAGTTGTGAAAGATGATACGTAAGTGCAAATTATCTGTGCTGTCTCCTCAGAACAAGGAATAAGAATGATGTTGGAGTGGAAACAGATCACCCTCTAGTTTATTAATTGAGTCGAGATAGTACTGCAGAGAGTAGATAGGTAGAAATATAACAAAATCAATAATATAAGAACTTAGCTTACTCTAAGAGTTGATGTTCAGTGTTTATTCTCTAGTTTTGTTTTATTAGTTTAGCACCATTTAATGCTGAACTTAACCATCTGTCATCTTAAGGGAATTGGCTGTCTAAATGGGCTGAATTTATGGAGTGGGCATTGCTGGCTAGGCAAGCAATTATTGCCCACCCCACCCTTGTTCGGAAGGCATTTCAACTAGATTGCTGTGGGTATGGAGTCACACATAGGCCAGACCAGGTTCCCTAGTGAACCAGATTACAACAATCATTTCATGGTCATCAATAGACTTTTAATTCCAGATTTTTTTTTCAAATTTCACCATCTGCCATGGCAGGATTTAAACCCAGGTCCCCAGAGCATTACCCTGGGTCTTTGGATTACTAGTTGAGTGACAATACCACTGGGCCATTACCTCCCCAGTGCACTGCATCTGATTCCCAATGTCAGGAAAATTTCCCCATTTAAGCCAGGGGCAGGAGTGGCCCGACACAGGAATCCCACCTGTTGGAGGCCAATTAGGCTCATAAGTGATCCACTTAAAGCTAATTGCTTAAGAATTTAGGGTGGCTCAGGGATTTAATGGGACTCACATGGGTCTTCTGTCGTTCCTGAAGACGACAAAGCAAACTCTATTGGGTTTGCCTGAAGCCTCATAGGAGTTCCCTCATTGATAGGCATTCAATGCCTGATTGAGGGACCCTGCATCAGGAAGGCAGAGGGCCACTGAAAGCCACCCCCCTGCAACCCCCATCTCACCCCACTCACCTGTCTCCAGGGATCCTGCCCCAATCTTCCGGGGAGGCCTCAAAGCATTACCAGCAGCCGCCATCGCTCTCAGTGGCGCTGTGGGCAATGGAAAGCCAATTTTTGGGGGTGGTATTTCTGGTCTTCGGGGTCCTTGATCATGTGGGAGGCTCAATGCTGGCCAGTTAATTGCCTGAGTGAACTTAAATTGCGTCGGACCTCCGCCACAGGAGCAATCCGGGGGTCCCATTTGTTTTCCAAGAGGTGGGGTGGGCCCGGCCCATGTTGCTGGAACTTAATTTCACTCAATAACAGGGGACTAAATTGTTCTGTGGAACCTTTAACTCTTCTTTTATCTTCTTGTGTCTGTAGAGAGTGATTGCTAGAGAATATAGACTGCAATTCCAAATCTGATACCTCGACAGCGGTAGAATGTCAGGCAATGAAGCAAAGGCAGGAGATTGAGTATTTCCCTATACAGAGAGCACAGTGAAAGGAGTTACTATTCAGCTAGTTGCAGAGCAGCATATGGGGAAGCTCTATTATAGATCACTAAGCCATTGGTTTAGCCTTGAATCGTGGCACAAATGGAGGCTATAGAGTGAGAAAGAAAATAAAATGCCCTTATTGATACTGAAACAATTCTTCCTTCAGCCTGCCGGAGTTAGTGAGTAATTCAAGTAATGTCTAATTTTTCTTTAGGCCGGAATCTTCCCCTCCTGCCTGTGGCAGGTTTTTTTGGCAGGCGGGAGCAGAAAATTTGGAGAGAGGTGAAAAATCGGATTCCCAACGGCGGGAAAACATTTTGGAATTTTCCACCCACCACTTTCATGGCGGGTTGATGGTGGTTTGGATATCCTGCTGATCAGTGTCGGGAACGTCATTTTCACGGATTACCATGTCATGAATGCTTGTTAAATATGTTACTCACCGGTATCACGTTCCGCCTTCCAACCTTGCGTCACACCAGCGGGAATTCAGACTGGTCTGTAACACATGAGTGGCATGCATTGGCCAGCCCCCGCTTGTTTCGAGACTTCGAGGTGAGTGCAACATTCAAAGCCTACCTGCAATAGCACTGCTCTGGTTTATTAGCAATAGCAGTGGAAAGCCATACTGGTGGGGGTATAAGGTTGATCTGCTCATGGTGGGTCCCTCCGTAATCCAGGAGGACACCTCTGTGCAACGGCTCTCGGGCAGGGCTGCACCCTCAAACGGAATCCAGCCTTGCGACCTGGGGTGGGTAGGAGATGGGGCTGGATGACAGACACATGGGAGGCAATGGGGTATAGAGGGGTTTGGAAGACAGGACGGGGGAATAATGGAAGACTAGAATGCAGACACACAAGGGGTGGATGGGAATCGAACTGTATGACTGACAGAGGATGTATGCAGACTCCGGAACAGGAACAGGTGTGGGTGCGTTAGTGTGGCACAAGAAGGATGAGTTGCACAGAGACTCATGGAGGTGGTGGAAGAGAGTGTGTTGTGATCAGTCATAAGGGAACAGGGCTTCTCTTTGAAAGGCAGTCATAGTCCCTGGTTTGGGGCCAACAGGCCGGAGTGAGAGATTAAAAGCAGTCCTTGGGCTTTGTGGGTCTCAGTCAGGGAGAGAGATTAACGGAAGTCCTGAGGCTTTGCAGGCCATGTTACAGGGCTATGCATAGCATATGCTTCAGATTCTTGCTCCAGGGAGTGGCAAGGCCTGTGTGTTCAACTGGGATAAGGCACAGCTTGATATGTAGGACATGTTCACAGCTGTTGGCAATGGGCTTGGCTAGTTCTGTACTGGGCTGGAGAGGGGATGGTAATGGTTAGGGGAGGCATCTGCAGCAGGGTGTTCTGTGTGGAGGCCACCTAAGTGTCCAGAAGATTACCATCCTTCCTGTGGGTGCCCAAGGGCCTTTCCCTGACTCCTTGAAGAGAAGGGGCACCTTGAAGGAGGTCAAGGAGCTCCGGCCCTCTCACCTAGCCATTAATGGATCCCAACAATGCCTATAGTAAGGGAGTGCAGGCCCAAGTGCATCCCTGCAGAACCTGCTGGACCAAGGTCTCCAAGGCAGTTGCCACCCTTCTCATGGAGACCTCGAGGCGCCCACATGTCGGAGCCGCGACATCAGACAGAACGCGATGGACTCCTCCATCCTTTGCTCTAGTCTGTTGGCTGCCTCTCGCAACTCTGCCTGATGTTCTGCCACCTGTCTTTGCATCTCCAGCAATTTTTCGGCAGCCACTTGCAGAGGCTCATCATCTAATGGGGACCCAGCGGGTGCTTGATTTCCAGCAGTTCTCCGAGTGCCAGGGACCTGGGCTGTCACTGTCTCCCACTGCTATGGAGACGTGTCAGTGATGTTTTCCAGAATGTGAGCCCCCGAGTCTAATCTAGAACTAGGAGCTGCCGAAGTATCCCTGTGCTTGTTGAGAGAGCAGGGAAACGCAGTGACAGACCTTCTTCTAATGGCTCCTCAGTGTCCCCCTCTGAGGTGGGCTGGAAGGTGGGGCTTATGTTGGCCCTGCTCATAGTGCCCTCGAGTGCCTGGACCTGCTGGTGTCTGTAAGAGAGAGAAGATAGATTTATTTGATGAACATCCCATCGATGGCGGGCTGCGTTCCCCGCCATTGGACATCAGGAGCCTGATTGTAATGTACCTGCATATCATTGTAAGACCAGCACACTGGAATCGGCTCCCCATGCTGGATCGTCTGCCCGCATCGGCGTGATTGCACGCCAGCGTGTTTCACAACAGCACATAAGTGATGTACATTTGGCAAGCTGCACTTTGCTCGGGACTTTGAGGTTTGTTTGCCTACCTTGCTTCGGGCAGCAGTCGCGGTCATCAGTGCCAGGCTTCACAGGCAGCACCATTTCACATTTAGGGGGACTCATGGGCAGGTCTCTACCTGCTAGACTAGCCATAAGGTAGGGGTGGCTTTGTACGGTTGCAGTGCTAGGGCTTGTTTTGGGGAAGTGGGCGAAATGGCCTCAGACAAAGGAAGAGGCTGCAGAGCGAGGGCTGTACTGCGGAAGTGGGCTATCCCAGGGTGTGTGGGGCATATGTTGATCTGTGCAAATGCCCTCAAGATGGTGAGGGCTGAGGAAGCAGTCTCCAAAGGGGATGGAGATGTGAGGGTATGTGTGAGAGAGTGAGTGGTGATGTTCCCTGAGCTGGCAGTGAGTGAGATGCTGGTGAATGTGTGATGGGCTTGAGCGTGTGAGTTTAGAGTGACGAGATGGTTGCCTCACCCTGGCAGCGCGGATGAGATCATTCATCCTCTTTCTGCTTAGGATGACCAACCTCTTCTGTGCAGCACTGGCACTGACCACCATTGCCATCGCCTTCCAAGCCGTTGTGGTGAGATTGCTGTGAACTTCCTGCGGCAAGAGCAGGAGTGGAGGACATAACAGCGGGCTTCCACAGCATCCAAAAGGCACCGGGGGCTGCAGTCTGCTTGTCTTTCGGGCCATGCCTTATTTGCATCAGTCCTGGGCTGGAAGCACTGAGAGGTGCACACACGGCTGTGCTTTGAGTGTGGTGCTTAGTGTGATGAAGCAGGGAGGTGACAATGTGTCAGGTGAATTGGAGCCTGTCTGCCATGGAAAATACGTGTTTCCCAGGAATGGATAATTAATGCGGCGGGTTTAGGATGATATGGCGTGAGAAGCTATCATTATGGCCAACAGGTAAAATGTCATTTTATCTGCCCACTACTGCACTTAGTACAAATCTGGGACGATTCTGCCCTATATATCACTCACTTGAATGTCAGGATGTGATCATCTAATGGAGGGCTTTTCTGTACTGGGTTGCTGGGAGAGGCCGATCTCACCTTCCCCTTAGAAATCTTTGCATCCTTACTGGCTACGGGTGAGCTCTCAGAGGACTGGAGAATGGCCAATGTTGTTCCATTGTTTAAGAAGGATAGCAGGGATAATCCAGGAAATTACAGGCCGGTGAGCCTTACGTCAGTGGTAGGGAAATTATTAGAGAAGATTCTTCGTGACAGGATTTACTACCATTTGGAAGCAAATGGGCATATTAGTGAGAGGCAGCATAGTTTTGTGAAGGGGAGGTCGTGTCTCATTAACTTGATCGAGTTTTTCGAGGAAGTGACAAAGATGATCGACGATGGAAGGGCAGTGGATGTTATATACATGGATTTCAGTAAGGCCTTTGACAAGGTCCCTCATGGCAGACTGGTACAGAAGGTAAAGTCGCACGGGATCAGAGATGAGCTGGCAATATGGATTAGTAAGTTTGCAGATGACACTATATGGTTGGAGGAGTTGCGGATAGTGAAGAGGATTGTCAAAGGACACAACAGGATATAGATCGGTTGGAGACTTGGGCAGAGAAATGGCAGATGGAGTTTAATCCGGACAAATGCGAGGTAATGCATTTTGGAAGGTCTAATACAGGCAGGAATTATACAGTAAATGGCAGAACCCTTAAGTGTATTGACAGGCAGAGAGATCTGGGTGTACAGGTCCACAGGTCACTGAAAGTGGCAACGCAGCTGGATAAGGTAGTCAGGAAGGCATATGGCATGCTTGCCTTCATTGACAGGGGTATTGAGTATAAAAGCTGGGAAGTCATGCTGCAGCTTTATAGAACCTTGGTTAGGTCGCATTTGGATATTGCGTGCAATTCTGGTCGCCACATTACCAGAAGGATATGGAGGCGTTGGAGAGGGTGCAGAGGAGGTTTACCAGGATGCTGCCTGGTCTGGAGGTTATTAGCTGTGAAGAGAGGTTGGAGAAACTCGGATTGTTCTCACCAGAGCGACAGAGATTGAGGGGGGACTTGATAGAAGTTTACAAAATTGAGTGCATGGACAGAGTAGATAGAAGCTTTGTCCCAGGGTGGAAGAGTCAATTACTAGGGGACATAGATTTAAGGTGAGAGGAGAAAACTATAAAGGTGATGTGCGGGGCAAATTTTTTACGCAGAGGATAGTGAGTGTCTGGATTCGCTGCCAGAGGAGGTGGTGGAAGCAGGTATGATAGTGGTGTTTAAGAGGCAGCTTGACAAGTACATGAATAGGATGGGAATAGAGGGATACAGACCCTGGAAGTGCAAAATGTTTTAGTTGACGGGCAATGTGTTTGGCACAGGCTTGGAGGGCTGAAGGGCCTGTTTCTGTGCTGTACTTTTCTTTGTTCTTTGATCTTAGGAGCGATCCCTGTCCTCCGCAGCCAGCTCGGCAGCATCGTCTTCGAAGGGAGTGAGCTCCTGGATGTCGGCCATCCATTCCCTAGCCTGGGATCTCCCCCTCCTGTTGTGGGCAAGCTTGGCCTGCATGAAGACAAATGGATGGATGTGATGAGAAGGGATGGAGCAGAGGTTGGGAAGCGTGCATGTTTCCTGTGTGTGCTGAGCCCTCCTCAGTAAGTGCTGAGGATGGAGTTTGTGCAACATGATAGAGATGCTGGTGATGTTAAAGTGTCTGTTAAACAATCAGTGCTGATGTGTCCCCCGCTAATATTGTGCGAGATCCCTGAGCAGTGTAACACTTTTTGAGTGCTTGAGGCGATTTTGAGAGTGTGAGATTGTAGTGAGCTGAAGGTTGACTTACCCTGGTAGAGCGGATAAGGTCATTCTTCCTCTTCCTGCACTGGATGGCGTTTCTTAGGCAGGTGCCTGACGAGCTGACCTTCCTTGTAACCGCCTCCCAGGACAGTGAGGTGAGGCTGGTAGGCTTCCTGGAGCCATCCTTGCAGTAGAGGGCATCCTGGTATTGGCACACCCCTCTTATCAAAGCCTCGAGGGAGTCATGACTAAATCTCAGCTGCACACAGGAAGAAGGCTGCCTATCTCGTGATGTCTCCTGAAGACAGCTGGGCTGGAGCGAGCAAATGTGTTTGTTTGAGTGGTGTTTAAGTATGGTGCCCGGACGTTTGACTCCTATTAGGTAATGGTGAGACGGACAAATCAGTTCCCTACTGTCATGAAGAGATATTAATGTGTATAATGTTACTGGAAACTATTTTTAAATTGGAATTGTAGTAGTGTAAGTCTGTGTGTGAATGTGTGTCTTAATTGGATTAAAACAAGCTAGTCTGGGTGCTTTGATGCGTGGTAGTTTGAGATGTTAATTAAATGAACATAAGTTAGTTAAAAGTTAAAATGCAACTTGCACTTTGAAATAAACCATTCAAAAAAATGGTAAAATCTTGCACCTGGCTAGGAGATGCAAGCAATGTGTTGATATTACTGATAACATTGGTGGAATGAAAGGATTATTGTTAGGAGAGATAAAATTTAAAAAACCTAGTAACACAATGGGAAATTTACATTCAAAGGGGAAGCTAGGTATAAACAGAAAGGAGTTTTATGTGTGCAGGTCAGAGGCATGTAAGATCTAATCAGCCTGTAAGCCAACAACTGTGTCTGCAAATTGAAAGGAACTTCATTTTGAATTTGTACGGTCAAATGTGCTTTGCCTGGTGAATGTTTAAAGTCTATGGGTTATTGTTGCCTTGGTGAAGATTTACTGGGAGCGATTCATTTGGGGATTTGTTTAAAAGTTATTATGGTAGTAATTTATTGACATGTATGTGTATAAATTTGTTAAATTAATAAATGTTTAATTTAGTTTTATATAAAAACCCTCTTGAGGCTTGGTGGTCTTATTCCTCAATTCAGAGCTGCACCTCCAAATATACCAATTGAAAATATAGGTTATGACAATTGTTCAAGTTTCCTTCTGGGACTTAAACAACTCAGCCTTTACCAACTACTGTGTTATAACACCTAACCATGTGATTAGGAGAGATACTCACTTATGCATACTTAATTAGTATCAGAACGTGAAATCAGTTGTGAATTCCCACCACCTCTGACCAGCAGGAAACACACGCCAAACCTGCCTGCCACTGCACTTAGTTTCAAATATAGAAAATTCCATCCTTAGTTTCTGCAATGAGCTTGCTGGGCCCCACTTTTGTTAACCTTCCCAAAGCCTGAAAATTTAGCCACTACTCTCAAGTACAAAATCATGGAGGTGTAGAGAAGAACAAGGTAGCTGCAGCACTGATGCATCATAGCTGTTATGTGCAGCTGTGTAGAAATTGTCTGGTGCTCTTGGCATGTATCTTGTGACATACTTGGTTACTAAAGCTGTATTGTTATGCGCCAATAGCAGTTCTTCACTGGCTGCCAGTTGCACATTCCCAGATTTGGTGGGGGTTTGTAGTGGGAGTGGAGGACTCATGGGGAATTATTGGAATGAGGGGGAATTAGAATAAAAGATACTGTTGTGGGGGGCAGGGGTGGGGAGGGTACAGGTAATGTGATGACAAAGAGCAGGGATGCACAAATTCTTTTAGTTATACACTTCATGTGTTGCATGGCTGGAGTGTGAGTCAAATCCATTCTCATGGACAAAGCCTTATTTAAGCAGACAACAGGGGTCTAATTGGCCAACTGAACAGCTTGGCCTCCAGGTTGCTTTGTGTTTGTGGGGAAAGCTGAGCACCTCAGATGAAATAGGCTTCAGGTTTCCACTGGGTGATGCAAAAACTTAATACAAATTATCAGGTTCCTTTTTTTCCATAGTAAGATAAAAGTGTAGAACAGTTATAATCTGGCACAAAATGCCTGATTTGAATGGCTCTCTGAACTTTACCCTACTTTTACCAGTCCTTTATTCAGTAACAACCTGTGATTGCTCTATTTTGGTGCTGGGTGCAAAAGGTAAAAATCATCTTATTCTTCAGCACCAACATCCCTTGCCCCAGAAGAACAAAACCTCTTGCCTACTACCTCCCAAAAAACTTCCAGATTCTGTATGAAATGGAAAACATGCCTCTCCAGATAAGAGTGGGTTAAAAATAATTCCTAGGGTGTAAAATTCAGATCCGTGGTGCCAGTTTTTTGGAAGCTGTGAGTGCCCTTAAAGGTCCAAAAGGGCGTCCGCAACATGCACTCACACTTATGGTGTGAGTCATACCAAACACCATATTGGTGAGGGCATTAACATGCCGAGGCGAGTGTCCACTGAAGGAATGTAGAGTTGGCAGATCATCCTGACTTCACATGGACTTGGCAAAAAGCATTTTTCTAGTTTCTCCCAGACATGAGCTCAGAAGTAAGTATTCCCTTGGAGTAAAGCATGACAAGCAGAATGAGCAGATGACATGCAGAGCAGGGCAAGTCTCTAGATGAGGGAGGAGGAAGAGCAGAGGGTTTTCAGCAGGAGGCCTTATCTGTCCAGGGTGTCCAGGAAGCAATTTCTTCTAATTTAATATCAGTGATGGGTGACAACTGTGAAACTGGACAGGGCTCAAAAACAGGTATGCGGATTGTTATACAGGATTACCCTGTGCCTGCTCTTTCTGATGTAGTAGCAGGCAAACTTCATGCTGCTTACTGATTTAAGTAATTATTACATGCAGCCAGCATTAAGAGTACTCCGCCTAAACAGGGGACACAAAATCAGGGAGGTGAGAATGAGTTCAAGCTAGCCTGCAGGACTTAAAGCCAGCCTGGACCTCATATCCAACTTTGAACACTGATACCCAAAGCCATGATGTTGGCAGCAGCCTGGCATTACATGACAGAAAGCATCAAAGTGCTCATCTGAGTCCTCTACAGCAGGACTCATATGCGACCACGCTTTCCGGCCAGTTGGCACCTGTGTAACTCATGCCCCTTTCCCTGCAGGTCACTCGTGTCTGCTGCCTCAGATCATATCCCAATGCCATCCTTTAGATTACACACAGTGTGAGAATATTAACTGTTGCTAAATTGAGTGACAGTGTTTCTTCAGCAGCATTGTGTTGATCTCCCAGCTGTTACTTTTCCACTACTGCCTAACCAGGTTGGTGGTTCTTTGGTACCTGAAAGGAGAAAGGAAATAAAGGGTAAGGTTGTGAGAGGCAGAAAGATAGAGGTGCATGCTTATGCCATCTGCAGCTTATAAATCAGAAGTGATTTTGGGATGAGGGGATAGTGGGTTGTGAGAAGGAGGATTAAGTATGAGGATACTATAATCTTCTGTGGTTTCAGCTCCCAAAGCTGGCCAGGGCCTCTGTAATGACTACTCCATTGGTGTTGAGCAGCAGTTCCTCCATGGGGGTAAAGACATGCACATGTCTTTCCCCACTGGTTAGCTCCTGCTGCCTCCAACTGTACAACACCTTGTCCTAAATTGAATGTGATGCAATCTGCTTGGGTGAGGTGTCCGTCATGATTGAATAGTTTGTGGTATGGACAAGCTGTGAGTTATGGGTATGAGGCATATAACAGTACTAAGTGTGTGAGCACGAGTTCAGCTTTGAATGTTAGATAGGACTCGTGATTGATAGAAATTGTTGTAGGTGAGTGATGGCATTATTGAGTGTATTGAGCAGGGTCTGAGGCGAAGATGCAGTTGGTGGGATATGGCATTTCAAGATGCATTCAGTGACCTTCTCCACCAAGGTCTCCAACAGTATAATATCCAAAAACCTTGGAGCCTTTCAATGGAGCAGTTAGCACTGGCTGTGTGCTGCAATCATGATAATGACCAGGCAGCACAACATTACCATGTTGTCCACATCGCATTGAATGCATAGGGTAATTGCACAACATTAGCTCTGTGCTGTTTTCAGGGGCTGCACAATTACTCCCACTGATTTCCTTAATGCCTGAACAACAACTAATATTTGTGTAGCACCTTTAATGTAATAAAATGTCCCAAGACACTTCACAGGAGCAATATAAAACAAAATATCACGCAGAACGACATAAGGAGATACGTCAGGGACCAAAAGCTTGGTCAAAGAGGTAGGTTTTAAGGAGTGTCTTAAAGGAGGAAAGTGAGTTCCAGAGGTGAAGAGCAGCGGAGGGAATTCCATAACTTAGGGCCTAGGCAACTGAAGGCATGGCCACCAATGGTGGAACAATTAAAATCAGGGATGCTCAAGAGGCCAGAATTAGATGAGTGCAGATACCTCAGAGGGTTGTGGGGCTGGAGGAGATAAAAGAGATAGGGAAGGAGGAGGCCATGGAGGGATTTGAAAACAGGGATAAGAATTTTAAAATCAAGACATTCCTTGACTGGGAGCCAATGTAGGTCAGCAAGCGCAGGGGTGATAACGGAATAGGACTTGATGTGAATTAAGGCACGGGTAGCAGAGTTTTGGATGACCTCAAGTTTACAGAGGTAGAATGTGGGACATCAGCCAAGATTTTGTTGGAATAGTTGAGTTGAGATGTAATGAAGACATGGATGAGGGCTTCAGCAGCCTTTATTCTGATCCCCTTTTACAGGGCTAGTCTATGGGTCAGGATTTTCTGGCCCTGCCATGGTGGGTTTCCCTGTGGTGGATGCGGCAAGCCATTCAAATCTCTGTTGACTTCGGCGGAACTGAAAGATTCCACCAGCAGGAGGAGCTGGAAAACCCTGCGTATGATGTCCAATGACTGGAAAATGAAAACTTGGGTTTCTATCTCACGAAATGGATAAGTTCTTCAGTAATGGGTAAGCAAAATTTGTCACTATGGCAACAAATGTAACTGAAATGTTTGCAACCATATATGTGAAAAACCCTGACTGAAATGATGCTAGAAACTGTGAGTTCATCTTTAAATATCATTTCTGCAAATAAATCACAGTTCTAGTCATAGGATTAGGTGAAGGCTGCTTGTTCACAGCTCCCATACCATAAAACTATCCTGCCTAGCCCTCCATTTTGAACACATCTCTTTGGTACTTATACTGAGACCTGGATACACTGGGTTCCGGCTCTAAGCCTTGTGGGTCTTGTGGGCCAAATGGAAGAGCTTGACCAACCCCAAATAAAGTCATCAGCGTAAAGGGGGAATGGGGCCAAGGGTAGAAACTCCATTACTCAGGATTTTCTGCCCCCAGGCCTTCGGTAATGACATGGCATACCAGACTATGGTCCACCAAGGATGAGGTTGCAAAACATTTTGGGGGACAGTTTGTAAGTAAGGGGGTTCCTTGGAACAACCAGATTGCTCTTCCAAAGGTGGAACCCAACACTCTATTCCTCCCAGAAGGTCATCTGCTGCTAGCATTTTTGGGTTCTTCAGGGCATTGCAGATGTGCTTCCAAAACCACTTTCACAAAACCAAATCCTGCAGGCTCCCTCCCTTTACCCCGTGATCTCTAGTGAAGTCAGTGAAAGAGTTGAAGTCCCTTAACCTGGAAGATATTAGCATCCTATGCTTTCTGCAAGTTCAATGTGAAGCAATACTGATTCGTCAATTGAAGGGAGGAGGAAATGGCAGTTAGCAGCAGATTTCATTAGCCTGACTTGATTTTAAGCCAAAAGAATTCATGGAGTTGAACGTCAATGTTTTATCATTGTGTCCATATCACTGACGGGTCTATCCTGCTGATGGAACAAGGCATAGTGAGGGAGGACTCTGGACAAAAGTAAAATACTGCAGTTGCTGGAAATCTGAAATGGAAACAAAAAATGCTGGAAATACTCAGCAGGTCTGAAGGCATCTGTGGAGAAAGAAGGGGTTAACATTTATGGTTGTGGCCTTTGATGAAAGGTCACAACCTGAAACGAGGACTCAGGAATGTTGGCTAGATTTGACTCTGTTATAGCCCTGGCCAGGAGTTTTCCTATGGTGGGCAGGCTGGGTGGGAGCGGGCACAGAGACGATCATCGCCATTTTGCGCGGGCAGGCCAATTAAAGCCCGTCCAGGATAATACGTGGTCGGTAGCATCAGCGCTACCTGTGTGGGTGAGGGGAAGAGGGAGAGTCGGGGCCCACACTCTGTTGCACATGCGCGCGACAGAACGCAACAATCTCCCTGAGGCAAGGAGCTGCCACAGGAGATTGAATGGATATTAAAATAATTAGTCACATGAGTGGGGACATGTTTTTATATTTATGAAAATTTATTTATTTATTTAATAAAAGCATAAAGTTGGAAGGGCAGCGTTCACGAGTGGTTCAATTAATTTCTTAATGCCTTAATAGGCTGTTTACATTTCGGCAGGTGTGCAGCCGACTCCAGCGCGTGTCCGCTGAACAAAATATCGTGATGATGTCAAGACTCATGCCCATTTTACACTTTGGTGTGTCAGGCCTGCCCCCGCATGCCAACCGGAAAATTCGGTCCCCTATTATCAGGCTGTTGCTTGAATGTTCTGTGGGCCAGCTCTCCCAGCTTCCCATTTGGACAACTGCTCCAGCTGAAGGAGCAATTTACAAAGTCAACTGGGCTAGACTGTGTCTTCTCCAAGTGGTGCCTCAGTCCATCTAATATTTCTCTTATTATTCTGTTTTTTAGCAAACATTTATTGAGTGGCTTTCTGTGCTTCTTAAGGGGGCATTAAAAAACTGCCATATATTTTGGGGCTAGAGTCACAGGTATGTCAGACGGGGGTGAAGTGCAAATTCATTCTCTGGAGGGCAAACCAATTGGATCTTTGTGGCAGTTTGGTAGACTTCACAATCAATTTTCTGGTTGTTACCCTCAAATTACTAGGAATTCAGTTTTATAACTTGCTCTGTTGAGGTTGCTGGTCTAATATCATAGCCAATACTTGGTTGTGTGATGTCTAGAAGGCTACGTAACGCAACAGATGAGATCTGACTCATGCCTTGTAAATGCATAGCATAATCTGTGGAGACTTGTCCTCTGCTGTGCTGCCTTTATAGCCCAATATTCTGTTTGCTTTGTTTAACTGCTCATAAGATATATGGAAAGTCATGAGTCTAATATTAATCACAGGTGTTTTTTTACACAGTTCCAGCTTGGGTGAACCATTGATCTTTCCGTGATTTTTTAAATATTGTAAATAAGCTGGGTGGCAGTGGGAGAAGTGATGGAGAATTGTGTGTCCAGATCTCTGTCCATTTTAATACCCTTTCCATTCCTGATTTTAGTTCAGCTGGTGGAAATACCCATCTAGTTTTGGGCAGGCTACACAAATGATCAAGCACCTAGTAAAATTCGAGGAAAACATAGGACAGTGTGCAGGAAAATCTAGAACTGAACAACTGAATAACCTTTCCCGTTTTTTTAGACTATTCAGTGTGCCATATCCTATTTGAATTTGGTTAAGTATCCAGTTACTATCTGGGGCATTCTCCTGGGATTAAATAGTAATTTTACAGCTTCAAGCTGTGGTGAATATTTCCAGTGACAATTGCTGTTCTTGCAAAGTGCTGGGGTATAGTTCCAAATGGGCTCAAATTTCACTCCAGCATTTCCACGTTCAACTCTTGTGTGTTAGTATCACCTAACTATTTGACTCCAGAGGCATCATTGCCGGATCAAATTCTGTTCTTACATTGCTATCATAGATGTGAGCTTTCCAACAGGGTTCAACAAATAGTGATTAGTGGGCAGTCTGGCTGGCTCTACCTTCCCAAGCCCAGGTGCAGTTGTAATGGCCCTACTAGCTGGCTTTGATCAACTAACCAAGCATTGACTGGGAATCAATTCCTCAACCCTCTTGTCCATATGGCCTTAATACTTACTTATTCAGCACATCTCAGGGGTTTTGCACTTCCTGTTTCACATCAAGTCTTCTGTGGGGGAAAACAAAACTGCCTCAAATTCTTCCTTTATTGTGAATCATCGCCATCAAGTGGCTAGAAGCCATATTACAACTTATTATGAAGATAAAAGCAAAATACTGCAGATGCTGGAAATCTGAAATAAAACAGAAAATGCTGGAAAAACTCAGCACGTCTGACAGCATCTGAAAGAAGAGTCATATGAACTCAAAACATTAACTCTGTTTCTCTCTCCACAGATGCTGTCAGACCTGCTGAGCTTTCCCAGCTTTTTCCGTTTTTGTTACAACTTATTATTATTTCGCAAAGATATCTTGAGGATGAAATTCAGCTCTATTTGTCCAGGTGAAAAATAGGTGCCAAGAGGTTCATATGTGGTTGGCGATCAACCTCCCTCACCTGAGTTCAGGCCCCATAGAGATGTCCCTGCAGGCTGACCAAAACAAGCGTTAGTTAGGCACCTTGAATGTGAGGGACTTAACATGCAGTTTGTCAGAAATTACCCTGAATATAACAGGTATTGGGCCTGCTGAGTTCAGAAGTGCATCAACAGAATGTGGTCTAATTGGTGGTATTAAAGGAGTCACTAGAAGCCATTGCCAGAAAATTAAGACTCTTTAGAAATGTCTTAATGCATAAAATTGTGGAGCAGTGACAACCTCCACTCTCCCCCCCCCTCTCAATTGCCTCCCCTCTCCCCTGACCCCCTTTAGTCGCTTTAGCCCTTGCCTGGCAACCCAGCCAGCCAGTATTGCTATCCTCTCCCCATCAACCATTCCGCCTCTTTCCCCCCCCCACCCAACCAATACTAATACTAATGAGGCCCCTGGCCCAATTAGCAAGCCACTGGCCTTGTTAAACATATTGCAGGGCATGCTGCACCCAGATCCCCTGATTCAGGCACAATCCAATTTCCAGGCCTGCAGCTCTAATTCACTTATTTAATTTTTGTTAATATACTGAAAAGTTTGGAGATCTAGTGGACACCTGGCTTTGCGTCAGGCTAGATTAATTCTACACAGATGCTCTCACAATGCTTGGGGCAGAAATTTCCTCCCGTTGAGGGGGGGGTTGTGCGGGGGCAGGCAGGGGCGGGCGCGAACCTGATCAGCGCCCCCAATTGGGGCCGTGTCGCCATTTTACGTGGAGGGGCCAATTAAGGCCCGCCCAGCGTGACACTTCCCTGAAGCGCTGAGCACTTCCTGTGTGGGCAGGGTGTATTCCCTGAATCGGGGCCTGCGCTCTTTTGCGCATGAACACGAAGGAGCGCAGAAATCTGGTGCCTCAGGGAGATTTGTTTAAGTTTAAAACATCTAAATGAAGAAACTAAAAACTTTTAAAACATGTCCCCTCATGTGACAGTGTCACAGGAGCTGGGACGTGTCAAAGAATTTTTTGAAAATTTTTATTGAATTTTTAAACACTTCATGAAACCTCATCCCGCCATGGAAAATGCAAAGCCCAACCGGGCTCTTCACCCGCCCGCCAACTTAAGGTTGGACGGGTAGCTCATTAAATTGAGTTAATTAGTTTTTAACAGGCCTTATGTAGGCCTTTGACAGTTCAACGGGTGCACAGCCAAGTCAGCTGTGCGCCTGCCGAACTGAAAATCTAAATGACGCGCAGTGACGTCGGGACATCCGCCTGACATCACCACGTGTCATTTTACGTGTTGCCGAGCATGCCCTACCCGCAGAAATTCTACCCTTGCTTTACTGTGCTTGATGGTCAGAGTGCCAATCCAGCTTGAGTTGCCCAGGCATTTTTACATCAATGTGCATCCAAGCTGCTTCACAATAATTTAAAATAATCTATATGATTGAGACCCTTACATTCAATCTGTTTACCTTCATTTATTTACCATAAATTTGACCTAGAATTACATCAAATTTACAGCACAGGAGCCGGTCATTCGGACCAACTGGTTTTTGCTGGTGTTTACATTCCACATCAACCTATGTGCGATCATTACACTTCTTCAGTGAATCAACTGGCTATATTTTAAAATCAATTTTTGTATCCTTTTAAGTTAAGCTGCTAGGGATAAAGACTGTGTGAAAGTGAGGTGAAGCTATGAATGTGAGGTATGAGTCATGACTAGTAGAGATTGTTGGCATGTGAGAAATTGAGGTGTGGTGCATAAAACAGTAACTGAGGCTAATGGTGGAATGTGACATTTGGAGATGCATTCACTGATCTTGACCTCTCATGTGATGTCATTAAAATTTGTCATCCAAGCCCTCAGGGCTATACACAGCTGGAATTGAACACCATGTGTTTCTGCTCCCATTACCTTCTCAGAGTTTGTCCTGACCCACTGCAGTCAGAAAATGTCTATCCTCCCATCAACCTCCCACACCAAAGCCTCTAGTGTTGTATTGGAGGACCTTAGCACCTGCTCTCGGCCATGTTGTGCCATTCCTGTGTCTTTTCAGGTCTAAGTCACTTGTGCAATGAATTCCAGCACCTGCCCCAGGCAAAATACCCCTCCCTGAGGTGCAGGCTGGCTTTAAATAGTGCAGGCAAGCTTGAACTTGTATTAGCCTCTCACTGTTTTGCATCCCCCGCTCAGGTTTGGAGCCACTCAACAGTGCATTCAGTGTTGACTTCATGCTATAATCATGTAAATGAGCAGCCAGCACAAATTTTTTGTGTTGATTGTATCAAGATGAACAGTCTCATTAATCAAATATTACAATCGCTGAACTCATTCTTTTTCTGTCACTAAAATCTTTCTTATTTTTTCATGGGATGTGGGAATCACTGGCAAGGTCAGCATATGTTGCCCATTCCTAATTGTCCTTGAACTGAGTGGCTTGCTAGACAATTTCAGAGGGCAGTTAAGAGTCAATAAAATTGCTGTGGATCACCTGTAGGCCAGAGCAATTAAGGAAAGCAGATGGGTTTTTATGACAATTGATACTTTCACGGTCATCATTACTGAGACTAGTTTTCATTTCCAGAATTCCACCAGCTGCAGTGGTGGATTTGAACCAATGTCCCCAGGGCATTAGCCTGGACTTCTTGTCCAGTGACACTACCACTACCCTACCACCTCCCCCATCACTATTTATTTCCCTTTTCATTCCTCTTTCTGTCTTTATATTTAGTTTGACTGCAATTCATTAAAAATTGAACACAAAAATGTGTCACAATGGTTATGCAAAGAAATCAAACAGCAATGATTTGTCAGTACATTGTGAGCCATGCAGCTGTTTTGCAATGTGTGCCTGTGTGTTAGTGAGTAATTGGATATGTTAGGGGAAAAAGATTAATTATAGCTTTCAGTTGTGATAAAGCCTCTGAGCCCTCACAGCTGTGCCCTTCACAAATTTCCATTAAATTATGGCTGCTCTTTCCCAATATGTGCTCCCATTAGGAAATACTCCCCAATGTGAGTGTTCATACATCAAAATAGGCTTTTTTATATTGCGTAAATTGCACAATTTTTACTGTCCAACCCTGAGCTAAGCATCCAATTTCTTGAGCATTCCACCAAATAGACCACCTCCCTTCACAATAATGCTTACCTCTACCCCTGCCTCAGGCCATGCCAATGAGACCCTCATTCATTCCTTTGTCACTTGTAGATTTACTCCGAAGCTCTCCTGGATGACTTCCCATCCTCTACCTGCCATAAATTTCAATTCATTAAAGCTCTGCTGCTGGTATAATGGCCGAATCTTCCTGTCAGCAGAAAAGCTGTGGCTTATGCCACTGACTGCTTTTTAAATTATGCTTTTAACTTTTGCCAGGAGCTTCCTGTCCTGGCTGCAGCAGGGATCCATTGGTGAGGTGAGTCAGGAGGCCTAGTGGTGAAGCATAGTTGAAGCGAAACCACACAGACTTTGTTGTCATGAACTGAAGACACGGCTCTTGAGGTCTGCCTTCAGTTCAGTGTTCCCAAGTGTTTTAAAAGCTACTTTTAACACTGTAACTCCTATTGCCAGCAAGAAAGGTGTCAGGAATTGTTGTGCATGTGGACTCGGCCCACACTATAGCTGCTGGCACATGTACAATTGTTTCTGGTCCCTTTCCAGTTAGTGGCAGGAGCATCATTGAAGTTTAAAAACTCTCCAAAGTGTCGGTGGCTAAAGCCCAAGAGAATTATAATTACTGTGGGGTGGGGATAAAAGTTTTAGAAGTTTTGGGCAGTTTTAACAGGGGATGGGGCAATGAGTTTTGGTGAGTTTAGGATTAAAACCAATCTCTGCAGAGTCCACTATTTAGCAATATAAATAAAAATGTCTAAAATAAAGGAATGCTACCTCCTTACGAGGGGTCATTTATCACCCAAGTTGGAAAGGTTTTGTGGACGAGTTCCAACATAGAACAGCTAGTTATATTGGTAGTTAGTGGGACTCTTAATCTCAAGGTCATGGACTCTCACCCCACATTGCATGATGATTGTTTTAATTCAATATGTTTTATTTCGATTTTCTTAAATTCAGCACATTGAAGAAAGATTATTAGAATGCAAAGTTACTAAGGAAACACACATTCAAATTCTTCTATTAAAGGTAAACTCATATTATTTACAGCAATTCAATGGATAGATTTCCTCAATTTTGTCTAGGCGTTGGAGCTCACAATCGTCTAAAAATCTGATGATGATAACATTTCAAGGTGAAACAACATTGAAATAAACCGTTAAAAACATTTGCAATCAGTACTTTTTGCCAATGAGTTATGAAAGAAAGTAGGAACGAGAAAGAATCATTCAACCCATTGAATCTATATAGCGACAAAGATCAATTCGGGGATAAATCAAACATTTAAAATCGTAAAAATTTGTGTTTCAGCAGTGGATGAGCTGAGGCACGGGTGGAATCGGGTGATGTTATGGAGGTGGAATGAAGCAGTCTTAGTGATGGAGTTGATATTTGGTCACAAGCTCAGCTCGGGATCAAATATGACAGCAAGGTTACAAAACAGTCTGAGTCAGTCTCAGCTCAGACATCGGCCAGGGAAAGGGATGGAGTTTGCAGCTACATCACTGTGTTCCTTATGCTGTTCTTCTGAAGTTTCCATGACAAGTGAGAAAGCCACACGTTAATTCATCCCTTTAGTCACTAAGTCATTTGCTGATTATACTAACTTTCTTATTATAAAGAGAGGTCAATGGATTCGTATGTAAATTCTCCTGAACCTGTTGGTATAGTAAATCAAACGCCTCTGTCATGGTCCAGATCTACCATAAATCATGGCATATAAATCAAGCTGGGGTATCTAATGACCCCTATTTTCCAGCCCCCAAAATTTTGTTTTTGCAAATACTTGGCATATAAGTCAACCCCACTTTTCAACCATGACATGCTGTAATCAAATTAGCAGTCAGCCTTAATTTTTCTCCCCGCAAATGCATTTTTTACTTACTGGTAACTTATAACTGGGCTTAAGGGATCAAGCAGGTAATACTGCCTGTCTTATGAAGCTGTGCTGGAGTTTAAGACATGCCCACTCTTTATGTTGGAAGCAGATGACATTTTAAAATGGCAGCCATCTGCACCCACACCAGCATTTCACTTTTATATGTGGCACATAAGCTCATCCCCATTTTTGGAGAGATTTTTCGAGGCTTCAAAGGTCAACCTATTCGCTGACACCTACAGTAACTTAATCCTGTGTCTAAGACTAAAGCTTCTTTGGAGGTGAGAGAGGGAAAGTAAATGACATTTTGTTTTTCCCTTTGATTCTCCCCAAGGATTCTGTTATTTGTTGGGACCTGTAGAAGGAAGACATTTATTATCTCTCAATACTGCACAGTCTTTGTCTACTGGCAATACCCATTTGTGTATCTTGATTTTTGATATGATCACAATCTCTTGTATTAATATTTGACTGATTGTTCTCTTCACACACCTGTGATTTTTAAAATTAATTTATTTTTGACTACTAAAGTTCAAGAGAGCAGTCAGCTGGATATATAAGTAATCATGCATGCACAATATTTGGGATGATTGAGATTAGTGAAATGAATTATTCGAGGCTTATCATTACTTTTTACATGTTCTATTTGTTGAAGTACTGTAGAATAGCAGGATCACAGTTTAGTATTATAGCCACAAGTGTGTGAAGCAAAACACAATGATGTGTAAATCATGATTAAAACTTTTGTAGTGGAAACTTATGTCCACATTTAACTTTTGAAGGGTCATGAGGATTCGAAACGTCAACTCTTTTCTTCTCCGCCGATGCTGCCGGACCTGCTGAGTTTTTCCAGGTAATTCTGTTTTTGTTTTAGCTTTTTCACAATATTAGGTTTATTTAGCTGTGAACATGCCTTCAAATATCACACCTTAAATTACACCAGCCAGCCAAGGGACAACAGCACAGTTTCACCTAGTGCTTTCTGCCTTTGCTCCAAGCGTTTCACATGTATGACAGAACCTGTGTTACAAAAATGCATTCTATACTGAAGACTCTTTTATTTGTGGGGGGATTACTCTACAGTGATATTCAAGGTCGATAAGTACTTAGGTTGTACTTTTGTTGAATTTCTCAGAGTTATGTCTTTTCTTCTGGATTATGTAGTGTGTTGGACATACCTTCTCTTACTGTATTGATGTAAAGCAGGTTCAGCTGTGTGTCCACATGAAAACTCATAGCTCAGCATTCTGATGGCAGAGCACTATAGCTCAGAAAAGTGAGCCCAGCTCCAAAAGGCAGTCACAAACTGCTTGGATTTTACACAGGCTCCAGTCTAATTGCAATCTAGGGTAAAGCCAAGCTTAATCTTAATGTTAAGTTATTTTAGCATGAGGAGAGAGATAGCACTTGCATAGAAGTCTGTTGTTGCTTGGTGAAAGTGATGTGTGAACTATGCGCAATGCACTGCCTTGAAACAGAAGATTGCTTGCTACTGGTACCAAAGTATAATTAGGCAGTAATTACACTTTTGTTGCTAATACAGTTATTTTGGTTAAATTGTTTATCTCCTTTTTAATAAGGTAAACAGTAAATCTTTGAAATGTAATTTTCCATTAATAGCAATCAATTTTGATATGGCTACTTTGAAAGAAATTAACTCTGTTTGCAAAAGAAGAGGTGGAAAATTGCATGGCTTGGAGGCTTCCTTCAGGTAGGTGGCATGATGAACTTCAGGGGCCATCTCAATGGTGTACCCCAATTGGGCAGATAGAGGAGATCCCAGCTTTCCTCGTGGGGGCTGGAGGAGAACTCCTGCCACCTGGGGCCCCACGAGGAAAGTAAAAGTACTTCCTATTTGGCTCTTTTCTAGCCCTAGTTCCCCTCCCAGCTGTCTTCACCTACAGGACAAGTTATAACAGGTTTCCCTGCTTTGACCACAACTTAAAATTGAAGGTAAGCAATCAGGAGCCAACATGCATAAATAAAGAAGGATCCTACCAGTTCTGCTCTGGAGAGCGGATTAAAATTCAACAGTTCCCAGTAGGGAGTCAGCCTGTAATATCTAATGAGGTCTGGGAGTTAAAATAGCTCAGGCCTTACTGCAGCAATGGATGGAATTTCTAACACACAGCACTTCCCATCCATCCAAAACCCCCAGGAAATAAAATTGAGCTTTGTGTTAAATGGAGCTGTGCAATTTATCAACAATCGCTGTTGAAGTTAAATGTTATAATCAATTTTGAAAGGATACTCATGCAAAAGTAACATTTGAGTAAAACAATAACTATGGAATAATTGTGTTGACTAGTTACATTTCAGAATGGATTCTCTTGTTAATTCAGATCCTCAGTTTATGAGAATACAATTAGTCACTCAAGAAAACTTTGGTCTTATATTTAGCAAAAGTACACTGATATTTGCAAATGAGATTAATTTCTTTCCTGGTGGCGTTCTGTAGATAAGTAACCTGAACAATTTTAACTAAACCTATCTAAAATGTATCTAAAATCACCCCTCATTCTTTACCATAAACAGATTAGATCTACTAATCAAAGGGACACATGGAAATGTAACATTTTAATTATCAAACAGTTATATTGAGGCATCTGGTATTAAATGAAAATGTGAAAATAAATCAGTTATGATGGTTCCAGAGGCAGCAAGACATGAGGACACATTTCCAGGGGTCTTTAGAGAATGCTTAGAACAAATACCAGAAAGTATTTATTTCCACAGAGGATCTTCAACCCGTGGAACAGATCACCAGGAATTCTGGTTAATCTTAGAATACCGGTCTCATTTAAGAAATAGCTGGATACTGTGATGGTAACACTGTAGGGTAGCAGTTCCTAGAAGAATAAGGTTAAATGTGCTAATGTGTCTTTTTCATCTGAAGTGATCTAGATTTTAAAAAATGGTTTTCAAGTTAGTGTGTTTTAAGCCATTAAAAAGTGCCAAACATTGTGGATGGCAAACACAGACAAAAACAATTAGACCAAATTCTGCACGTGTTCATGTTAAAAAATGGAAATTTATTCCTGTGTCAAAAAATGCAGAGAATCATCTGCACTCACAAGAACACTGGACAGAATCATCCGTGCCTGCTGGCTTTGGACGTGTTTGGTGGCGTGAGCAGACAATATGGCGAGAAGGTCAAAAATAGGTTTCATGATGCCGTGAAATCAGTTTGTGATCGTCCGCACAGCCCATTGATGGCGGGCCATGTTTCCCACCATTGGATGAGACATGGGAACTTCATTGTAATACATCTGCATATGATTATAAGGTTAGCCTGAATTAGCTGTATCCCTATTGAAGTATAGAGAGCAAAGATGACAGAGAAGAGAGTGACTGAGGCGCCTGGCTGCGTGGAAAGTGGAGCAGCATCCTCTGGAAGAAGAGGCAGCTGGGGCTCCTGCACATGCCACCAAAGACCCACAGCGAGCAGTTGCTGGTCAGCACCTAACTGGATCCAGGGTCTATAAACGCCACCTTTCATTCCTGCAGATGACCGATAACCAGTGTTGCTGAAGACTGCGCACTTCTAGGGAACTGGTCAGTCACATCTGCCACCTACTGCAGGATTCAGTGACAAGTGGTCATGGAGAGCATCCACTGCCAGTGGCTGTGAAAGTGACAGCGATGCTCAATTTCTACATCAGTGGTTCTTTTCAGGGCTCCACAGGTGACCTCAGTGGGATATCACAAGCCAGAAATGCAACCATGAGGTCATAGATAACATCTTTGAGAGGAAACACAACTTTGTGCATTTCGCCCAGGCCCATGAGAGCCAGGGTGCAAGAGCGATTGGTTTTGCTCAGACCTCGGGTTTCCCACTGGTGCAGGATGCCGTTGACTGCACTCCCATGGTGCTCAGATCACTGTCACAACATGTGGTCAACTATTGAACCGCAAGGGATTTCATTCGCCAAACATGCAGCTGGTGTGTGACCACCTACAAATGCATCCTGCAGTTCAGCGCACAGTTTCTGGGGAGTGTCCACCACTCCTACATTCTCAGTCAGTCACAGATCCCTGACGTCTTCCAGGGTCCACAGGGGCTGCAGGGTTGGCTCCTCGGGCAACAAAGACTTCCCAGAGGATGTGACTGATGACACACGTGCAGTGGCCTCAGACTGCAGCAGAGCGAAGGTACAATGAGGCAAATACTGCAACTCATAACTTGGTGGAGTAAATGATCAGGATGCTGAAAGTGAGGTTCCAGTGCCTGTATCGATCTGGTGGAACCCTGCGATATAGTCCACAGAAGGTGTCATGCATCATTGTCACCTGCTGTGCCCTTTACAACCTGGCTCTGCAATGAGGAGAGGAGCTGGCTGAAAAGGAGATGGAGGAGCTGGAGGTTTCCTCTGATGAGGAGGACGTCAACAGTGATGAGGGTGACAAGATACTCGAGGTCAACGATGATGGTGATGAGGCCCTCATACTGGCCAGATGAGGCAGACATGCTCGGGAGGCCCTCATAGCTGCTAAATTTTTGGAGGTTGATGACAACATGCAGTGAGGAGACACCATAAGATCCTCACATTGCACCTATAAACATTTGACTCCAGTCTGGCTTATGGCAGTGCACATACCCTATGTAACAATGTTCGTGTCATGGAGATGCAGTGGAGGCACAAATAATCGCTCAATTGCAGGAGGATGATGACGATATGTAGTGAGGACACTCCATAAATCTTCACATAGCCTCTGAGAATGTCTGACTCCTGTCTGGCTGAGGGCAGCTCACTTGTGCTCTGTGATCAGGGTCATATCATAGAGACACAGCCATGAAACTTTAAAAGCATCTCTTCCTTTGTCCACCTTCAGCACCTGAGCCCTTCAGGAGCACAGGATCAATGGTCACAGATGCTGAAGAGATGGGAGCCAGCCGCACCTTAAAGGTGCTGAGAGCATACAGAGAGAATGATGGAACTCTGTGACACCTGCAATAATGAGCACTGTCAAGGTGCAGGCATCAGTAATGTGTCCAGGGAGCAGGAGGCTGGACTTCACTTTGGTCTGAAGGCTGCACAAAGCACAGGAAAGATGCCCTGGACTGAGACACCTGCCTTTATCTTGTTCAGAAAGGTTTCACATCTGAGTGACAAGAACACTGCTCATCAGAATAAGGAGCCATAGGCAGGGAGACATTCTTGTGAGTTCATTGACAGTAGTGAACATTATGTACAACTCCCTTGGATAATACCCGTGCCCAGGCTATGCAACTAAATTCTCTTCAAATCATATAAACACTTAGGCATTTACTAAAGATTTCCATGGAGAGAATGGATTCAGAGTTTTGAAGCAATTTAACTTTGCCTTGTGTTTTTGTGGTTTCACTTTAAGGGGCTGCCTTTTACCTTGTCCCTTGAATTGTTAACTTAGTTTAGACCATAAGACATAGGAGCAGAAATTAGACCATTCGGCCCATCGAGTCTGCTCCGCTATTCAATCATGGCTGATAAGTTTCTCAACCCCATTCTCCCACCTTCTCCCCGTAATCTTTGATCCCCTTACCAATCAAGAACTTTTCTATCTTGGTCTTAAATACACTCAATGACCTGGCCTCCACAGCCTTCTGTGGCAATGAATTCCATGGATTCACCACTCTCTGGCTAAAGAAGTTTCTCCTAATCTCTGTTCTAAAAGGTCTTCCCTTTACTCTGAGGTTGTGCCTTCAGGTCCTAGTCTCTCCTACTAATGGAAACATCTTCCCCACGTCCACTCTACCCAGGCCTTTCAGTATTCTGTAAGTTTCAATCAGATCTCCCCTCATCCTTCTAAACTCCATCGAGTGTAGACCCGGAGTCCTCAAACGTTCCTCATATATTAAGCCTTTCATTCCTGGGATCATTCTCGTGAACCTCCTCTGGACCCTTTCCAGGGCCAGAACATCCTTCCTGAGATACGGGGCCCAAAATTGCTCACAATATTCTAAATGCGGTCTGACCAGAGCCTTATGAAGCCTCAGCAGCACATCCCTACTTTTATATTCTAGTCCTCTCGAAATAAATGCCAACATTGCGTTTGCCTTCCTAACTACCGACTCAACCTGCAAGTTAACCTTAAGAGAATCCTGGACTAGGACTCCCAAGTAAGTTCCTTTGCACTCCAGATTTCTGAATTCTCTCCCCATTTAGAAAATAGTCTATGCCTCTATTCTTCCTACCAAAGTGCATAACCTCACACTTCCCCACATTGTATTCCATCTGCCACTTCTTTTGCCCATTCTCTTAACCTGTCAAAATCCTTCTGCAGCTTCCCTGCCTCCTCAATACTACCTGTCCCTCTACCTATCTTTGTATCATCTGCAAACTTGGCCAGAATGCCCTCAGTTCCTTCATCTAGATCATTAATGTATAAAGTGAAAAGTTGTGGTCCCAACACTGACCCCTGCAGAACTCCACTAATCACCGGCCGCCATCCTGAGAAGGACCCCCTTATCCCCACTCTCTGCCTCCTGCCAGACAGCCAATCTTCTATCCATGCTAGTACCTTGCCTCTAACACCATGGGCTCTTATCTTACTGAGCAGCCTCCCGTGCGGCACCTTGTCAAAGGCCTTCTGGAAGTCCAAGTAGATAACATCTATTGGGCTCTCCTTTGTCTAACCTGCTTGTTACCTCCTCAAAGAATTCTAACAGATTTGTCAGGCCTGACCTCCCCTTGATGAAACCATGCTGACTTTGTCCTATTTTACAATGCACTTCCAAGTATTCTGAAATCTCATCCTTAATAATGGACTCTAAAATCTTACCAACGACCGATGTCAGGTTAATCAGCCTGTAATTTCCCGTCTTTTGCCTCACTCCCTTCTTAAACAGAGGGGTTACATTAGCGATTTTCCAATCCTCTGGGACCCTCCCTGACTCTAATGATCCCTGAAAGATCACCATTAACGCCTCCATTATCTCTTCAGCTATCTCCTTCAGAACTCTGGGGTGTAATCTATCTGGTCCAGGTGATTTATCCACCTTCAGACCTTTCAGTTTTCCTAGCACCTTCTCCTTGGTAATTGCCACCATAATCACCTCTGCCCCCCCGACTCTCTTGAACTTTGGCGCTGTTACTCGTGTCTTCCACCAAGAAGACTGACTCAAAGTACCTATTCAGTTCCTCCACCATTTCTTTGTTCCCCACTACTACTTCTCCAGTGTCATTTTCCAGCAGCTCAATGTCCACTTTTACCTCTCTCTTATCCTTTATATATCTAAAAAAAGTTTATTTGTTGTGTAACAAAAAGTTGCATCTTCTTAACCTTCCTAATGGTTCTTAACCTTAGTGCTCCCCAGACATCCACAGTGGAGATGGAGGCAGCCTGCTGACTGCTACGCCCTATCAGTGATGACCTTGGTGGGCGTCTAGAGGGCCAAGACCTGGAGGGTCTTAGTCTGCTTTCCTGGTCCATGCTCTTTGGCAATGCCGTCATCCTTGGCCTGTGGAGCTAGAGCTGCTGAGGTCACAGGAAGCGGGGATTCAGAAGGGCTGGGCACTTCCGGAGCCACCTGGATGGATGGTCCTGAGGTGCACCAGCTGATCCTCTTCCCTGTGGGTGCCCAAGGGCCCTTGGCTGACTCCTTAAGGAGAAGGTATAGCTGGAGTGAGATCGAGCTGCCCCGTAGCCCACTCATGTACACACTGTTGGAGGTGTCAGGGATGGAGTTCAGCCCGCGCATCAGTGCAGGAGTGATGTCTGGGATCAAGATCTCCATGGCGGCCACTATCCTACCAGCGTTGACCTCGATGCATTGGCATGTTGGCGCTATCACCTCAACCTGAAGGCGATGGGCTCTTCAATCATGCCTTGCAATCTGAGGAGTGGAGTGGTCATCCCTTCCTGATGTTCCCAGAAGTTGCAGCTCCAGCAACTGTGATATGACTGAGTCCAGAGGATCGTCATCTGACTCAGACTCAGCAAATTTCTGGCTTACAGCAGTCCTCCGAGTGCTGGGCACCTGGGAAGTCCCTGCTGCCACCCTTGGTGTGGATCAGAAAGTGCGATATGCTCACCAGACTGTGATCCCGAGGCTACTCTAAAGCTAGGTCCCACTGAGGTGCGTGTCTCTGTGCTGGTAGACAGTGTTTGTGAGCGCTGTGACAGGACTTCAAGGTGCCTTCAGATTCCTCTTCAGAGTTTTCTTTGGGGTTTGATTTGAGGCCCCTGGGTCGTGGACTCCATCGGCTGTTTCGCAGAAGAGCCTGCGAAAGCAAGGAGAGATAATTAGTGCATGGCAGTGGCCTGTGAAAGAGGACACATCACTCACAGCATGACTGTCTCTTGGAACTCTTTCGAGTCAAAACAAATAAACTAAATTAACAAACCAAGGGACAAATTAAAAGGCAGACCCTTAAAGGGAATTTGCAAAAACAGAAGACAAAATTTAAAGGAAACTTACCAACATTAAATCAAAATGTGGTTAAGGGTGTTGATATAACACCCCAGCCCCCGCAGTGCCCACCGAGCATGGAAGGCCTCTTCGGTGCTGGCAGACACTGCGTGCTCCTTTTCCAGGGACACCCGACTGCGAACATAGCCATGGAAGAGGGGTGAACAGTCGGGTCGGACAACCCCCTCGATTGCCCACTGCTTGGACCTGTTAATAGCCAACTTGGCCAGGCCCAGGAGCAGGTTCATGGAGGTCCTTCTCCCTTCCAGCGCCCTCCCCTCCGTACCTGGTGCCCATAGATCAGGAGCGTGGGGCTGAAGTACAAACAAAACAAAAGCAAAACGTTTTATACATAAACAAAAATGGGGGTACAGCCTACAACAACTAACATATGTGTGGTCCATGGACACCACATAGCCGCAAAAAACACAAGCATCTTGGGAACCCATGACTGGATGCATCCTATGGTTGTATGCAACTGCTGCTTACAACATCATCCACCCCAGGTCCCCGATGGAAAGTGGGAGGACACCCCAATAGAGGGGCCCCCACTCTGGACCTTTGCCACTGGATGGCAACAAGGCACGTCAGGGTGTGTCTGGCGGCAGGCAAGGGCAAGGAAATGAAGGGTGTGCAGCAGCAGCCCATGCAGGAAACCCCTCTGCACCATGCTAAAAGGCACAGAGAGCATTTCCATGAGTCAACTCAGGTTGGAGGCACCAGCTCCCGAGGGAGGGTTCGGGGCTTGGAGCCAATGTGGAATTCCATTTGAACAGGGGTACCCTTGGATGGAACACCGCTGTGCACCTGTGCCACCTCAAGTCCCAGTATGATGTCGGGGCAGAGCACGACCGTCCTAAGGCTTTGGATGGCTTTGGCCGCAAGCCAAACCTCCACGGATGCATGATGCGCCAACACCTGGGGAATCATCCAGCCCACTCCTCCGCCACCATGCACGTACCCAATCCTGGTTACCCCACCAGCCACAGCCCTCCTCTCTGCCAGTCACCGAAAGTGGCGGAGGGGCGGATTCTTAAGCAACAGTTGTCTGACGAAAGCCGCTACACCTGATGGTGGAGAGCTGCATTGTGAGGCGACCACGTTCCAGACTTTAATCAGTTGAAATACGTCGCCAGGGCACACTATCCCGGAGGGGGCTCGACATAAAGGTATCGCTGCAGGGCCTGAAGACAGAAGATGCATCCTGCCGTCCTGGGTGCGTTGGCACACCAGCGCCTGACTGCCCTCCCTAAGTAGGAGACTCAGAACCTCAGCAGCGACCCAGTGCAGCCTTTTGTCCCAGAAGAAATCAATGAGCGTTCTCTGGATTTTTGTGACAAAATCCAGGGAGGGGTCAAAGTGACCAGCCGGTACCACAACATGGCGGCAATCAGCTGGTTAATGCCCAGCACTTGATTGTCTGATGGATGTTGCACTGCTGGACCCTCACTTGTTTGAGCACTGCCCACCTCACCATCTGCACAAGAATAGTCCAGATTCTCGCCGGCCAGTTGATGGCTGTTTTCAAAGGCCATGAGGACCTTGATTTCAGGCATTCCTCCATCGGTCTGTGACCTCTCCCTCATTTTGTGTGTGAGCTTGTCCTGCATGAATAGAGATGGAGAGAGTGTAAGCAGGATGACTGCCAGGCCAGATGATGAGTAAGCCTGGCCTGTGTGAGTGGTGAGTGGTCCCATAGATGGGATGAGGACAATGACATTGTGTGTGAAAGAGTGAATGATAATTTCCCTTGAATCGACAGTGAGTGAGGGCCCTGTGGATATGCGATGGGTTTGTGAGTCTGTGAGTTGAGATTGATGAGAAGAGTGAGTTACCCTGGCAGAACGGAGGAGATCATTCATCCTCTTGCGACACTGGGTAGCTGTCCTCTTTGCAAAGTGTTGTCGCTGATCACCACTGCCAGCACCTCCCAAGCCGGATTGGTATGTTGTTGCCCATCCTGCAGCCAAAGCGGGTTTAGAGGACATCATGGCGGGCCTCCACTGCATCCAAAAGGTGCATGAGGAATGTGTCATTGAACATGGGGACTGCAGTGTTTTTGCCGTTTAGGGCTATGTCTTCTTGCAGCGGTTGTGGGCTGGAAGCACTGAGAGGTGTGCGTGTGGCTGCACTTTAAGTATTGTGCCTGGCGAGATGAAGCAGTGAGAAGACAGCATGGCGGGCGAATGAGAGCCTGCCCGCAATGGAAATGGCATGTTTCCCAGGAATGCATAATTAATGGAACGGGTTTAGGATGATACGATGTGAGAACCCGCTATTGCGTTTTACCCGCCTGCTACAGTATCTAGTGCTAATCTGGGACAATTCCACCCAATGGCTTTTGTAACATTTTATTTGGTTGTTAAGACAGCTGTGAACAGCTCTGTAATAATGTATTTTTTGTAGATTCCTTATTTAGAATAGAATATATATATTTGGGCATGTTTGGAAATTGTAATTTTTTATTGCATATGATTCATACTGTGCATAAATATTAGCATTGCTCTGAAAAAATATTAAACTGTTTCAAACTGTGCTGTGCAATTAGGTAAAGAATGTACTTAATGTGCTACCTTATGGAAAACATTAACACCTTAATTTAAATAGTGGGCAGAGAAATTCATATGAATGTGTTAATACATTTGTTACTACTGTTACACAGCACTATTTCAAAGAAGAATTGTTATTAACTTAGCATTCTTCTGTTTATTTCTGTCTATCTAATGTGTTTTTAACATTACTGTTTAAATGGAGGATACATATCTGGAGGAGTTATTGAGGCCGACAGTTTGAGGTAACTAAATAGCCACAATTAAAGGAAGCACCCAAGCTTAATTGTTGATTTTATAAATGAAGGTTAAGTATACAGACTCATTGGATAATTATTTGTTCACAGATAAAGAGACACTTATTGACACTGGTGGTGGGTTGTAGAATTTGGAGCTGTACATTTGGAATGTCTCACTTTGTGAATAAATCCAGAGTAAAGATTGACTTCTGATCTCTTTCTTCACCAGCTGGCTGTCACAAGTTTAACATTAATGAGCGGCTGGAGTTGTCCTCTCACAAATAATGTTTTCATCCTGTCAAAGATCAATAATAAGGCTATATTTTGCGTTCTAAATAGACTTGCGAGTGTTATTACTTCTAAACTGGAGCCAAGCAGAAAATTACCAATTAAACCGATAATTAAAAATTTACTAAATGAAGTACAGCAATGATTTTGCATCAGCTTTGTGGGTGAAAAGGTGTAGTGTAATTAAAGTGGATTGGTACTAGATTTATATTCTTCCCTTCTGCATGGAAACTTATTTAGTTAGAAACCTATTAATCAAAACCAAAATGAAAAATATCACAGTTTAGCATTAGCAATTTACTCTTTTTCTCCATTGTATCTTGTATATTATTAACATTATTCTATATTTGTTTAGATCTTAGTGTGCCAGACAAAAAATATCTATTTTACACAATTAATTTGTAAAGGGGCATTGTCTAAAAACTGGAATCAGACCTTCTTGGAGTGAAATTAGGAAACACTCCTTCATGCAAAGGATGATAGAAATTTGGAACTCTCTTCCACAAACAGCAATTGATGCGAGCTCAAAGTTATTAAAGGAGACAGTGCAAAGGCAGTTTGGAGTTATGCCAGAGATCAGACACAGCCTCACTGAATAGTGTGACAGGTTCAAGGGGCTAAATGGGTTATTACTGTTCTTTTTTTCCTGTAAGCATTTTAATTACCAGAGTTTCTCTCTTTCTTGGATCCTACCATCAATTTTATCAGTGGGAGCAACATCCAAAACAACTGATTAACAAAAATGACCTAATAGCAGCTTTAATCAGCTTCCTTAATGATATAGTAGATAAATGCACTGATGGGAATTGCACTGACCCATACAAATCCATTGGCCAAGATGCCAAGAGGCATCAAGATCTTTGAGATGCTGAGTGGAATTTTAAACATCCACCTGAAACACCAGTAGGCAAATGGGGTCTTGGTTTAATGCCTCATACAAAATTCAGCATCTTCAACAGGGTATACTTCCTCTGGACTGCAACAAAGTATCAGTTTGTGTATATTGTTGAAGTTGTGGAAGGGGTCCTCAAATTAAAGAGTCATGGTTCACTGCCCCTCAGAGGAGTCATGAACTCTAGTCTGCATGAGGAGACCTTTTCAAAGATGAGTCAAAAAGTCCTTCTCAGGGCCCCTATGCCCCTCCACCCACAACCCCCATGGCTCCTCATCCCCCATGCCAAGCTATACCTCCCACAAACCCCCCTTGGGCCCTCATGTCCCGATGCCAAGTTATGGCACTCCACCAATGCACCCCCTCCAGGTCCCCTCATGCCTCCTATGCCAAGCTATGGCACATCTATATCCATTGATCCACTAAACACTATATGCAACCAATGGACCCTATAGTGACATTCAAGTGTCATCCATTACAATCCACTATGTTTAAAAACAGTCATTTCTCTACAGGGCAATAAAGTGTCACTCATCTAGACCCTTTAAAGTGTCAATAACAGAAACATTAAGCCCTTGAACTCTCTTAACCTTGTACAAATAAACATATGAAATTGACAGCAGAGATCAGAGAACCAGAGCTGTCAATCAAGCAATGTTTTCCCCAGGGTTCAGGTGTTTCAACAGAGTAATGGATGCCTGAGCTCTCAGCCAAGACTCATTATATATCCTTGAGGTCCGAACACCAGGGATTGGCGTAGGGGGAATGAGGAGCCATGGGGAGTAGGTGGAGGGACACAGATTGCTGGGGGACATGTCGGGCTGTGGGGGTGTGGGTGGGGAGGGGCATGAGGTGGCATGGACTGGGCATGGGGAGTATGTGAGCGTGAAGGGATGTGAGGGCGAGGGCTGGAGGGCCTTTTTGTTTTTATTTTAACAGGCACAAAGCCCCACACCACTGAGTTGGTCTTTTAAACAGCCCCATCAGCACCTGGTGTCTCCAGTGGCTGCCTCCGGCCTTTTTCCCAGGTTGGCTGGCCTGACTCTAGCCTGCACACATCCCACAGCAATGAAGATCCTGATTTTGAGGGCACTTTCTCACGAGGTGGGCAGGCTGAGCTGGGAATTTTCCCGAATCTCACCACCCTCCTTAGAATGAAAATCCTGCCTATTATCACTGCAGCCACCATACCTGCTGCAGCTTTTTTGTGGACAGGTCACCTACTCTTCTGCATTCCCTGACAGGATGCACCAACACTTCCTGCCAATTCCAGGAACTCACAATAACACCTTCAAAGACAATCTGGAGTGGTTCCAGACACATTGCAGTAGCAAAGGTTCTTACAAATCACCTTACCTGCAGTTTGCATACCTGGCCTGTTAAATAACATTGGAACAGAGATATCCTTCCAGCAGAATATTTGTTATTTGTAGATTGATCCAGAAAAATGCTGCTTGGACCTGTATTGTTCAAAGTAGGGAATTGGTGTTACATAAGCTGGTTGGGCTGTGTGACATTAGGACAGTGCTGATTCAAGACCTGTCTGCTAGATCCGATGCTATGCAAGGGAATTTGTAGCCCATAGTGTAGGCTCATGGTTTTTGAGGCAATAATTGCCTTCCTCTTTTTAATTGACTATTTCACTGAAAAATGAATGTTAGCTCTTTTAGCTTTGTTTAGATATTTTTGCACATTTGACTTTTATTACTTTTATCAGAAATAAAATATGTAACATTACCACCATTCAAGTGCCCTTCCTATTATAGGAAATATTCAGTTGCAGCATTCTGCTAAATGGATGAATTTACCACAGCAATACGTTACTCTCTAAAAAGCAGTAAATCATGTGTTTGTGCTGGTTGCAAATTCAGAAAATTGTATTTGCCTTCCAACTGCAATCAAATATAGGAGAAGGATAAGGAACTTTCACATATATTGTGCCATTCACAACCTCAGAAAGTCCAAAAGTGCTATTTTGAAGTACTGTCCTAATGTAGCTAAATGCAGCAACCAATTTGTACACAGCTATGTCCAACAAACAACAAAGAGAGAAATGGCTGACCAAGCTGTTTTGTTATTGTTGCTAAGGGGACAAGTATTAATCAGGCCACCTGCTCTTAGTCAAATAGTGCTATAGGATCTTGACACTCACCTGATAGGGAACTGAGATTTAGTGACTTCTGTGAAGGAGAGTTGGGAGAGTTTTCCCAGGGAATCAGAGGCGGAGGTGCTGGGAAAATTGCAGAGAAGGAGGTCATGCTGTTTCCCCAATGCCTTTCTTCCTCGTCTCATTTTTCCTGAAGGCAGCTTCAGTGTAGTGATGGGAACCTGCCTGCTATCTGTGAGAAGCCAATTAAGGCTCATCATCATTAGTGGCAATTTTTCAGTGTAAATGAAATTTTACTGACATTGCACAGGACTCCAGGTAACAGGAGGCATATGCAGAGGTCAGAGCGACATAATAAAAAAGCCAAGTCTGCCTTAACATGAAAAGTGGTAAGCCTGAGATCCTCTGTACGCAGCAGCTTGTAATTTCCTTCCAGTTTCCTGGCGAATGTAGTAAGGAATAGTGCTGGTAGTGTGGAAGTGCTTCCAGCCATTTCGCTCAGCCATCTTGTCCAGCCCGCTCACATTCCATGCACAACAGTATCATTCTCACTGCTGGCCTTGAAATTGCACGCGTTGACTCGCTTTCCCATCACCACAACATGCTCACCATTCTTAATTGGATGACGATCCTGATGATGACCACTTAATTGGATGCCTTTTGATGTATACTGCTGTGAGGTGGGGTCAGGAGCTGAAAATGGTCCCGACAGCTGGAAATTTGCAAAGTTCGGAAGAATCAGCCCAAGATCTCTGATGGTGCAGCATTCCCTCATTACTGCCTGGGAAACTCAACAGAGATTATGGCTTGGATTTTTGTGGAGTTGGAACATCTCTGGAGCCATTTAAAAATGACAGACTGGACCTGATTCCAGGAATCCCAGCCCTTTCCTAATGCCCCCAGTTTTTGCTGATGCAGTATAAGGGTGCAGGTGGCAAGTCCACATCCTGCATTCCCGACCAGGCTGACCCCATTGTGGGGATAGGCATCTCCTAGTCCCCTACAATTTTCATGGAATCATGCTTCTTGAGGCTTGGCTGTGAGCCCAGACCAGTAGAAGCATTAGCCAAGCAGGGGGTTCTGTCCTGACAACTGAAGTGAATTGCTAAGTTTGCTGGATTGACATCTTTAAGTGGTTATAATAAGTTCTTTCTGTGATCCATTTTGTCAATGTCTCAGTGTTTATTTAGACAAGATTAAAAGGTGTGAGATATTTGAAGCCTCTGTTATTGATACTTTAATGGTCTGTCTGATTGACCCTTTTGTAGGTTGTAGGAACAGGAGATTTTTTTCAAATGATTTGGTAATGGGTGTTTTTTTCCCCTTAGCATTACCACACATGCCATTGTTATTATATGGCTCATTGGTTATGTACATAGTGCATACTGGGTGAAAGGGCATGGAAGGGGCATGATTTGGTATGGATGGAATGAGGGGCCGTGGTTGGGGGTACATGAGTCGGCATTGAATTGGCATGGACAGTATGAAGGGCCGTGGGGAGTGGCTGGGGACATGAGTTGTATTGAGTTGGCATGGAGGATATAAGGAGCCATGGCGGATGGGTGGTGGATGAAGGGCTGTGAGGGGTGAGGATTAGAGGGCCTAAAATCTTCTAACACCGTGGGGACAAAATCCTAGAGAACTGAGATGGGGCCTCTATACAGCCCACCTTGGCACTCACTAGCCCCCGTGGCAGCCAAAGTGTCTTCCGTCCATCCAGTGCTCACCCCAACCACCTCCCCCCCAGTACAAAGATGGTGTGTACTGGGGCATTTTTTACTGAGGTGAGACAGGAAACTTCCTGACTCCAGCTGCCCACCTCAGTAGTTGAAATCTGGCTCTATGTGCTCAAGTCGTAATGTGGGATTTGAACCAACAACTTTCTGAAATAGAGTCAAGATTGTGAACATTGATCCAAGGCTAAAATTTTCTGGCTGATATATTTGTAATTTTATCTGTCTCCACTTCATAATGATGTTGTTTAGACTCTCAAATTCTCAGCCTAATAAAATTTCCAAACAAGTTATCTCAATTAGCTTTTTCCAGTTTCAACATGTCCATGTAAGCTGAAAATAGTTCACATTAGCATGCACTTAATATATTGGCATGTCGTTTTTCTCCCCACCTATAGAAGTATTGGTCTGCTTCAAATAAATATGGTTAGATCTTCCATCACAATAGTAGCATTAAACATTACTATATCAAGCAAACATTTCTAGTGTAATATAAATATCTGAAAACCACTATAATGAACATATTAAAATTTTGATGATTAAAAAATAAATCATTTATTTGACTGATTGAAATTTGCTTTAATGAGTTCTGGATTACCGGAATGCTCTTTTGCTTTCAGCCCAAAGACGGATTGAAGTTCACATGATTCAGCTCTCCCAAGACCTGTGCACCATGAAGTGCCTTTTTGGCTGGGCTTATTATAAATTTACTTGTCTCAAGGTCATCAATAAAGCAACGACTTGGATTGAAGCAGAGGTATGAAAAGGTTAAACAATGCAAGAACTTAATACCATTGTCTGTGTGAGAATGGAAGACCTCAAATAGAAAACCTTTAACAACAGTTTCTTGCACAGATTTAGTTGATCTTAGCCTTGACAGTAGCAAATAAGAAAATAATATAGCACCTTTCATGACTTCAGGACATCCCAAAGCACTTTTCAGTCTCCAACAAGAGAGAATCCAACCATTTCCCCTTGACATTCAATGGCATTACCATCACATAATCTCACATTATCAACATCCAAGGGGATTACCATTGACCAGAAACTAAACTGGACCTGCTATATAAATACTGCGGCTACAAGAGCAGATTAGAGGCTGGGAATTCTACGGCAAGTAATTCACCTCCTGACTCCCCAAAGCCTGTCCACCATCTACATGGAACAAGTCAAGAGTGTGATATATGGAATATCTCCAGTTGCCTGGATGTGAGCAGCTCCAACAACACTCAAGAAGCTTGACACCATCCAGGACAAAAGCAGCCACCTGACTGGCACCCCACCCATCACCTTCAACATTCATTCCCTTCACCATCGATACACAGTGGCAGCAGTGTGCACAACCTACCAACTGCACTGTGGCAACTCACCAAGGTTCCTTTGACAGCGTCTTCCAACCAGCGACCACTATCATCTAGAAGGACAAGAGTAGCAGATGCAAGGCATCACGCTAAGTGGTGAGGACGTGGACCGTGCCTGTGGTGACGGTGAGGTTGGTGGTCAACACCCACCTGAGGATCCTGCACCACATCATCCCGCTCTCAACGCAAATGTGAGTGCTCTCTCTCCTGCTTTTGACTCTGCTGCCATGCACTAATTATCTCTACTTTGATTCACAGGGAGATCAGCCAAGCAACCAACACCCTCAGCCAGCCAGTCCCTCAGCCCTATCCATATCCTCACCTCCAGCCAATAGGACTCTTCCTTCTTTGAAGAGCTGGAAATAAGCAGCCTTGAAGGCCCGTTACGGCGCTTACCCACACTTTGCACTAGCGCAGAGCCACACCCCTTGGTGGGACCTAGATCTAGAGCAGGCTCAGGTTCACAATCTGGTGGTCACTGCACGGACACGTGTCCATAGCAGGAGGAGCCAAGCTCAGCAAAGCTCCCCGGCACTCGTAGGGCTGTTGGGGAAGAGAAGTCTGTGATGTCTGGGTCAGATGATAAGCCTCTGGATTCAACCTTCCAGTTCACCCTGGAGTCAGCAGAGGATGAGGGAACATCATGCAGAGCTGTTGGAAGCTCTCAACAGAGTGGCACATGAGTTGGAGGAGTGTGTCCACCTGCTCTCTGATGAAATGATGCCCATATGTGCATGTATGGATGTCTCCATGCAGAGAATGGCAGATGACATGGAGACCCTGGTCCAGCAGAACATAGAGATGTGCACAGACCTGCGCTACATCGCAGGAGCCTCGGTGAGTTCCTGCAGTGGCAACGCGAGAGGGAAATGGGGCACATCAACGCCCCTCCAGGTGCTCCTTCACTTCAAGGAGTCAGGCCGGGACCCTTGGGCCCCAAAAGGAGGAGGAGCAGCAGCTGGACACCACTGCTGCGGATGTCAGAGCAGCATATGGAAGTCTAAGGCATGCAGAAGTTAGGAAGTTCTGATCACAGTTGGCTGCATGTGTGAACACATTTTGCCACTTTACAATCATGAAATATATTCACTTTCATTGAATAATGCATAATGGTGCCTTTCAGCTTCATTGACAGATTTTGTGAGTCCTCCCACTGCATCCACGCTCCTCTCCACCTCCCACACCCCCCACACTAGCTGGCCGACAAGTAATTCTGGAGGGAGAAGTGTGTGTGTGGCAGGGCCTTTCGGAGCCTTGTGCAAGCACTCTCACATGCACACAGAGCCTTCATCCATCACACTCACCTCATTCCCTGAATATTTTCAATGCTGCCTGTTGAGATTCGCTTTCAATTGTCCATCTGAGCTGACCTGCATCTCTACCCACCCACTGATCACACTCATGTACAGCACCTGTTCTCACTCACCATGATTCTCATTTCACTTTTGATTTAGCAAGCATGGTGCATTAACATTTTTCATGCACACCCTTGTCTTTTACCCTTCCCAAGTCAAGCAGTTCCTTTCCCCCATCACTGAGGACCCCCCGGTATCACCTTCCACATCCCCCAGTGTCACCTACCAGCAACAACCCTTTTACTTCGAGGATGTCCAGGTGAACATGCACATTCCCTTCCTTCCCGATAATTCCACCCCTATACACATTCACTTCTCCGACTTCCTCCTTCCAACCCCCAGAGTCCGTGCCTGCCTCTAAGTCCTCACCAATCCTTCTTTCGATACCATCTCATCCCCACCCTCCCACCCTACTGCCTCACTCTGCCTTCAGTTATTCTCATCATTCCCTCGCAGTCATAGACTTAGCAGAGCCCTCCCTTGCACATTCACCTGGACATTTCCCCCTCCAGACTCCTTCCTGCCCCTTGGGACTCCTTCCTGCCTCGATTCCACCCCCCCCCCCCCCCAACTCCCGGACATGTCCCCCCTTGGAACTTCTTCCCACCCCTCCCGGACACACCTTCACCTTAGCCCTTCCCCCTTCCTGACTCCTTCATCCACCCTTACTCTTTCCTCCACCCTTCTTCCTCCAGGATTACTCCTCTCCCCTTCCTGACTCTTTCCTCTCCCTGGACTGCTCTCCCTCTCCGGACTCCTACATTCCCCAGAATCCTTCCACTCACTGGATTCCTTCACCACCCACCCCCCCCAACACCACTCTTCCCCACCCCCCCCAACTCACCTGTCCCCTACCCCTGGACTCCTTCCCCCAGCTGGACTCCTTCTCTTCTCCGGACTTCTTCTTCCCCCTGGACTCCTTCCCCTAGCTGGACTCCTTTCCCACTTCAAACTCCTTCCCTTACACCTTCCTGTCCCCTTACAGCTACCTTCCCAGTTGCCGTCTTCTCTCTGTTATCCCCTCCTCCCCCTGTGATCTCTCCTCGTACTTCCAGCCTCACCTCCTGACACCTTCATTCCACCCCCACCCCCCCAACCTCAACACCCCCAAAACACCTTCCTCTTCCAATCAATCCTAGGCCTTCTTCTCCCAACCCCCTGGTGCATATTCCTCTCCCAAATACAGCTGGACCTTCCTCTCTGCCTCCTCGATGATCATCCACTGTGAGCCAGCCCTCAGCAATGATTTTCATCCTTCCATGAGCTGCTTTGCAGCAGAGCCATGTCCATCAGAATCCAGAATGTCTTGGACATTCATCCAAGGTCCTGTTGCTGTCAGGCTCCAGCATCTTCTGCTCCTCGATGTCCGCAATGTGAATGAGGCCTTGGTGTTAAGTCCCGACTTCTTCACATCACACGTGTCAAGACATGTTCCACTCCAGTGTGTTTCCCTGCCGATGTGGGCGGACGGTCCAAGGGGGGGAATGATTCCGGCAGGCTGAGCTTATAATGATATGCAGATGTATTACATTGAAATTCCCGATGTCTGACAGCGGGAAAAGCGGCCGTCCATTGACAGGCTGAGCGGACAATTGCAAACATGTTTTATGACCCCATGAAACTAATTTTTGGTCTTCTTGCCATATGTCCGTTTATACCACTGAACACGCCTGATGCGTCGGACGATTCACCCAATGACTATTTGACAGGAGAGTAGAGTTGTGATTTTCCTTTAAATCTTTTTAGTGAAGATCCATTTTGCTCTATTTTCAGAATTTCCTCATCTCCTATTTTCATGCACCATTTAAACCTGAGAAGTAAATAGGCAGCCTGCAATTAGCTCTTTCCAATATTATTTCTGAGCCAGCTAAGAGGAAACATCATACAATAAATTCGGGATTTTTTTTTCAATGATTTATTTTTCTCCTCCTCTCATGAGGACAGACCTCCCCTCTCCCTAACACCTCCCCCTTAATATGTGGCTGAGATTAACAACTTGGCAATATGAGGAACCTGCATTGCCCTATTAGAGTTTTATTTTTTTTTACAGTGTATCAAAACCAGTTCCCATTCCCTCAATGTGTGAATACCATGGACATTAATATGAAAATGTGTTTCCATTTGTATGTGCTTGTGCACATTATACCGAATTTATATCAGTAAAGTAAAAGCAAAAGAATTGAGTTATACTGCTCCATGCAAAATCTGAAATTGGCTTTGAACCTTAGCAATTGCTGGGGCTTTGAGACCTGTAGCGCATTCTGTGATCTGACTCCAGTGTTGCAACAATGCAAAAGCAGCAGGGTAACAGTAGCCTTAATGTTATTATGCTTGGAAATATTGAGAAGTGGATTGTCTCAACTCCCATTCAAGCTATGGGGAGACTTTCAAAGTCAGGATCCTCATGACAGCAGTTGCTAAAGCATAACCCTTCAAAAAGCTGCACCAAATATAAATATCCTTGCAAATAAATTACCAAAGGGAGTAATTTGTAAGATTTTAATGAATGAATATTTCCCATGTAATGTTTGAACATATTTTATTTTTCATTTGAACTGTCAAAACCTTGTGCCTGATGGTCACCTTGTTTCAATCCACAGCAAGAAAAATAATGACTTTGTCTTAAATTTATTGCAAAAGGCAAATATCACATTTCAAAGGGTTTGGCTTGGTGGCTTTGATTTCCACAGAGTAAATATAATTCCTTCTTACCTAAAATTTCAATTTACTTCAATATTTTCTAAATGTTATCAGCAATTCTAGGATAATTTCTCTAAATAATATTTCTTTTGCTCCCCAATTTTATCTCAGGATGGTGTACAGATGTGGATTGATGGATCTAGATGGGATTATCATAACTGGCTTGCAGGAAGACCTGTTATTGGTTCATTTTGCAATGTAATGCTACTACATGAGGGTAGGATGTTTGTCATTTATGTATAGAGTGATGACTTTCTGCCAATGAACAATTCCAATATTGGTATTTAAATAGAGTATCTGCGTCTGTCTCTGTGATATTCTCTGCAGGTCTGCCTGTTTTTATGTTAGTTGGTATGTGAGGTAGAATTTCAATGAGGTTTCTCCAAACGCCTACTTTAACTTTGGTATATGATGGGCAGACACCACTGAGAGAAAAATAACAGCCGTTTACTCAATTTTTCTGGGGTTTTCCCTGATCTTCCACAGAGGTTACAACATAAGATTGGAAAAACCTCGTAGAAATTACTGGCTAGTTTTTATCTGCTTACTCATTCATGCTCTCCCCCTTCTGAAGACGCTGGTACACGATGGGGTATGATCACATGGCTATCGTTTACCTTTCAGTAACTTGCCCAGGTGCCAAGTTCTGATTAATGAATCGAGTATGGATATAATTTTGGGATTTAAGGGATATAATTTTGTTTGTGTACTACTGTGAGTGGACTGGATGTAAATTACTTAAAACAATATATAGGAACAGGAATAGACAATTTGGCCCCTCAAATCTGTCCTGCTGCTCAGTTAGATCATAGTTACTCAGTATCTTAACTTCCCCCATCCTAACTGTGTATCAACTATGGGTCACTTGGTAGCAGTTTTTGCCTCTGAGTCATAAGATCCTGGGTTCCAATGCAGGAATTGAGCACAAAAATCAAGACTGAAACTCCCGTGCAGTACTGAGGGTGTGCTGCACTGTTGCAGGTGCTGTCTTTTGGATGAGAAATTAAACTGAGACCCCATCTGCCTGCTCTGGTGGGTGTAAAAGATTCCATGGCACTATTTTGAAGATGAGCAGGGGAGTTATCCCCAATGTCCAGCTAATATTTATCCCTCCATCAACATCACAAGAAGAAATGATCTGGTCATTATTACATCACTCGATGTGGAGTTTGCTGTGTGCAAAATTGGCTGCCACATTTCCTGTATGACAGGAGTGGCTCCGCTTGAAAAGTAATTCCTTGACTGTAAAGTGCTCTGAGATATCTGGTGGTTGTGAAAAATGCAATGTAAAAGCAAGTCATTCTTTTATTTTCTCACCTTGTTCTGAAACCTTAATGCCTTAACCTAATAAAAATCCATCTGCAGTTTTGAAATTTTTAAGTGACGTAACTTCAACAGCTTTTTGGGGAAAGAGTTCCAGGTTTCCACAAATCCTAATGTGAAGAAGTGCTTCCTGACATCATCCTTGAAAAGACTAGCTCTAGTTTTAAGGTCATACTCCCTTGTTCTGGGCTCCCCTAACAGAGGAAATAATTTTTCTCTACCCTATCAAACCCTTTAATCATCTAAAGACGTCAGTTAGGTCTTTCATCGGCTACACTCAATACACTCAAGAGAATCCAAGCCTCGTCTATGTAACAAGTACAGACGGGAATTTACTACAGATGCATTATTCAGTGAGCTGCGGTAAAGAGGAGGTGGTGGCAGTGGTATTGTCACTAGTAATCCAGAGAACCAGGGTAATGCTGCAGGGACCTGGGGTGAACCCCTCATGCCAGAAGGAATTTGAATTCAGTAAAAATTTGGAATTAAAAGTCTAACAATGACCAAACGAAATAGGAGCAGCAGCAGGCTATTCAGCCCCTCAAGCCTGCTCTGCCATTCAATAATATCATGGCTGACCTGTTTGCATTTCAAGCTCCACATTCCTATCTACCCCCAATAACCTTTGACTCCCTTACCTAACAAGAACCTATCTACCTCTGCCTTAAAAATATTCAGTTGCCCCACTTCCACTGCCTTCTGAAGCAAAGAAGTCACACAACCCTCTGAGAGAAAAAATCCTTCTCATCTCTGTCCTACAAGGATGACCCCTAGTTTTGGACTCACCCACAAGAGGAAACATCCTTTCCAAGTCCACCTTGTCAAGACCATTCAGGATCTTATATACTTCAATCAAGTCACGCCTCACTCTTTAAAGAGGAAACAAGCTCAGTCTGTCCAATCTATCCTCTTAAGACAACCCGCTCATTCCAGGTATCAATCTAGTAACTGCTTTGAACCGCTTCCAATGCATTTACATCCTTCCTTAAATAAGGAGACTATACCTGCACACTGTATTCGAGATGTGGTCTTACTAATGCCGTGTATGACTGAAGCATTACATCCTTACTACTATGTTCAAATCCTCTCGTAATATAGGATAACATTCCATTAGCTTTCTTGATTACTTGTTGTACCTGCATGCTAACTTTTTGTGACTCATACACAGAACACTTCAATCTCTCTGCACACTGGAATTCATTTATGTAATACTCTGTATTTTTATTCTTCCTTCCAAAGTGAACAACTTCACGTATTCCCACATTATACACCATCTGCCAGATTTCTGCCCATTCACTCAATTTATCAATATCCTTCTGCATACTCCTCCTGTCTTCTTCACAATATACTTTCCTACCTATCTTTGTGTGACCTGCAAATTTAGCTACCATGCCTTTGCTTCCCTCATCGAAATCATTGGCCACAATTTTGAGGTTGGCAAGCAGGTGTGGTTGGCGGGCCTGTGGCCGCCTGTGATCAGCTCCCAACTGCAATTAAGGCCCGCCCAGTGTGAAATACGTCTCTTGACTGGTCAGGAAGGGCCGAGCAGGGGCGGATGCCTGTTGGCCACCGGGCCCAATGGCAACTCGGCGGCTGGTTTAAAATCAATCTAGGCAGCTCCTGGAAGGCTGCCAGAGAAGAACGTTTCCTCTGCATCTTCAACATTCAAGTTATGGAGTCAAATACGGCTGGACACGGCAGGCGGGAGGGCAGGTCAGGTGCGCACTTGGCCCCCCACTTTTCAGCTAAGTTCCTTGAGGTCCCCCTGGAGGAGGTGACTGCCCTTGTCCCCAGAGATGGGAGGAGGAGGTCACCGCACCTCAAAAAGAAGGCACCGGAGGAGGTGGCAGTGCTGGTTAGCGGCCATGATGTGGTGCAACACACATGGGTGCAGTGCCGGAAGAGGTTTAATGACCTGCTGTGCTCAGGAAGGGTGAGTACCGTGTTGGCATGGACCAGTGTGCAGAAGGGTTAAGATGTGGCCGTCCCCCAGCGGTCCTCAGGGGTGCTAGAGTCTGAGTGCCAACTTGCAATGACACTGGAGCTAGCCAAGGGGGTGCGCCCTGGCTGCTTGGACTGAGTGCCTTGCGGCTTGAGGGCCATGACTTGGATGTGCCCTGCCAGGTTCTCCTCAGCTGGGGTTAGCCAGGCTGCAATGGCACCGCAAGTAGAAAGTGGACTAATCAATGCTTCTCTGCCCTTTCAGGAGAAGGCAAGCCATAACCAAGCAGAGAGAGCATGTGCAGACAGGGGCCTGCCCAACCTGCTGCTGCTCTCCTGGTTCAAGCAGGACATCCTTGAGCTGGAGAGGCAACACGCTCCACATGCAACCGGGCATGGAGAGGCGGGGGTGCCAGACGAAGGTAGGAGCACAGTGCACAGAGATGAGAGTTTCAGGCTGTGCATCCATTCTGTTATAGCCTCTTCATTGATGGGAGCCTCAAACCTGGAGTCCCCATTAATCATTGAAAGACAATGGCACCGTGATGCAGATCTCCATTGTCTCACCAGAGTATCTGGCATGCACAGTGACAGTGTGGTGACTTTTACTAAAGATGTCCTTGTTCTCCCTTTTAGATTTGCCAGCAGGCAATCACTCTCTGGACCCCGAAAGGCCACCCCTGATGCTTGAGGACCACCTGGCTTCATTTGCACCTGTGTCACACCCGCACTCTGAACCAGGCACCAGAGCAGATACCAGCACCTCGGTGGGCATTGGCAACGAGAATGTTGATGCACGTTGGTGAGGGCACTTCACACTCGCTTGAGGTGCAGGCGGAGGCAGAGAATGCCCAGGGTGCATGCAGTTGGAGGAGTGCTGGAGACCAGAACAATGCTCAGTCAAAGGCAGTTGATGAGCCTCTGGAGTCATCCATTAGGCGGTAAATGCTGGATGTCCATTGGGGTATGCAGGAGGATCTAGTGGAGATCCATGAGGGTCAGAGTGCCATGGTCTCCATTATGGAGGAGTCCATGCGGAGCATCAGCACTACGTTTATCCTCAAGGCCATGTGCGCTTCCTCCTCCATTGAGAGAGTGGCAATTCTCATGGAGAGGCAGCTCCAGGGACAGAATCAGAGGTTCCTGGGGCTGTGCTTGGACCTGTAATCCCTCACACAAACAATGACCTCAGCTAGTCAGTGTCAGTGTGGGAGATGGATAAGGCACCCAATATGCCAGCTAGGTGCCCGTCCATCAATGGTGAGCAGGGAGTTACAGAGTGACTTCATGTTGGCACATGAGCTGCTTGTCGTCTTTGTGGGCTCCTCTCAGGGTGCTCTGGAAAATGGCAGCAGCTCCTCTGCTAGTGACTGTGGCATCTGATGAGGCTGCAATGACTGGGGAGATGCTAGCCATGGCACTGGCCGCTTCCTCCCAGGCAGGGCCAGCACAGCCTTCATTGGCCAGAGGATGACCGCCAAGGTTATCAAGGCCAACGAGACAGCAGAGTCAGCAGGCTGCCTCCAATGCTGGTGCCAGAGACGGCGGGGGGTGGGGGGGGGGCACGAAGATGTAACACTTGGAAACGCAAGTTAAGCGTACCATGAGCACTGTTCATGCGTGATTTTCTGTTAATTTATGTTTGTTTTATATGTTTGCTGGTGTGGACATCAACACCAGTGATGGTAATGTCAATATGCTTTTAATGTGAAAATAGGATTAAATTTGCTTTGGTTCTGATGGCCTGAATATGCTTCACCTTTTCCCTTTGTGGTGCAGGGTACACTAGTATGTAATGCTGAATATGAGTGGTGAGGTGCTTTATTGCACAGGCATTGAATGGACTTTGGGTGCAAATGAAAGAGTCATTTCAGACATCCTAGATGGAGGTGGCAGCCCTAGCATGAGGTGGAAGCAGATCTTTGGCAGCCTAGCTGAAGGAGCATTGGATCAAGGCGTCCCTCATGTCCCTACCTCCCTGGAGGTTACCAAGGTTTGTTTCTATGCCCTCAGCATTCTCCTCACCATGCTCCTTTTCTGACTCACCACTGGACTCATCATCTGTGGCTATGGAGCTGCCTCAAGATCCTCTTCCTCTACTGGGTCCTCCCTTTCCAGTGCCAGATTGCAGAGAGTGCAGCATGCAACCACTATCAGTGACACCCGCTCTGGTGGTATTGTAGTGCATCCCTTGAATGGCCCAGGCATCAGAAGCATATCTTGAGAAGATCTATGCTCCTCTCTACCACCGCCCTTGTAAAGGCATGACTCCTATTGTAACGCTTCCCTGCCTCTGATCTTGAGTGGCGGAGAGGTGTCATGAGCCACCTTTTCAATGGAGAGCCCTTGTCACTCAGCAGCCATCCATCCAGTCAGGCTGGAGCACTGAAGAGCCTTGGTACCTGGGAGTGTCTCAGGATGCACGTGTCATGGGAGCTGCCTGGTCCCTTGCACACACTTGTAGAATCTGCATCGTGTGATCACACACTATCTGCAAGTTCATGGAGTGGAAGCCCTTCCTGTTGACGAAGGCACCGGGCTCACCTGCTGGTGCCTTGATGGCCACATGTGTACAGTCTACAGCACTCGACACGGGGGAAGCCAACAATGGCCGCAAAGCCTCTGGCTCGCTCAGCCTGGCTGACCTTGTGCATATGGTAAAGAATAAAGGTCAGTACCCACCTGAACAGAGCTTCTGTCACCAGCTTGATGTAACTGTGGACAGCTGATTGGGACACTCCACACAGATCCCCCACTGAGCCCTGGCAAGAGCCAGAGGCATTAGAAGTTGAGGGTCATTGTGACCTTCAGAGCCACTGGCACGGGTGTCCACACACACAGTTGGAGCTGATCTCAGGGCCGATCCTCTGACAAATGGAAGTCAGGGTCTCCCTTGAGAGGCAGAGCCTCCTTCAGCGTTGTACCTCAGACATATTGAGGTAGCTGCATTGCCACCCGTAAACCCTGGAGGCGGATAGTAGCATCTGCTGCAGCCCCTTCCATCTTGGACTTTGTGCTGGCCCTGCGCCCCTTGTGCCTGCACTTCTCCTCCCACAGGAAGCTGCAGTGGGACATGCTGCCAATCAGACAGAAGTGCATTTATGCACACTCATTGTTCTCTGCAAGCCAGCCAATCTTGGACCATAAGACCATAAGACGTAGGATCAGAAGTGAGCTGCCTTCTTGAATCGCTGCAGTCCATGTGGTCTAGGTGCACCCACAGTGCTGTTAGAGAGGGAGTTCCAGGATTTTGACCCAGCGACAGTGAAGGAACAGCGATATATTTCCAAGTCAGAATGGTGAGTGACTTGGAGGGGAACTTCCAGCTGGTGGTGTTCCCATCTATCTGCTGCCCTTGTCTTTCTAGATGGTAGTGGTCCTGGTTTTGGAGTGTGCTGTCGAAGGAGCCTTGGTGAATTCCCACAGTGCATCTTGTAGATGGTACTCACTGCTGCTACTATGCGTCGGTGGTGGAGGAAATGAATGTTTGTCGATGTGGTGACAATCAAGCAGGCTGCTTTGTCCTGGATGGTGTCAAGCTTCTTGAGTGTTGTGGGATGTGCACTCATCCAAGCAAGTGGAGAGTATTCCATCACACTCCTGACCTATGCCTTGCAGATAGTGGGCAGGGTTTGGGGAGTCAGGAGGTGAGTACTCGTCGCACGATTTCTAGCCTCTGTCCTGGTCTTGTAGCCACAGTATTTATATGGCTAGTCCGGTTCAGTTTCTGGTCAATGGTAATCCCCAGGATGTTGATAGTGGGGGGGGATTCAGCAATGGTAATGCCATTGAGCATCAAGGAGTGATGGTTGGACTCTTGTTGGAGATGGTCATTGCCTGACACTTCTGTGGCTTGAATGTTACTTGCCACTTGTCAGCCCAAGCCTGGTTATTGTCCAGGTCCTGCTGCTTCAGTATCTGAGGAGTTGTGAATGATTCTGAACATTGTGCAATCATCAGCAAACACCCCCACTCTGACCGTATAATGGAAAGAAGGTTATTGATGAAGCAGCTGAAGATGGATGGGCCGAGGAAACTACCCTGAGGAACTCCTGCGGTGATGTCCTGGAGCGAGATGACTGACCTTCAACAACCACAACCATCTTCCTTTGTTCTAGGTGTGACTCCAACCAGCAGAGAGTTTTCCCCCTGATTCCCATTGACTCCAGTTTTGCTAGGTCTCCATGAAGCCACACTCGGTGAAATGCGGCCTCGATGTCAAGGGCAGTCACTCTCACCTCATCTCAGGAGTTCAGCTCTTTTGTCCATGTTTGAACCAAGGCTGTAATGAGGTCAGGAGCTGAGTGGCCCTGGCAGAACCCAAACTGGATGTCAGTGAGCAGGTTATTGCTAAGCGAGTGCTGCTGGATAGCACTGTTGATGACCCCTTCTATTACTTTACTGATGATTCAGGATAGACTGATGGGGCGGAAATTGGCTGGTTTGGATTTGTCCTGCTTTTTGTGTACAGGACATACCTAGGCAATTTTCCACATAGCTGGGTAGATACCAGTTTATAGCTGTACTGGAACAACTTGGCTAGGGGTGTGACAAGTTCTGAAATACAAGTCTTCAGTACTATTGCCGGAATATTGTCAGGCCCCATAGCCTTTGCAATATCCAATGCCTTTAGCTGTTTCTCGCCATCATGTGGAGTGAATTGAATTGGCTAAGGACTGGCTTCTGTGATGCTAAGGACCTCCGGAGGAAGCCAAGATGGATCATCCACTCGGCATTTCTGGCTGAAGATTGTAGCAAATGCTTCAGCCTTATCTTTTGCACTGATGTGCTGGGCTCCTCCATCATTGAGGATAGGGATATTTGTGGAGCCTCCTCCTCCAGTGAGTTGTTTAATATTCCACCATTACTCACGACTGGATGTGGCAAGATTGCTGAGCTTAGATCTGATCCGCTGGTTGTGGGATCCCTTAGCTCTATCTATCATTTGCTGTTTATGCTGTTTAACACACAAGTAGTCCTGTGTTATAGCTTCACCAGATTGACATCTCATTTTTCAGTATATCTGGTGCTGCTCCTGACATGCCCTCCTGCACTCTTCATTGAACCAGGGGTGCTCCCCTAGCTTGATGGTAATGGTAGAGTGGGGGATATGCTGGGCCATGAGGTTACAGATTGTGTTTGAGTACAATTCTGTTGCTGCTGATGGCCCAGAGTGCCTCATGGAGCCCAGGCTTGAATTGCTAGATCTGTTCGGAATCTATCCCATTTATCACAGTGGTAGTGCCACACAACTGAAGGCGTGTATCCTCAATGTGAAGGTAGGACTTCATCTCCACAATGACTGCGTGGAGGTCACTCCACCAATACTGCATCTGCGGCAGGCAGGTTGGTGAGGATGAGGTCAAGTATGTTGGTTCCCCCACCACCTGCCACAGACCCAGCCTAGCAGTTATGTCCTTTAGGACTCGGCCAGCAGTAGTTCTACTGATCCACTATTGGTGATGGACATTGAAGACCCCACCCAGAGTGCATTCTGCACCCTTGCTAGCCTCAGTGCTTCCTTCAAGTGGTGTTCAACATGGAGGAGCACTAATTCATCAGCAGGAGGTTTCCTTGCTCATGTTTGACCTGATGCCATGAGACTTCATGGGGTCCAGAGTTGATGTTGGGGACTCCCAGGGCAACTCCCTCCTGGCTGTATACCACTGTGCCTGTCAGACAGGACATACGCAGGCATGGTGATGGTGGTGCCAGGGACATTATCTGTAATATATGATTCCGTGAGGATGACTATGTCAGGCTGTCGCTTAACCAGTCTGTGAGACAGCTCTCCCAATTTTGGCACTAGCCGCCAGATGTTAGTCAGGAGGACACTGCAGGGTCGACAGAGATTGCCGTTGTTGTTTCCGGTGCCTTGGCTGATGTCAGCTGGTCCATCCAGTTTCATTCCTTTTCTGAGTGCCTTCTTAGGCCATTTCAGAAGGCATTTAAGAGTCAACCCAACCTGGCTCTGGAGTCACATGTAGGCCAGACCAGATAAGGACAACAGATTTCCTTCCCTAAAGGGGCATTAGTGAACCAGATGATCATTAGATTTCCAGATTTTTTTAATAATTCAAACTCCACCATCTGCCATGGTGGGATTCAAACCCAGGTCCCCAAAGCGTTACCCTGGGTCTCTGGATTATTAGCCCAGCAACAATATTACTAAGCCATAGCTTCCCATAACTTCCTAGCTTCCGGGAGTCATAACTGGGAGGTACCCAAAAGATGCGCTGGCGAACACACCCCCACCCCAGAAGTCCCCAGAAGATTGCCCAGGAAGTTTAAACTCCTGTTGAGCAATTAACATGCAGTCGGAACCAAATCAAAAGTATAATTTAAATCACAAACTGTAGCTGGTTCTGACTGTCTTACAGTGATGGTTACTCAGAAAACGTTAAAGGCATTAAAATGATTTCTAACTCCTGGGTAACTATAGTACTCACCCCTTCTGAAAATCTGACCCCTCTCACTAACCACCCCTCCAACCATCCACCCTGATCACCCAACCCCAAATCCCCCCACTGACCACTCAACCCCCGTCCCACTGACCACCCAACCCTCCCCGAACATCTGACCATCCACCACTAACCATCACACCACCCCCACTGATCACCCGACCCCCACGACCACCTAAACTCCTCACAACCGACCCCCTGACTGACCACCCAAACCCCCCGCACTGACCTCCCGACATCCCCTGACAATCCAACCACCCGATAGTTCCCCTGATCAATGCCCCCCCATTGACTACCCGATGCCTGCACCACCCTGACCAACTGACCACCCGACCTCTCCCGTGACCAGATGACCTCTCCCCCAGCCAACCAACTCCCCACCAAATCCTACTCCACCCAAACATACTGCACCCAATCCTACCCACTTACCTTACAAACTGGATTGAGGTGTACAAAATTATGAGGGGAATAGATAGAGTGGACAGGATAAAATTGTTTCCCTTAGCGGAGAATTCTAGAACCAGGGGATGTAAATTCAAGATACGTGGATGGAGGTGTAGGGGGAACATGAGGACTAACTTTTTTATGCAGAGGGTAGTGGGTGTCTGGAATTTGCTGCCCGAGTTGGTGGTAAAGGCAGAAACTCTAAACTCTTTTAAAAAGTACCTGGATCTGCACCTTAAGTGCTGTAAGCTGTAGGACTATGGGCCAGGTGCAGGAAGGTGGGATTAGAAAGGGCACCTGGGTGTCCTTGGGCTGGCATGGACAAGATGGGGCGAATGGCCTCGTTTTGTGCTGTAACTTTTCTATGGTTTTCTAAGCCTACCTTCTCCCTGGCTTGAAAGTGGCTGGACCTTTAAACTTACCTGCTTTACTGCAGCCAGTGTCATATAAAAGGAGGTGTGGCCTCCTTTCCTCCGACTGTGCAGCCCTTAACTGAAAGCTTCAGGAGCACACTGCCCTATACAGTCAGAAGGCCAGACGAGAAAGGATCGCTTGGATTTTGAGGAAGGAAACTAGGAGTGGAGTGGCAATCCAACTCTGATTGCCAGTCTGCAGAAATTCAGGACCAATATCTGATCCAGAATGGATTGGGCTTCTCAGCAGGATTAGAGATCAGTTGACTAGCTTGTGCCGACTAACTGCTTGGTTACTGTGTCAGGGCAGAATCCACCCCATAGTTTGCCCTTTCACATACACTTTTTATCCCTTTACAGATATTACGTATTTAACAAAGCAAAGGCCACCTATGATTTGAATGTTGTTGCCAAATCATTCCCTTTGACAGCATACCAGGAAATATTTTTCTCCTGAAAGATATTTTGTTTCTAACCACTAGCTTCCCAACTCTATTTCCATTTCAACCTTCCTTCCTTCGCTCTATGCTACCAACATGCTGGTTATTATCCCTTTGAACATTCATCCCATGTTTTTCCTAAGTTCCAAATACACCATGCTAGAAGCTTTTGCAGCCTTGAACTCAAGATTCATTGTACCATTTCCTGCTACAATTTTTAATTTCCAAAATTTCAAGCCTGTGTAGCTCCTTTCCTTCCCCAGGTTTTCTGTCCTACCAACAGCTTTCAGACTTTTAAAAAGGTATAAATTGTTTTAAAAATGGTGGCTCTGAATTTGCTGTACTTATGCAGAAATTGTGCCAGGATTTACTCCGTGTCTGCACTAATCTTACTGATAGGAATTTATGCTGAAATTTCCTGTGGAACTCATTTGTCTGTGTGGGACTGTGCAAACCAGCATAAATGTAAATATGGAGCCCGTGAAGTTGAATGTGCCGCTGTCCTCTGCCATGTTTCACTTACCTCTGCTTCTCCTCTTCCGCTTCCATTATTATGTAGAACAGGATTGTCCCCATTGGAAAGTTGATTCCAGCTTAGTCCTTCTGAATGAATGATGGACACTGCAGCACGCAGGGACAGAGAGGGGCAGGGTGGGGGGGTGGGGGGGTGGGGGCTGAGTTTCCAGTACCCTGACATTTATAACACTTTGGTTGAATATAGTTCAGGTGTCAATATGGCAAATTGATCATGGATCATTCCCAATTCTAGTTACTATAGCCTTCTTTGAACTGCTGAATATGGAAAAAGAGTGAGAAAGACCTTCAGCTTTATAGTTGTGTGTAGACTGAATCTGTAGTTTAGTTTTCTTCGTGACGATCCCTTAAAAAATATTCCTCATTGATACAATGCCATTACGTGTGGTATAAAGAAATGTGTGATTAAGACTAAAGTGAATACATAGATTAAGCACAGGAAGACTAAACTGAATTTTCTGGTGACGTTTTAATCCTTTCTTTTTCTGATGAAATGTTTATATTTCAAATCCTGGATTTTGGCGCGATGAAATTTGTGACACTGACCAATATCCATTCACCTGCATGTACCTCACTGGATATGATTAGAAGCAACACAAGTCAGCTCAATAAAACTTACTGATCCCGATACTTCCAAAGTGCAATCAAAACCTCACTTGAAAAGACTTCTCATGTAATGTTGATTTATAAAAACATGTTTTTTAAACCCATGGGATAAACAAAGGTTTTTTGACCCATCCAACCTGCTTCTCCCAATGCCCATGGCTGATTACCTATCATGATCCCCTTCCTCCTCCCTCATATCATTTCTCTGCTTTTTTTTTTAAATCACCAATTCAATCTATTTTAATCACTATAGTGTTTGGTTGAACAGCTGATATGTTTGAATACACAACCGTGGAACTGAGAGCTTCATCAGATCAAGATTACTGAGTGAAAAAAATGATGCTCACATGAAAGAGCTATGTCTGCAGCCCTATTGGGAGACGGTGATCTGATGTGTTCAATGCTAATAGAACAAGCTACCCATCATCTACCAATTTCACTGGGTCTGTGTTCAGGCAAAAAACCAGATAAATGACTGTAAATAGCCAACCCAAACCATACAATCATCACATTCACAAATTTGATTAATTAAGGGTGAAATTTGACACATCTAATTGCATAAAACACACAATAGTGAAACTTGACCTGATTTCCTTTACAAATAAAATTAAAAATTGAGAAACTTGTATAATATGACACTTTGCAGCCAAGGGTCTAATATGGCAGGCAGTGTGCTGAAAATGAGCTGCGCACCATATTGGCTAGGGCTTCTAAGCAGATATGTGTAAATCAGAAGCCTAACACTTCTTCATTAAATTAGTCTGAGTCATGCATGCTGTTGTGAATTTCTTCACTTGTTCAGCAGCCAAACCAACTGAAGGTACTGCTGCTGCAGCTACCACTCAAAAGGCAAGTTTAATGTTTTTTCTTACTTTTAAATAATACTGGTTTACATAGGATTTATGGCACAGAAACAGGCCATTCAGACCACGCCAGTCCATGTTGGTGCTTATGCTGCATTTGAGTCTCCTCCCAAGCTTTGTCATCTAAATCTATCATCGTAACAATCTATTCCGCCTCCCTCAAATGCTTGTCTCACTTCCCTTTAAATTCGTCTATACAATTCCACTTCAGCCTGTGATATCAAGTTTCATATTCTCACCACTCTTTGGCTTAAGGAATTTTCTTTTGGATTCCCTATTGGATTTCTTGGTGACTATCTTATATTGATGATCTCTCGTTATGTTCTTCCCCATAAGAGGAAACATTGTCTCTGTATCCACTCTATCGAAAGCTTTCATAATTTTGAAGACCTCTATTAGGTCACCCTTCAGCCTGTTTTTTTTCAAGACAGAAGAGCTCCAGCCTGTGAATGTTTTCTTGATATGTAAACCCATGAATTTCTGGTATAATCCTTGTAAATCTTCTCTGCACACTCTCCGGTGCCTCTATATCCTTTTCATAATATAGCCACCAGAATTGTACGCAGTACTCTGTGTAGTCTAACCAAGGTTAGTACAGTTTTAGCATAACTTGCCACCTATCAATTCAATCCCTCTAGAAATAAAGCTCCATGCTTGGTGTTTTTTTTAAGTGGCTTTACTAACCTGTAGCACAACTTTTAGTGATTGGTGTATTTGCACTCTGAAAGCCCTTTGATCCTCTACATTACCGAATTTGTACCTTTTGATTCTAAAATCCAAATTGTTAATGTAATTTGTGAACAAAAGTGGTCCTAGCACTGATCCTTGTGGAGCATCACTTTCCATCTTTTGGCACTCTGAATAACTACCCTTCATTCCCACTCTGCTGTCTTGAAGCCAGTTAGTAACCCATTCTGCCACTCGTCCCCTGACTCCACATCTCTATGCATTAGCCTATTATGGGGCACCTTATTGAAGGCCTTCTGAAAATCCAGATAAATTATATCTTCCACATTACCATTGTCTACTCTCTCTGTTAGCTCCTCAAAAATTCAGTAAAGTTGGTCAAGTAAGATTTTCCCTTTTGAAATCCATGCCACTTGCCAACCAATCAACACCTTCCTGTATAAATTGTCATTGTTGTTTGAAATTTGGCATTCTTGAATTTGTCCTGATGAGTGCAAAATAAAAAGCTTTGGCAACATGTCTCTCTTTTCAGCAATAATCAGAGGAAAATTAAACCTTAACTATTTAGGCTCAAACATGACTACTGACAACTTGGACCAGGTATGTAGTACAACACTGGGTGCTATATAATTAGTGTGTGTTAACAGCTACTTTTAAAAGCTAATTGTTAAATAACTTTATCTATGATGAATGGATTTATTTCATCTTTCTTCCAGTAGGTGTCACTGTGATATCAGTTTAGGGGTGGGCATACAATGCTGATATTGGTTACATATCATGTAAAACTTTTCCCAAGATCATTAATTAGGGATTAAAGTTCAGTTTTTTTGTTATTTTAAGGTTAATTCACAACATAACTGTACCATCAGTGAGAAGCATCTACAATTAGTTATAGTGTAAATGCAGCTTGAACCTGAAGACAGAGCCCAATAGAGTGGGTTCATTTTATAATCATTTTGGATCTAGATTTTTGGCTTATCTTACAAGTGGTTGATACTTTCTAGGGTTTTTTATATTCTTTCATGGGATATGTGCATTGCTAGCAAGGCCAGCATTTATTGCCCATCCCTAATTGCCTTTGAGAAGGTGGCGGTAAGCTGCCTTCTTGAATTGTTGAAGTCCATGTGGTGTAGGTGCATCCACAGTGCTGGTTCTGAGAGATTTCCATGATTTTGACTCAGCAACAGTGAGGGAACTGCAATATAATTCCAAACCAGGATTGTGTGTGACTTGGAGGGGTACTTCCAGGTGGTGATGTTCCTGTTTATCTTCTGCCCTTGGTCTTCTAGGGGAATGAGATTGCAGGTTTGGAAGGTAATGTTGAAGGAGGCTTGGCAAGTTGCTGCAGTGCATCTTGTAGATGGTACACACTGCTGCCACTGTGTGCCGGTGGTGGAAGGAGTGAATGTTTATGGTGGTGGACAGGTTGCTGATCAAGCGGGCTGCTTTGTCCTGGATGATGCCGAGCTTCTTGCATGGTTTTGGCAATGCATTCATCCAGGCAAGTGGAAAATATTCCATCACATTCATACCTGTGCCTTGTAGATGGTGAACAGGCTTTGGGGAGTCTACTCACTGCAGGATTCTCAGCCTCTGACCTGCTCTTGTAGCCATAGTATTTATATGGCTGGTCCAGTTGAATTTCTGGTCAATGGTGAGCCTCCAGGATGTTGATGGTGGGGAATTCAGCAATGGTAATGCCGATAACATCAAAGGGTGATGGATAGATGATCTCTTGTTGGGCATGGCTATTGCCTGGCACTTGTGTGGTGAAAATGTTACTTGCCACATATCAGCCTAAGCCAAAATGCTGTACAGGTCTTACTGCATGTAGGCACCGAATGCTTCAGTATCTGAAGAGTTGTGAATGGCACTGAACACTGTGCAATCATCAGCAATTATCTCCACCTATCAACTTATGTTGGAAGGAAGGTTATGGATGAAGCAGCTGAAGATGGTTAGGCATTGGACACTGTTTTGAGGAACTCCTGCAATGATGTCCTAGGGCTGAGCTAGTTGACCTGCAACAAACATAGCCATCCCCCCTTTGTGCTAGGTATGAGTCTGAACAATTTTCTCTCTGATTTCCATTGACTTCAATATTGCTAGGGCCCCTTGATTCCACACTTGGTCAAATGCTGCCTTGATATCAAGAGCATTCACTGCCACCTCAACTCTGGAATTCAGCTTCTTTGTCCACATTTGGACCAAGGCTGTAATGAGGTCAGGAGCCAAGTAGCCATGGTGGAACCCAATTGAATATCAGTGAGCAGGTTATTGCTGAGTAAGTGTCACTTGATAGTACTGTCGATGACACCTTCCATCACTTTGTTGATGATTGAGCGCAGGCTGAAGGGGTGGCAATTGACCAGATTGGAATTGGCCTGGTTTTTATGAACAGGACTTAGGTGGGCTATTTTGCACATTGTCAGGTAGACACCTGGAACAGCTTGGCTAGGGGTGCAGCCAGATCTGGAGCAGAAGACTTCAGTATTAGTAATGAAAACAGAAAGTGCTGGAAAAACTCTACAGATCTGACAGCACCTGTGGAGAGAAAAACAGAGTTAACATTTCAAGTCCAATATGACTCTTCTTCAGAAATACAGAGAGGTAGAAATGTGATTGGTTTTATGTTGTAGAAAAAGGAGGGAGGGTCAGGAGGAGCAAAAAGGGAAAGTCAGGGATGGGGTAGGGGGCAGGGGAGATTAAATTATAAAGATGTGTTAGAACAAAAGGCAAAGAGAATGCGAATGGTAATAATAAAGGGACAAAACATTGGTCCAGAGTCACTGTTAATAGCAGAATAAAGGTTATTGCTGTCTGGAAGAAAAATAGCAGAATGTGTGACAGCAGAATAGAGATTGTATGTCTTGCTACTACATATACTGAAAAGGATTGCTTTCTGCTTCTCTGTGGTAATTTTGTTCGCTATGAAATAAAAACCAAGACGCTCTACATACTGGCTCCAATAGTCGCATCATAAGGATCGATTCTGCTGAAGAGTGCCATGACTGGTGAGTAGTCTTTTCTTTTTTTTTAAGATTCAATGTACTCACATTAACAAGGTGAGGTGCAGTGTCGGAGCTATTTTACCCTCGTCGCCAAATGTAATGACTTGATGGAGCAGACAGGTTTCAACAAGAAACAGATAGACTTTATTACAGAGAGCTTTTCATATGCTACATACTTGAACCAGTCCTTAACAAGAAGCCCCAACCACCACACTCCCCCCCGCCCACCGGATTTCCTGCACTTAGGGGTCATTGGTCGAGCCTCCAAGAACAATCATGTGACCCCTGATAGGCAATACCTTCAGTTACTACAGGGGCATTGCTTGGTGTAATTACATCCCATGTTGGACTCCCAACAGTGCTGCATTATAAAGATGCTCTACTGATCTTGGTACACCTAGGATGAGAGAAGGAAAATCAATCAGGGTGTCCATTCTTGTTTACCTACTGGTGATTCCTGCCAGACTATGTCCTTTTGTGTATTTTGGTTAGTACAGAGACAGATTTGGTTGCAATGCTATGGCTGAGTAGCTGACAGACACCCAGCAGTTTGAGGTCACACATGAAAAGCATCTGGTTGGTCAAGGCATATGAGGGAAGAAAATATAAAGACTTGTTGGTCAAGTCATACGAGGGAAGAAAATATAAAGACTTGTTGGTCAAGGCATACGAGAGAAGAAAATATAAAGACTTGAATTGTTTTATTTACATAAAAACACAAAAATTAATGCAAACCATGCCAAACTCTGAGTGAACTCATTTCTTCTGCTTTTAAGCTTATTGTTTCACTTGGTGAATTGTTGTGAACCTTACAACTGGAAATAAAGATTGAATCATAAATGGCTGCATAAGATATTATGTTTTATGAATTTACGTATGATCTTGATTCATTTGGTAGCATTCCTGTCTCTGAGTTAGGAACCTGAATTCAATCCTGAGACCAGGACTGGAGTTCAGATTTTGGCTGAGACTCCAGTGCAGTACTCCAGGTGTGCAACATTGTTGAAGTGCATCCTTCAGCTGAAATGTGAAACTGAGATAAAACAACACACTTTATTAATGGAGACATTGTGAAACTGAGATCCTACTTGGCTATGCAAGCCAGTACTGAAAATGATATGAAAATAACTGAATACAGTGAAGAATTGTCAATGTCCTGGCCACAATCCTTCCTTAATCCGCCACCACTAAAATTGGATCATCTGACCATTCACTTAATATTGGTGAATTGTGGATTCTTGCTATGTGCAGAATATTTAATATATCCCTGTTTCAAAGTAATTCATTGAAGGTGAAGTGCTTGACAATGTTTGAGTCATGATAAAGTAAAATCTCAAACAAATCTTTCTTTACTTTCAAATTTATGGTGGCACTTTAGCCGACAAAATAAGGAATTCATTATTTTGTTATCTCAATACCAAGTTTAATCCCTGCTGTTTGGGAAAATTATTTTATTTCCAACTTCAGGAGCCACACAAAGGGTGGAATTAATGGAACCACAATGGTAACTGATGCAGCCCTCAAACCATCATTCTTTTTTAGCATCAATTCTGCTTTCTCTGCTCCAATTAGTGGAGATGATTTAACGCAGATATGGGTGGGGCCATCTCCAAATACATCTTAAACATGATGTCTGAAGACAAGTAGAATGATGACAATATTCAGACTCCTCTGTACAATGCGAGCTTTGATCAAACACATTACATTTTGAGCACACACCTTCAATCCTAACCTCAAGGAATTTAACAGGGTGGTGACACCATGGTGAATTTCTTGCAAGAGCTCAGAGAACACAAAGATGCTGTGATACTTCTTGCTGATTGAGTATAGTCCAACAGATTATTTACTTTTATCTTAATGTTAAACTAAGTTAGTTCTGCTAGCTGGCTTGATGGGTAAATATACTGTAAGGTGGAGTCCCAAGCCACACAAACCAGATCTAGATTTGGTTTCTAGTCTGTGCTAAGAAAGCTGATCTCAGTTGGGGCTTGAGTTGGAATTTTACAATGAGCCTCGATGCACATAAGATAAGCACAGGAGAAAAAAGAATCCATCTTTACTTATTCCTTCAGTAGCTTTGACTGGAAAGTGTACACATGTAGGTGTCAGTTGAGACCTCTGCAGTGATATTTAACCACATGGTTGCAAAGCCTGCTGACAATCATTGTCCTTCAGCTGTTTAAGTCTGAACACCTGGAATTTTTTCCCTAAGGGTAGTGTTGAGCCTCTTGAGTGTTGTTGGGGCTGCACTCATCCAGGTAGTTGGAGGATATTTCATTACACTCCTGACTTGTATCCCCCGAAGTTTGTCACCATCCTCCGCCTGCTCCACAATGACATGCAAGCCGTGATCCTGACCAATGAATCCACTGCAGACCCAATCCATGTTTGGACCGGGGTCAAGCAAGGCTGTGTCATCGCACCGGCACTCTTCTCAATCTTGCTTGCCACAATGCTCCAACTCACCGTCAGCTAGCTCCCTGCCAAGGTGGAGCTAAACTACAGAACAAATAGGAACCTGTTCAGCCTCTGTCGCCTGCAGGCCAGATCCAAGGTCATCCCATCCTCTGTCACTGAACTACAGTTGCAGATGATACTTGTGTCTGCACACACTGGGAGGCTGAGCTCCAAGCCATTGTCAACACCTTCACTGAGGCGTACAAGAGCATGGGCCTTACACTAAACATCTGTTAGACAAATATCCTCTATCAACCTCCCCCCTCCACACCACACTGCCCCCGGTTATCAAAATCCATGACGAGGCCTTGGACAGTGTGGACCACTTTCCATACCTTGAAAGCCAACTGTCAAAATGGACAGACATCACTGAGGTTCAACACTACCTTCAGTGTGCCAGCGCGGCCTTTGGCCACCTGAGGAAGAGAGGGTTTGAAGACCAGATCTTCAAACCCGGCAACAAGTTCATGTTCTACAGAGCAGTAGTGATACCCGCCCTCCTATATGGCTCAGAGACATGGACTATGTACGGCAAGCACCTCAAAACTCTGGAGAAGTATCACCAGTTCTGCCTCTGCAAGATCCTGCAAATCCATTGGCAGGATAGGCGCACCAACATCAGTGTTCTCACTCAGGCCAACATCCCCAGCGTTGAAGCATTGACCACACTCGATCAGGATAGGCCAGATCGTCCGCATGCCTGACATGAGATTCCTGAAACAAGCGCTCTACTCAGAGCTTTGACATGGCAAGTGAGCTCCAGGAGGGCAGAGGAAACATTTCAAGAATACCCTCAACGCCTTCTTAAATAAATGCAACATGCCCGCCCGCATCTTGGAATCCCTGGCCCAGAACCACCCGAAGTGGAGAGAAAGCATCAGGAAAGGAGCTGAACACCTCGAGTCTCACTGCCAAGGGCTAGCTGAAGCCAAGCGTTGATAGCAAAAGGAGTGCATTTCAACCCAGGTACCTCACCCATCCATTCCCACTTCCACCATCTGCCCCACCTGTGACAGAGACTTTAGGTCACGCATTGGACTCTTCAGTCACCTGAGAACTCATTTTTAGTGCGGAAGCAAGTCATCCATTACCCCGAGCGACTGCCTAGGAATAAGAATAAGAAGACTTGCGCCTTGTAGATGGTGGACAGGCTTTGGGGAATCAGGAGATGAGTTACTCTCCACAGAATTCCCAGCTTCTTTAGCCACAGTATTTATGTGGCTAGTCCAGTTCAGCTTCTGGCCATTGGTAACTTCCTAGATGTTGATAGTGGGGGATTCAGCAAGGGTAATGCCATTGAATATCAAGGGGAGATAATTAGATTCTCTCTTGTTGGAGGTGGTCTTTGCCTGACATTTCTGTGGCACAAATGTTATTTGCCACTCAACAACCCAAGCCTGAATGTTGTCCAGACCTTGCTGCATGTGGGCACAGACTGCATCAGTATCTGAGGACTCAGGTGATCTGCAAATAGTTGAAAGGTACGTAAAAATGACAAAGCAATGATACTTGTCATTTTAAATATCCCATGGGGCGAGGAGGGGGAAATAGTTATGATAGCATAGTCAGATTCAAAGTAAGAATAAAAAAGCATAGCAAAGACTCAATAATAAGGATGCTGGACTGGAAAATTTAGAGATGTACAAAGGGATTGAACCTAATTAACTGAGCTGAAGTGGTAGCAAACAGGTCAATAAGTGGTCAACATATATTCCTCTGAGGAGAATAAGGGCATACCTCAATGTATAGAGTTTTGTGGATAAAGTAATTAAAACTAAAATTTAACTGAAATTTCAATGCTAGAACTAACAATATTTATGAACATGATGAGGCGTATACAAAATACATTAGAGGGATGATAAGGAACTTTGTAAGAGCTAAAGAGATTATGAAAAAAGGTGCAACAGATGTAAGAGGAAGTGGTAAGGGCTTTTTTGACATATAACAATAAAAGTTAAGGGTGGGATGATGATGTTACGATCAGATGAGACATGATAGATTAGCTCCCCCCTCTGTTCATCTCTCAGTTGACTACAACAGGTGTTTTCTTTAAGAATTTGCTTGTCAATTCAGTGAGCGTTTAAATGTTTAAGTGATGTGACTGAAAAAGGCACACAAAGACAGGTTTTCTTGTAAGTTTTGAAAGAAAAGGGAATAGCATTTGTTGTACTTAACTCCCAGTCTAAATAAAAATAATAAAAACACCACAACTCTCACTCACACATGCATTCAAGAGTTCACACATGCACACACAAAAGTAACAGATTGGGATGGTAGGTTAAATTGTTTAAGAGCTCAAAAATAGCCAATCGTATATGGATCCTGTAGATTGATGACTTGGATGGTTTCAGACTGGGCTTGATGATCTTTCTGGATTCTACATGAGATGATTTAAAGATGTTGGACAACACAGATGTTGATGGACAATTTCTGTCAACTTCTGGAGTCAGCAGCTGCTAAGTTGATATTTAAGATGCTGCCTATGGTGTGTGGCAGGTCAAAAACAGGCAGGAGACAAGCTTGCAGATTGGCTGGAGAGAGAACCTGCCAACTCAGGGTCTTTCTGGCCTCACTCTGACAGGCCTGGAAAAAAACAGTTTTGTCAAACACAAAGAGTGTTAGCTTGCTCTTCACATGATGTCCTCTCACAAACTGGCCATTTAACCAAATATAGTTATAGTGAGCTGGTTCCAAGTCCATTGTTTAGAAATGATGAGTTTATATGGCAGTGGAGTTCCTTCATCAGCCTGAATGAATACATAGGTTGTGCCTGGATATTCTGTGAATAGTTCAGGAGATGAATCATTCACATTTGTCTAAATTCATTGTCTCTGTTGGGCTACTTCTGGACAGCCTGACTCCTCGCTGATAGTTTTGTAATTTGTTGGGTATAGCTGTATAAATGTTTGGCCATCTTAGGAGCTACAGTTTAAGTCACTTAAAATGCTGTTGTTCTGTCTTTTTAACTGTATTCATTATTTCAGCCCTTAATAAAGCCATTGTCAATATAAAACTTGGTTTTATAACTTTGGTAATCTGATGTATAATATACCTTTAAGAAGAATGTTACAATGAAAGATCACACGATCTTAGTATCCAACAGCAGAGTAGCGTAGGCTACCTTAGTCGTCAGTAGTCAGTCAGAGTAGTCTAGAGTTAGAGTCTGTAATGTAGATACAGGGTTTGAGTTCTAAGCACACAAGCATAACTGCTGAGCTCCTTTGTAAATAAATAGAATATGTTCTACATAAGAACTGTCTGCTGATCTGCTCTGTCTATGGTACTAACTCAGTCACCCTGAAACAAGTGTGCACCCCGGATCCATTAGTCCAACTAAACTAAGGGTCAGGATCCAACAAACTGGCGATGAGAAAAAAGCAAGGAACAACAAGGAAGGACAAGAAAAAGCAAGAAAAGGCGAGGAGTGAAATCAAGTGAACTGAAATCAGGCTAAATCTTACACTGTAATTGTAAGTTGAACTTCCGTGCTAATCGTCGAAGCAGTGCTGTCGAAGCATGCTGCAGTTTGGAATAGTTGATTCTTCCAACCCAGCTGCAGATGATTGGTCTCATTATGTTGAATGCCTCGCGCTCTTTTTCCTAGCTAATGACCATGGCAGGGGAGGAGAAGAGGCGAGCGATCTTCTTATCCACATGTGGGAGTAAGATCTATGGATTGATTTGAAATTTTATGGCACTCAGTGCCCTGGATTCAAAAAGTTTTGATGGCTTAGTGAACCTTGTGAAAAGTCATTACCAACCCAAGCTCTCGGTAATGATGCAACGGTTCAAATTCAATTCAAGAAATAGAGCCTCAGGGGAGACAGTTGCTTGTTATGTGGCAAGCCTGAGACAGTTAACAGAATATTGTGAGTTTGGTACATCTATAAATGATATTCTTAGAGATCGTTTGGTGTAAGGTGTAAATGAAGGGGCGATTCAGAAGAGATTACTGTCTGAAACAAATTTGGATTTTCAGAAGGTGCTAGAAATAGCACTGGCTGTGGAAAGCACAGTAAGGAACTCAAAAACCATACAGGGAGGGCCAAAATGGCACCGCCTTGCCTTGTTGAGCAGGGAGCCCCAGCCAAAAAGGGCGCGGAAATGCAAGGCTCTGATGAGAAGCGGTAAGTAGCCATCACTTGCAGATGAATAAAAATAAATGAATTAGCAGTGAAAACATGGATTAATGATAACAGAAGTGGAAACAGACAACCTTATAATGAATGGAAATTTTAAAAAATTGTATGTTTTCACTGTCATCGAAACAGACACCTCATGAGACATTGCAAGGAGAGAAACAGGCAGATTTTCAATCAAAAGAGAAAGCCCCGTGAGATTCATAACGTAGAAGGGCCTGCAGTAACAGAATCTGATATTTACTCTGTGTATAATTTAAAGGTAGGAAGAACAGAACCTATCTACATAACAGGGAGGGTAAATGATAGGCCTATCAGAATGGAGGTGGACACAGGAGCATCCACTATGGTAATAGGTGAGCATACCTTCACATACCTAAATTATGGAGAATGTAAATTAAATTTGGAAGAAACAGATGCTAAATTGAAAACTTACACGAGAGAAGGCGTCAGGATCAAAGGCATAAGCTGGGTTACTGTATAAGTCATTCAGTAAAATCACTCTTGATGGTAGTAGCAGGTGAGGGGCCAAGCCTCTTTGGATGAAACTGGTTGAAAGAAATTAATTTGGATTGGACTGAGATCTTCCGGCTGAGAGCCTGTGGGATACCTGAGCTGCTACAAAAATAATCCTAAGTTTTCCAAAGTGAACTTGGGAAGATCCAGGGACTACAAACAAAAATTCATTTGGATCCGGATGCTACGCCCTGATTTTTGAAGGCAAGATCAGTACCTTATGTAATGCAAGGTAAGGTAGACACCGAATTGGACGGGTGAGAGATACTGGGAGTTATAACAGGTGCAGTTCTCAGAATGGGTTGAAGCCTGACCAAAGCATTCAAATTTGTGGAGGCTACAAATCGACCATTAATCACAGAATCACACAGTGCAGAAGACGCCCTTTGGCACATCTAGTCTGCACTGACACATGAGAAATACCTGACCTACCTACCTAACCCCATTTACCAACACTTGGCCCATAGCCTTGAATGTTGTGACGTGCCAAGTGCTCATCCAGGTACTTTTTAAAGGATGTGAGGCAACCCGCCTCCACCACCCTCCCAGGCAGCGCATTCCAGACTGTCACCACCCTCTGGGTAAAAAAGCTTTTCCTCACATCCCCGCTAAACCTCCTGTCCCTCACCTTGAACTTATGTGCCCTTGTGACTGACCCTTCAGGAACAGCTGCTCCCTATCCACCCTGCCCATGCCCCTCATAATCTTGTAAGCTGCGATCAGGTCGCCCCTCAGTCTTCTCTGCTCCAACATAAACAACCCAAGTCTATCCAACCTCTCTTCATAACTTAAATATTTAATCCCAGGCAACACCCTGGTGAATCTCCTCTGCACCCCCTCCAGTGCAATCACATCCTTCCTAGAACGTGGCAACCAGAATTGCACATAATACTCCAGCTGTGGTCTCACCAAGGTTCTATACAACAACAACATGACCTCCCTACTTTTGTAATCTATGCCTCGATTGATAAAGGCAAGTGTCCCATATGTCTTTTTCACCACCCCACTAACATGCCCCTCCGCCTTCAGTGATCTATGGACACACACGTCAAGGTCCCTGTGTTCCTCAGAACTTCCTAATGTCATGCCATTCATCGAATACTCCCTTGTCAAGTTACTCCTTCCAAAGTATATCCCCTCACACTTCTCACGGTTAAATTACATCTGTCACTTATCTGCCCATTTGACCATCCCATCTACATCTTTCTGTAGCCCAAGACACACAACCCCACTGTTAACCACCTGGCCAATCTTGGTGTTATCCGCAAACTTACTAATCCTACCCCCCACATAATCATCTATGTCATTTATATAAATGACAAATAATAGGGGACCCAGCACAGGTCTCTGTGGTACGCCACTGGACACTGGCTTCCAGTCGCTAAAATATCCTTCTGTCATCACCCTCTGCCTCCTACAACTAAGCCAATTTTGAATCCGCCTTATCAAATTACCCTGTATCCCTTGTATATTTGCCTTCTTTATAAGTCTCCCATGTGGGACCTTGTCAAAGGCTTTGCTGAAATCCATATAAACTACACCAACTACACTACCCTCATCTACACACCTAGTCACCTCCTCAAAAAATTCAATCAAATTTGTTAGGCATGACCTGCCTCTGACAAAGCCATGCTGACTATCCCTGATCAAACCTTGCCTCTCCAAATGGAGATAGGTTCTCTCCTTCAGAATTTTCTCTAATGGTTTCCCTACCACTGATGAGACTCACGGGCCTATCATTCCCTGGCTTATCTCTACAACCCTTCTCAAATAGCAGAACCCCATTAGCTGTTCTCCAGTCCTCTGGCACCTCCCCCGTGGCCAGAAAGGAACTAAAAATTTGGGTCAGAGCCCCTGCAACCTCCTCCCTTGTCTCCTTCAGCAGTCTGGGATGCAAATCATCTGAACCTGGATATTTGTCCACTTTTAAGCTTGCTAACACCTCCAATACTCCCTATATCAATTTGCTCAAGAACCTCGCAGTCTCTCTCCCAGAGTTCGATACCTTCATCCTCATTCTCTTGGGTGAAGATGGATGTGAAGTATTCATTTAACACTCTAGCAATATCCTCTGGCTCCACCCATAGATTGTCCCCTTGGTCCCTTATGGGACCTTCTCCTTCCCTAGTTATCCTCTCCCCATTGATATACTTATAGAATATCTTGGGATTTTCCCTGCTTTTACCAGCCAGAGCTTTCTCATATCCCCTCATTGCTCTCCTAATTGCTTTCTTAAGCTCCACCCTGCACTTTCTGTACTCCACTAATGCCTCTGCTGATTTGCTTCCCTTGTACTTGCTAAAAGCCTCTCTTTTCCTTCTCAATATAACCTAATATCTCTGGTCATCCATGGTTCTCTGGGCTTGTTACTCCTTCCTATCACCCTAGAGGGAACATGTTGAGCCTGTACCCTCCCCATTTCCTTTTTGAATGCCTCCCCACTGCTCTTCTGTAGATTTCCCCACAAGTAGTTGTTCACCATCTACCTTGGCCAGATCCTGCCTTATTTTACTAAAGTCCACTCTCCCCCAATCCAAAACATTTTTTGCAACTTTTCGATTTCTTTGTCCATTACAAACTTAAACTGTAACATGTTGTGGTTGCTTTCACTAGAATGTTTCCCCACCACTACCTCAGCCACCTGTCTGGCTTCATTCCCCACAATTAGGTCCAGCACTGTGCTGTCCCTTTTTGGACCCTCTACACATTGACCTAAAAAGTTCTCCTATACACATTTCAAGAAATCCACTCCATCCAAGCCCTTAACACTATGTCTATCCCAATTAATGTTGGGAAAGCTGAAATCACCTCATATAATTACCCCATTGCTATTGCTTTTACACACCTCCGCAAATTGTGCACATATTTGCTCCTCAATTTCCCGCTGACTATCCAGGGGTCTACAATAAATACATAACAATGTGGCTGTTCCATTTTTATTCCTAAGCTCTACCCACAAAGCTTCATTCAATGCCCCCTCCAAGTTATCATCTCTCCTTACTGCAGTAACTGACTCCTTAACTAATAATGCAATGCCTCCTCCTCTTTTACCCCCTCCCCTGTCTCGCCTGAAGATTCTATATCCCGGAATGTTGAGCTGCTAATCCTGCCCCTCCCTCAACCATGTTTCAGTAATGGCTACTATATCACAATTCCACGTGTCAATCCTCACCCTTAACTCATCCGTTTTACCTGTAATAGTCCTGGCATTAAAGTAGAGGCCATCCAGCCTTGCCTTACTCCCTTGAAACTTAATGCAGCTGTATTCCCTCTGACTTGATTGTTTTACTGTATTATGATGTGTCCCTATTCTGCTAACATTCTGTGTCCCCTCCCCCTGCCGAATTAGTTTAAATTCCTCCCAACAGCACGAGCAAACCCACGCGCAAGGATGTCAGTCCCGCTCTGGTTCAGATGTAGACCGTCCCACTTGTACAGGTCCCACCTTCTCCAGAAACGGTCCCAGTGATCCAGGAATCAAAAAAACTCTCCCTCCTGCACCAACTCTTAAGCTACGTATTCATGTGTTATTTTCCTATTTCTGTGCTCGCTAGCACATGGCACTGGGAGTAACCCAGAGATTATAGCCCAAGAAGTCTTGCTTTTTAGTCTACTGCCTAACTCCCTGAATCCTTGATGCAAGACTTCATCCCTCTTTCTACCTATGTCATTGGTACCAACATGCACCATGATATCTGCCTTATCACCCTCTCCCTTCAGGATGCCCTGCAACCGTTCAGTGACATCTCGGACCCTAGCACCTGGGAGGCAACCTACCATCCTGGTTCACATTGATGGCCGCAGCAGCACCTATCTGTTCCCCTGACTACAGAACCCCCTATTATGATTGCTCTTCCTCCTTTTCTCTCCTCCTGTACTGTGCTTGCAGTGCCAGAAGCTTGGCTCTGTCTACATTCCCTGGAGGAACCAGCACCCTCATCAGCCTCCAAAATGGAATACTGATTTGTGAGTGGGATCCCAGAGGACTCCTGAACTGCCTGCCTGTTTCTCTTGGACCGCCTGGTGGTCACCCATTTCCTTCCTTCCTCAAGTCCCTTCAGCTGCGGTGTGATCACCTCTCTAAACATGCTATCCACAATGCTCTCAGACTCGTGGATGCTCCACAGTGTCTCCATCTGCTGCTCCAGTCTGAAACCCGAGCTTCCAGGAGCTGTAGCTGGACACACTTGCTGCACACATGTTCGTCCCAAGCACTGGAAATGTCCCTGGCTTCCCACATGGAGCATGAGGAGCACACCATGTCTTTGAGCTCTCCTGCCATGGCTTATCCCTTTAAATTAAACCTGTTAAATCAGTTACTATAGGGCCCTTTTTTCCTGATCCTCGTTACTATAGAATATACAAGCTATAAACCACAAAAAGACCTTAACTATAATTGATTGAAGTAGTAAATACTTACCTGACCTAACCCACTACTTACCAGTCACTCCTTTCCCTTGTGGCCTCTACTGCTGCAGCAGGTCAAGGCTGCTCCCTGAAGATTTAAGAAGTTGGATAGCAAGGAAAAAGTGCAAAGAGCACCTCTTCCCCTATGCACCAAATTCCCACTGTGCACCAAATTGCCAAAACTCAATCTGGTTGTGTCTCACTCAGGATGAGCTCTCTCCCCTGTTCGTGTTAATAAAGTGTCTAAGCTGGACAGACACCCCATACCAAAAATTGAAGACCTGTATGCTAAGCTGACAGGTGGAACAGCCTACACAAAGCTTGATATGAGACATGCTTATCAACAGTTGGAGTTGGAGAAGGACCCCAGAAATCAGTAACAATTAATGCACACAAAGGGTTGTACCAATTTACCCGCTTGCCTTTTGGTGTATCCTCAGCATGCACCGTATTCCAGAGAACAACAGAAAGTTTACTGCAGGAATTGCCTCATGTTGCAACTTATTTAGATGATGTTCTGGTGACAGGACTCACTGAAAAGGAGCATTTACCAAACCTGGAGGAAATTTTGAAACATTTTTCACAGGTGGGAGTGCATTTAAAAAAAGAAGAGTGCACGTTCCAAGCGAAAGAGGTAATTTATTTAGGTCACAGGGTAGATTCACAGGGCCTCCACCTGGTTGAGGAAAAAGTGAGAGCCGTTAGACAGGCACCAGCACCCAGGAACACCTCCGAGTTCAAATCATTCTTGGGGATGATCAATTACTATGGACGCCTCTTCACTAATTTGTCAACAGGACTGGCACCCCTGAATTACCTACTCAAGAAAAACCAACATTCGTCAAGCCAAACACTACAGAAAGAAGCTTTCACAAAGGTGAAACAACTGTTACACTCATCCACCCTATCAGTACACAAAGAGAAGAGTTGGTTTTGACATGTGATGCATCACATATGGAGTGGGAGCAGTGTTCTCCCATCGAATGGATGATGGTTCTGAATGACCTATTGGATATGTATCAAGAACGCTCAACACAGTAGAAAAGGGATACTCACAGATAGAAAATGAAGGCTTATCAATCATCTTTGGTGTCAAGAAATTTCACCGGTATGTATACAGTCATCATTTTACTATCGTTTCAGACCACAAGCTTTTGCTAGGATTGTTCAGCGAGAACAAGGCTATACCACCCATAGCCTCAGCAAGAATACAAAGATGGGCATTGATTCTGACAGCATATGGTATACTTTCATCCTCAGGCCTGGAAATCAGATTGCAAATGCTGCTGCACTTAATCATTTACCTTTGAAAGAAAACGGTGAGGATTTTCCAGTTCCTCAAGAACTCATTTTATTATTGAACTTCTTAGATTCATCACCAGCATGTGCTGGACAGGTCAGAGATTGGACAAACTGAGACCTAGTCTTATCCAAAGTACGAGAACAAGTTCATTTCAGTTGGCCGCAAGAACAGGAATCTGACGAAATGAAACTGTATTTTCACAGAAGATATGAGATAACCAGCCAGGATGGTATCTTATTGTGGGGAGCTCGAGTGATTGTTCCATCAAAAGGATGAAAGCCATAGTTAACTGAACTACATAATGCACATCCAGGTATTTCTCAAATGAAGGCCATAACACGCAACTATCTATGATGGCCTGGAATTGATTAAGAAATAGACAGCTTAGTGAGAAGTTGTATGCAGTGTCAGCAAGTGCAAAACTTACTGTTACATCCTTGGGAGTGGCCAGGAAGGACATGGGTGTGATTACATAATGACTATGTGGGACCTTTTGTGGGAAGAATGTTTTTCCTTATTGTTGATCCTCACTCAAAATGGGCGGACATATATGAGGTGAAATCACCAACATCTTCTGTGACAATCGACAAGCTACGACAAAGTTTCACCACTAACAGGCTACCAGAAATGGTCATATCAGATAAAGGCATGGCATTTACAAGTGTTGAGTTTCAATGGTTTATCAACCTCAATGGTATCACTCATGTAAGAACTTCACCATACCAACCGTCTTCGAATGGTCTGGCCGGGAGAGTGGTTCAAATATTCAAAACTGGCATGAAGAAATTAACCGGAGAGTCCATAGCGACAATGCTAGCACATTTTCTTTTCCATTAGAGACCACCCTTCATATGACAACAGGTGTCACACCTGTGGAATTGTTGATGGAATGCTGTCTCAGAACGAGATTGAGCTTAATAATGCCAAATTTAAGGAGGAAGGTGGAAAGGAGTAAGGGAAGTTAGAAAACTGGACATGACTGAGATAATCATGACAGAAAGTTTACTGTAGGAGAGATGGCTGATATATGAAAAAGTGAGTCATGTGAAAAATTTTGGAGATGGACCCAAGTGGTTATCAAGTGAAGTTAGTGCAGTGACTGGACCTCTTTATTACCACATGTAAGTGGAAGACCGAGTCATACGGAAACATATAGGTCATATAAGGAGGAGAGAAACAAAGTATCAGGAAATGATTCCTTCAGTGTTCACGACTACGTTCCTCCTGTTGAAAGAACTCAACTGAGTACAGATGTGGCTGTACTTGCAAGACTTGAGGAAACAGATTTGCAGGTGCCCACCAAAGAACCTGATGTTCAGACAACATCAGAAAAAGTGGTTCCTCACAAAGCATTTGAAGCTGTAGAGTTGAGATGTTCTACACGCATAAGGGAACCCCCAGAAAGACTGAATTTGTAAATTACTTATCTGTGTAAATAATTTGATATTTTGAGAAAAATTGTAATTGTAAATATAGAAGATATTTCTGAGTAAAGGGGGAGGAGTGTGGTAATCTGAGATGTCATTTGCCTTTAAAAATAATATTATAATGGACTATCACATGATCTTAGTATCCAATAGCAGAATGGAATGGGCTACATTAGTAGTCAGTAGTCAGTAGGAGTAGTCTAGAGTTAGGGTCTGTAATGTAGAGACAGTGTTTGAGTTGTAAGCACACAAGTGTAACTGTTGAGTTCCTTCGTAAATAAGTAGAATGTGTTCTATATAAGAACTATCTGCTGATTGACTCTGTCCATGGTACCAACTTGGTCATCCCAAAACAAGCGTGCAACCCAGATCTATTAGCCCAACTAAACTAAGGACCAGGATCCAACAGTAACAATGGTACAGCAGAGATGTTAAATATTTTTCATTGATTTTTACAAACTATGGTGCAAGTTTCTTAGCACGTGTCGCTGAACTAGTGAAGGTTATATCGGGAGCCAAATGAGCATGCCGCACCACATGAGGGTCAGCAGATAGTGGGTTCCAGGGAGACCTGAGTGTCCCTGATAATGAGGCAATTTGCACAATGATCTGAAGGCCTATCCCCACCAGCAGTAACTAAATGCTGTCTTCCATTCATCAATCCTGATTGTCATAACATTGACAACATCCCAAAGGCCCACTTCTCTCATCGAGGGAGTCTCTGAGGTTCATTGGACGTGGCCATGGACTTGCTGCACTTATCACTACCATGTAAATGCGAGATCCCTCACAAAGATGACACAATTATAACAGGTGACAATCATTTAATGAAGTGGATCACACCAGCATAACAGCCAGCTTAACACATTGAATCGAGCACCTGTGATGGCCCACGTGTGTCTCCCGTGATTTCTTCATTTACTGGCGTGTGCTGCACTGTGGTGCTGCCCCATTGCTGCCAGCTGCACTGAAGGCAGGCTACCGTCCTTGATGCCCAATTGGCCTGGATGACCTTGGCAGGCGACATCTGGTCACTTGAAGCCATGATGGCCCCGGCATTGCGAGGGACTCCTGGCCAATGACAGGAGTCATCCTTGGTGTTGCAGCATCCTGACGCAGTGATGTCACTTACAGGGGCATGGAGGAGACATTGTCACCATCAGCACAGCCCTGAGAGGATCCCCCAGATACAAGTAGCCTTTGCCCATCCTCTGTTGTAAGGTCCCATTGATACTCTCTGCTTACCTATGATGGAAGTGGAACCAGAGGTGCCTTGTCCCCCTCTTGGATTGGCACTGCCCATTTGAGCTCAGTGTCAATGCCATGGCTTTCACATATACCTACTATCTCCTGAATTTGTTGCTGATTCTGCCTTTCCATGACAGGCAGCAATCTCTTGATGGATGAGGCCATGCATGCCAACAAGAGGTTGATCACAGCACTCATGGCTTGGGAGGACTCCTCCACTGTCCTTGCCAGGCTGCGCATGCTCTCTGAAATCTCCCCCAGATCATCACACTGTAAACCAATCAGCACATGTCTCATGTTGTATAAATTATTGTTCCCTTTGAGATTGGTATTCTTGTGAATCTGTCCTGATGAGTGCAAGGAGAAAAGCTTTGACAGTATGTCTCTTTTTTCAGTACTGTTCTATAGTTAATATGTACCAGTTGCACAAATTCACAAACTATAACAGAATATCCCTGTTATGATCCGACAGTGCAGTAAACTTGTAAAGTTTAAAGAATGTAATTAAGAAATAAACTTTTATTCACAGATCTGACAGAAAATGTTTATTATGAAGTTACATAGAAATGTGGTAAGTGTTCAGGCCAGAACATTACACATTCCATCCCTGCTCTGTGTTAAGTTTTTTGGCACCAATTGTGGTACTACAGCTGGCCTCCGTGCTTATGGGCTAGGGTGGGGACTATCAGCTATGATTCCTGTCCCATGAGTGCTATGCAGTAGCTCTTGCTGAATTTACTGGATGGCCCTGAAACCTAGAGTTAGCATTTTCAGGAGAGGCAAGGAAAATGAGGCAGTTGCAAAGAATTATCATAAAACCTGCTCCTTTGGATCTTTTGTTGACGGGTCAGGGTGGGGGTGTGGTACGTGGCAGGGTGTTAGAAATTACTTTAAATAGTGAGTGCTAATGAGATAGTAAGGTCTGTAGGCTACAATCCCTAACAAAGCAAGGTACTGCAAGGGAATTGAATGAATGTCAGTTGAGAGACAATCACTAATCTAGGATGACAGAAGCAAAATACTGCAGGTGCTGGAAATCTGAAATAAAACCAGAAAATGCTGGCCAACCTCAGCAGGTCAGGCAGCATCTGCAGGGAGAGAAACAGAGTTGGGGTTTCAGGCTTGTGACTGTTCATCAGACAAGTAACATTTCTAACTTTCACTAGATCTGATGAACGGTCACAGACTTGAAATATGTTAATTCTGTTTTCTTTCCTGCAGATGTTGCCTGACCTGTTGAGTATTTCCAGAAATTGCAGTTTTTATTGTTAATCTATGATGATTCAGTTTCAATTGTTAAAGTGTGTTTACCTTCTTGACACTACATGCTGGACATGGAATAAAGATTAACGTCTCTAATGTAATCAGCACATGCTAAATTTAATAAAAAGGTGACACAAAGTAACATTAAGGTTGATTATATGTATTTAAGGCCATTGTACATTTTGTATATTTTGATCGTTTGATGCTGAAAGGAAGAGTTGGCTGATATTTAAGATTTTCTGGTTTGACTGCTTATGTGTTGGGGACAATACAGTTTTAAAGTTTGAAGTAACTTATCTTCTTGTTCTTGGTCTCTGGGGTTAGACTGGAACAGGAATATCGAAAATCAGGGCAAGTAATTTTGAACTGTGTGACATCTTGAAGCAAAGTGTCTGAAATTTGGCAGTTACAACAAGTGGGACAGTTTGTTTCCCAAGTCCAAAAATTCTTAAAAGTGTTTCAGAGCCTGTGAAGAGACTAGTGTCTGAATGATAACAAACCATACTCAAATTGTTTGCTGTTAATAACAATACGGAACAGAATAGTACTAATCTGCTTATTAATGATTGGTATTCTTTCCCACAAAATTCAATCAAGATCAGAAGGCAAAAGACAAGACAGACTCCATTGTTTTTATTTATGGGTCTGATATAGTGAAGAGATAACACACTTACACTACAAATCTGTGAAATGAAGCAGTAGTATATCAAAATAAGGAAATTTACAAAAGTTCTTAGTCATGCTACATTGCAATTAAAAGCAATTGCATTCCACCATGAAGTATTGCGGTCCCTGTGCACTTTACCAAGCTATCATGTCCCTTATAGCCACTATCAAAAAATGCACAGGTAAATGTATTTAATAGTAGAACGTCTTAAAGTGCATCACAGGAGATAAACATAACCTGAGCAATAGTTGAGTTTAGAGGAAATGGCTGGAAGTAGTATCAGGAAGATAGTTCTTTGAAAAGAAAAGGATCTATCCCCTAAGATTAACAATAATAATTACCAATAATTTCACTCCCTTCCATTATTGGAAGAGAAAAAGGAGGCCAGGTAGTCCTCTCCAGAAGCTGCACCCTGAATGTCAGAACACATAATTTGCTTTTCCCTAGCCAGTATGACTGTTGGGAAACTGTATTTGAAATGTGCTTGTGTTTGCAGTAAGGTATTTATTTTGTTGTTCTGCTTTAATGTTTCATGTTTTCTTCAACCAAAGATTTTACAAGTTCTCCATATGATTCAACATTGCAAACTTAAATGCAGTGAAAAGAAATTTCCTCTGGTAAGTATGTTTTAATGACTTTGTATGACTTTAATGCCATCTGTTTCTAGGGAAATTATAAGTGTATTTGAAAAGAATCCTGCAGAGGAAATCTTCCCACTACATTTAAGATTGAATTGCCATAGTTAACAGAGGAAATCTCTTCAGCAGATGCAATTCATTTCAGGTTAATTCCATGTGAAGATTTATATCAGGTCAGGATTAATTAAATGATCCACTAGTTTTTCTATCTTAAACCACTTCATCTGTAAATGTTCTTGAGAAAACCACAGAGCAATATTCAGAACATTCTATGATTTTTACCTTACAAGTAAAAAATGTGATTATCTGAATGAAAAACCCACCAAGGAGGTAGGTGGAAGCCATTAAATTTTATCAGAGATATAACTAACTGGAGGTTTCAGTGAAATATTTCCTTTCTTATTATTGTTTTTCATTACCCAAGTTACTAGATTAAAATAGGTCATGTTTAGTGCATGCCAAGGAATTAAATAAAGTTTTCGTAGTCAACTAGCACTAATATATGAAAAGGAAGGGAATGAGAACGCTATGTTCTGATTTCGATTAACTTCAATGAGTTCTAGAGTGGACAGTAAATGTTTACATGTTATTTGTTTCCACAAATGTTCCCTTTGTTTCTGTAGTTCAGTCTGTGAATTGTGCAGTCTAGCACATGGCATTCTGCTGCTACTACCTTAACAGCAGATGGTTAAGCAATAGTGCATGGAACTTGCTAACTGAAAATAATTAAGCATGTAAATGTTATGTCCTCTATGTGACTAGTTTATATATAAAAATCAAATCTGATCTCAGCTAAAATGATCAGATAAGCAAACTAAGATAGCATGCTAATCTCAGGCCTGTTATGTTCAAAATTTCATATACAGTCAAGTATTTCATCATTTCACATTATTGTACAGCACAATTATTTACATTGAGCAATCTAATCAATGATTTTTAATCTTTTTTATTATGCTTTAGTTGAGAATATCTAGTTCTTATGTTTTAGAACATAACTTTTATATTTTAGGAATGCAACCTTTATGTTGAAGGTTAAAGTGTTAAATGTAAGATAATTGGAATACTTGGGTAAACAATTATTATGTATTTCAACTGAATGCAACCCAAACAAGCCTGGATCTATTACACTTAAAAATCAACCTGTGTTTATCTTACAAGGTCAGAATTGATAGTGAAAAAAAAAGTAAACAATGAGTGACCCATCGCGGGATCTCTTCGCAGACCCAGGGAGTCTTGAGAGAAGGCAATTAGATCCAATGGAAATATAAATTCTTCATATAGATTACGAACTCAAAGAGTTCTGTTGAAGGTAAAATAATTTGTTTACATTTCTTTTTGAGATAATCCCAAAGCATCCCATGCCATCATGTGGTGGTGGAAGGTTCCTTTGTTTAATTTATCTGTCTGTGTGTTTGCTGACAAGAGCAAGTAGTTCAGCTTGGGGAACAGGCAAAGGCAGTTGCTATTTTGGTGTGGTGTAGACTGCATCACTGCATCTCACTAGATTGGAAGTGCCCATAAGAGACGTTAGTCAGTTAGATCTGTCCTTTAAGCAGAGACAATACTAATTTAATTGTTCACCATGTGGCATGCAGATGGGGTCTTTATCAGTTGGATTTGTGAGGGAAAAGCAGTTGGAAGATTTGCTCTAGATTGTGGCTTTTAAAAGAAATCTGCCTTTGTCCTCATAGAGCCTTGTGGCAGAGAGCAGCCAACAGAGTGGATTAGAAAGCTGCGGGAAGGCAATTGGACATCTGTTGGTAACCTGAACAAGGAGCTGAGGCATACACAGTTGTGAGGTCTGTGAAGAAATGTGGAGGAATGTGCAGCCAAAAAGCTAATGGAAGGACCCCATAGAATCTTACCTTGGAGAATAGCTGGAACACTCAGAAAAATCACGGTGACTTCTGGGGGGCTGTGGCATACCCTTGGATTAGTCTCAGAAAAAGTGAATGAATTTTCAAGATTGTTGTAATGTATAAGGGAATTCTTGTGGGGGAGTAAAAGGTAAAACTGAGTTCATAATATACATACAGTAGTTATAAATATAGTGTTAGGGCAATTAGGGATGGGCAATAAATGCAGGCCTAGGCTGTAATGCCCACATCCCGTAAATGAATAAAAACAAAGTGCTTACTTTGTTTAATTCTTTTTTTGTACAACAAAGTTTGTTTTTATTTAAAACAAGAAATCTTGTGGTTTTACTTGGTTGATTAATTACTGGGTGTTCGGATTTCTGCTTTAAATGTTAACAGTTCATGACAAGATCATAACGCTTTAAAATTTCAAGATTTAATTGCCAAAATGTATTGATTGTGACCTTGGATCTGAAATTCCAATTGAATCCAATGGTGGAGAAAGGGGCAGCCCTCATACTGGGATTAGGGACAAAACTTGGTTCTACTTTGATTCTCTGTGGTGTAAAAAGCTCAAGTAAGTCGTGTTGTAGGGGTGGGGAGGTGGGAAAGGGACTGTCTTCAACCTGCTACATCAAGGGGGTGGAGGCGTGTGCTTTGCCAACATTTCTTGGCTATCCCTAAAATTTCCTCAGCGCTTCACGTTAGGCATCACATTCTCGCAAGCTGAAAGTTGGTATATGTTCTGTGGTTGCTCTAGGAATGACCCCAGACCTTGATCCTCGAGGAGATTAATTTCTATTATTTTTACACTGAGAGCTCACTTAGGAGCTGATAATGTTAAAACTGATTTTATCTTCATAGATCAATAAGGAAGTGGAGAATCATTTAAACTCAGGAGCAGCGAAAATAAAATCAAGTTGACAGAGCAAGTATGGAAGGTAGACATAATTGAGGAAAATATCCAAATAATAAAGTACCCAGCAATAAAAAATATGCAGAAAAAAAATAAAGAATAATGGAAGAAAAAAATCAACCAGTTATAAGAAAGTAAAAGACTCAGACAAAGAAATTAGATGGCAGCTTGGATGGAAAAAAAGATTGAAGGAAAGGGAGCAGTAGGTTTAACTACAAACAAAGAAAAATGACATGCGTGTATTCCAGTGCTCTGAGTGCAGGGAGGTAACTGAGAAGATTAGTAGGAGTGATCTCACAGGAAGATACAGGGTCTGAGCTTCCTCAGAGTGGCAATCAGCATTAGACTGCCACTCCGTTTTTAGTTTCTTACCTGAATTTTTTTCCCAGCCTGCCTTGTCTGACCTTTTGACTCAGGCCAGGTGAGATCCAGGCAGTGCAACACTCCCAGGGGCCTAGTGTCGAAGTGCAGCTGAGTTGAAGTGAAGGAGACCATGACCCCTTCTTTATGGCACTAGCTGCTGTGAACCAGGTAAGTTTAAAGGTCCCTGACAGGCCGGGGAGAAAGTAAGTGTCTAAGATAGGTGGATAGCATTCGAGGGGTGGGGGATCGGAGGTCCAGGATAACAACTGACGACCTGCATCCCACATTCTGGCTTTAAACCCGAGTACTCCATTTGTTTTTTTTTAAATTCCTTTGTTACAATGTGCAGATATTGACAGTGATCTACCTAACATAACTGCCTGGTCTTTTTCCAAATCTCCCTCTGCCAACTCAGTCCCATTCATTGCCAAATTACAAGGGATATCTTTACAAAAACAAAAAAACTGCGGATGCTGGAAATCCAAAACAAAAACAGAATTACCTGGAAAAACTCCGCAGGTCTGGCAGCAACGGCGGAGAAGAAAAGAGTTGACGTTTCGAGTCCTCATGACCCTTCGACAGAACTTGAGTTCGAGTCCAAGAAAGAGTTGAAATATAAACTGGTTTAAGGTTTGTCGGGGGGGGGGGGGAGAAGTGGAGGGGGTTGGTGTGGTTGTAGGGACAAACGAGCAGTGATAGAAGCAGATCATCAAAAGATGTCACCAACAATAGAACAAAAGAACACATAGGTGTTAAAGTTGGTGATATTATCTAAACGAATGTGCTAATTAAGAATGGATGGTAGGGCACTCAAGGTATAGCTCTCGTGGGGGTGGGGAGAGCATAAAAGATTTTAAAATATTTAAAAATAATGGAAATAGGTGGGAAAAGAAAAATCTATATAATTTATTGGAAAAAAACAAAAGGAAGGGGGAAACAGAAAGTGGGTGGGGATGGGGGAGGGAGCTCAAGACCTAAAGTTGTTGAATTCAATATTCAGTCCAGAAGGCTGTAAATTGCCTAGTCGGAAGATGAGGTGTTGTTCCTCCAGTTTGCGTTGGGCTTCACTGGAACAATGCAGCAAGCCAAGGACAGACATGTGGGCAAGAGAGCAGGGTGGAGTGTTAAAATGGCAAGCGACAGGGAGGTTTGGGTCATTCCTGCGGTCAGAACGCAGGTGTTCTGCAAAGCGGTCACCCAGTTTACGTTTGGTCTCTCCAATGTAGAGGAGACCACATTGGGAGCAACGAATGCAGTAGACTAAGTTGGGGGAAATGCAAGTGAAATGCTGCTTCACTTGAAAGGAGTGTTTGGGTCCTTGGACGGTGAGGAGAGAGGAAGTGAAGGGGCAGGTGTTGCATCTTTTGCGTGGGCATGGGGTGGTGCCATAGGAGGGGGTTGAGGAGTAGGGGGTGATGGAGGAGTGGACCAGGGTGTCCTGGAGGGAGCGATCCCTATGGAATGCCGATAGGGGGGGTGAAGGGAAGATGTGTTTGGTGGTGGCATCATGGAGTTGGCGGAAATGGCGGAGGATGATCCTTTGAATGCGGAGGCTGGTGGGGTGATAAGTGAGGACAAGGGGAACCCTATCATGTTTCTGGGAGGGAGGAGAAGGCGTGAGGGTGGATGCGCGGGAGATGGGCCGGACATGGTTGAGGGCCCTGTCAACGACCGTGGGTGGAAAACCTCGGTTAAGGAAGAAGGAGGACATGTCAGAGGAATTGTTTTTGAAGGTAGCATCATCGGAACAGATGCGACGGAGGCGAAGGAACTGAGAGAATGGGATGGAGTCCTTACAGGAAGCAGGGTGTGAGCAGCTGTAGTCGAGGTAGCTGTGGGAGTCGTTGGGTTTGTAATGGATATTGGTGGACAGTCTATCACCAGAGATTGAGACAGAGAGGTCAAGGAAGGGAAGGGAAGTGTCAGAGATGGACCATGTGAAAATAATGGAGGGGTGGAGATTGGAATCAAAGTTAATAAATTTTTCCAAGTCCCGACAAGAGCATGAAGCAGCACCTAAGTAATCATCAATGTACCGGAGAAAGAGTTGAGGAAGGGGGCCGGAGTAGGACTGGAACAAGGAATGTTCCACATACCCCATAAAGAGACAGGCATAGCTGGGGCCCATGCGGGTATCCATAGCCACACCTTTTATTTGGAGGAAGTGAGAGGAGTTGAAGGAGAAATTGTTCAGCGTGAGAACAAGTTCAGCCAGACGGAGGAGAGTAGTGGTGGGTGGGGATTGTTCGGGCCTCTGTTCGAGGAAGAAGCTAAGGGCCCTCAGACCATCCTGGTGGGGGATGGAGGTGTAGAGGGATTGGACGTCCATGGTGAAGAGTAAGCGGTTGGGGCCAGGGAACTGGAAATTGTTGATGTGACGTAAGGTGTCAGAGGAATCACGGATGTAGGTGGGAAGGGACTGGACAAGGGGAGAGAGAAGGGAGTCAAGATAACGAGAAATGAGTTCCGTGGGGCAGGAGCAAGCTGAGACGATCGGTCTACCGGGGCAGTTTTGTTTGTGGATTTTGGGTAGGAGATAGAAGCGGGCCGTCCGAGGTTGGGCGACTATTAGGTTGGAAGTTGTGGGAGGAAGATCCCGAGAGGAGATGAGGTCAGTGACAGTCCTGGAAACAATGGCTTGATGTTCAGTGGTGGGGTCATGGTCCAGGGAGAGGTAGGAGGAGTGTCTGCGCGTTGACGCTCAGCCTCCGCGAGGTAGAGGTCAGTGCGCCAGACAACAACAGCACCACCCTTGTCAGCGGGTTTGATGACAATGTCAGGGTTGGACCTGAGAGAATGGAGTGCAGTAAGTTCAGAGAGAGACAGGTTAGAATGGGTGAGAGGAGCAGAGAAATTGAGACGACTAATGTCGCGCCGACAGTTCTCAATGAAAAGATCAAGAGAAGGTAAGAATCCAGAGGGAGGGGTCCAGGTGGAGGGAGAATATTGGAAATGGGTAAAAGGATCCGTTGAACTGGGAGAGGACTCCTGCCCGAAGAAGTGAGCCCGGAGACGAAGACGGCGGAAGAAGAGTTCAGCATCATGCCGAGCCCGAAATTCATTGAGATGAGGGCGTAAGGGTATGAAACTAAGTCCTTTGCTGAGCACTGAATGTTCAGCATCGGAGAGGGGAAGGTCAGGGGGTATAGTGAATACACGGCTGGGGTTGGGATTGGAAGATGGGGTGGGGATGGATGGACAGGCAGGGGTGGAGGGTCCTAGATGGGTGTTGGTGTCAATGAGTTGTTGGAGCTTGCATTCCTTAGCACTTGAGAGAAAGAGAAAAAGTTTCTTGTTGAGGCGTCGGATGAGCCGAAGAATAAAATGAAACTGGGGGCACGCGCAGCTTTGAAAAAGGGTACGGCAGTGCTGCTGGAGGGAGAGGTCGAGTGTGTTCATATGGCGGCGCATGGCACTGAGTGTGGATTTCAGAATGTGACGGGAACAGCAGTCCGAGAAACGTTTTATGTCCCGGAGATACCTGTAATCCTGGGTGGGTTCGAAACATGAGGGGTGGAATTCCAGTTGAAATCCACGTGGGGTAAGTCAGAAATGGAGACAGTCACTGAGAAAGGAGATATGGCTGTGAAAGCGGGTTTTAGTAAACACCTTGTCAAACACCAGGAGGGAAATGGAAAGCAATGAAGGTGAGCAAGGCAAAAGAGAGATACGGAAATCTTGTCGCAGAAAAGAACAGAACTTCTTCAAGGAGGTAGGCATTTCTTGAAGAGCAGTGGCAGTCAATTAAACACAGAGATAAAAACAAAAAAACTGCGGATGCTGGAAATCCAAAACAAAACCAGAATTACCTGGAAAAACTCAGCAGGTCTGGCAGCATCGGCGGAGAAGAAAAGAGTTGATGTTTTGAGTCCTCATGACCCTTCGACAGAACTTGAGTTTGAGTCCAAGAAAGAGTTGAAATATAAGCTGGTTTAAGGTTTGTGGGGGGGTGGAGAGAGAGAGAGAGAGAGAAGTGGAGGGGGTTGCTGTGGTTGTAGGGACAAACAAGCAGTGATAGAAGCAGATCATTATTTTTAAATATTTTAAAATCTTTTATGCTCTCCCCACCCCCACTAGAGCTATACCTTGAGTGCCCTACCATCCATTCTTAATTAGCACATTCGTTTAGATAATATCACCAACTTTAACACCTATGTGTTCTTTTCTTCTATTGTTGGTGACATCTTTTGATGATCTGCTTCTATCACTGCTTGTTTGTCCCTACAACCACACCAACCCCCTCCACTTCTCTCTCTCTCTCTCTCCCCGCCCCCCCCACAAACCTTAAACCAGTTTATATTTCAACTCTTTCTTCGACTCGAACTCAAGTTCTGTTGAAGGGTCATGAGGACTCGAAACATCAACTCTTTTCTTCTCCAAGGGATATCTTTGCTCATTGTGCAATGTTTAATATTTGTCAGTATTAAGTTTTACTTAGCATATGTTTGCACAATTGCATACCTAACTTAAATCCTTTTGTAACCTTTCTCTACATCTGCTGTCTCAACTGCTATCCCTACCTGAGCATTGCCAGCAAATCTGACAAGCGTCCATTTGATTTTGATATCCAGGGCATTAAAGTGGTTTAGAAACAGCAGAGGCTAAAGCACTGACCTCTTAAAGAAACCGTGCTGTGTGTCACAAATATATAGGTGTGATCTTACAGAATTTGTAAAAAAGCTAATGGACACAAGGAGCCTTAAAATGGCTGCCAAAAGTCACCCGATGTTTTACAACGGCAGTGTTTGTCAAGCTTCTAGAAGGCGCCAAGCATATTGCAAATACCCAGACATGTGAAGACATTTGAAATTCAATGCACATTTCTACAAAGGTAAACAGAAACTCATTGACTCCTTGGTGGTCTGAATAGTTCTTTACTATGTCATCAAACTGGAAGAATGGGAGCCATTCAAGTTAAAGGCTGAGACATTTAAAAGGTTAATTACCTCAGCTAAAAGGCAATGAATGGGATATGCCCCAGACATGGGGCATCAAAGAACCTAATATGAAAGCATGATTTGACAGTTTGGTTTGCAACCATTTTAAGTTTTGAATTGTATGAAGTCTGGCTGAGAATAGCTGTTTTGTGCAGAGCCTTCAGGGAGAACTCTGAGAGACATCATCAGAGAAGGTTCTTGGCTGAGGGAGAGCAAAAAGGAAGGTATTCAAAAATCAGCTGTTGTTCTGCTGAAAAAAAATCTAAGCAATCATCAAGTGTAATAACTGCAGAACTAATGGGAAACAAGAAACCTCTCTCTCTCAAAACCTGTTGACCTGTTGAGTCCAGCTGAAAAAGCAAACTCTGACTATTCGACTGCTGAAGCCATTTCAGCTGCTGAACTCAACTCTTCAACTTCAACCTTTCACGCCAGAGAACCAATGTTTCAACAGCAAGCTACGGGCCTGCAACAATATCTTGAAGGACTGACCTGAATCTTATCTTTAAAAGCATATTTTATCCTTATCTGCATTTAATCTTTGTGGGCATTTAGTCAGTGACTTTATTACTTCTAGTTAAGAAATTTACAGCAGTATTTTTGTAATAAACAAACCTTTATCATGTTTGAGACTAAGGATGGGATTTTCCATGCCCGCTGGTGTCAGGCATGTTCAGTGGTGTGAGCATATAATATTGGTACAATCAGTTTCACAAGAGCGTGAAACCAGTTAGCAATTGACTGTTCAGCTCACCCATGGTGGGCTGAGTTTTCCACCAATGGACATCAGGAACCTCATTGTTATACATCTGCATATCATTATTAGGCCAGCCTGCTGGAATCATTCCCCCTCGCTGGATCATCCATCCACGTTAGCAGGAAGGTATGCTGATGTGTTTCACAACAGCATAAAAAGGCATACACTTTGCGGGCTGCACTTTGAGGGGAACACGGGAGTGAGCACACCGAGACAATGTGCAGCGCTCGCTGGAGTTGCTTGTTGGACTTCAAGCTTGAGGAAATTTGGTGGGGGTCAAGGGCAGCCCTGTCATTGAGGCGGCTTGTCGGGGGAGGGCAAGGACAGCCCTGCCATTGGGGTGGCTTGTGGGAAAAGGGCACAGGCATCCCTGCCATTGAATATAACGCACAAGCATTCAGGGTGGGCGAGGGAAGCTGCCACACATTAGGGAAACAAAGTGACCATTCCTCTGCAACTGAGGGGCCATCGCATTTTCACCAGGACAGGTTCTTAGTACACCCATGCTAACCACGTGTCTCTCTCTTTCAACCTGCAGCAGGAGTACATCAGGATCATGGATCCTGGTGAACTAGTTGTTTGCCTGAAGGCCTACAGAGAGCGACGATGATGGAGGAGAGAGCAACTAATGCTCTTGGCTGCACAGAGGCAGTAGCAGCAACCTCAGGAAGAAGGGGAGGCTGGGGCTCCTGCAAATGCCGCCCAAGAGCCACAGTGAGCCATTGCATGCTGGTACCTAACGACACACAGGGTCTATAGACCCCGCCTTTCATTCCTGCTGAAGACCAGGAACCAGTGACGCCGAAGACTGCGCATGTCTAGGGAACTGGTCGGTCACATCTGCCAGCTGCTGCAGGATTTAGCATCATAAGGACAAGGAGGGCATCCACTGCCAGTGACTGTGAAAGAGGCCACAGCACTCAATTTTACGCCAGTGGCCCCTTTCAGGGCTCCACAGCTGACCTCTGTGAGATATCACAAGCCTCCACCCACAAACACATACTTAAGGTCATGGATGCCGCCTTTGCGAGGGCAAACAACATTGCGGGACCAAGAGAGCTAGGATGCAAGAGCGATTGGATTCGCCCAGATCTTGGGTTTCCTACAGGTGCAGGATGCGATCGACTGCACTCACGTGGTGCTCAGATCTCTGTCGCAACACACATCAACTACATCAACCACAAGGGGTTCCATTCACTGAATGTGCAGCTGGTAGGCGACCACCACAAACGCATCCTGTTGGTTTGCACATGGCTCCCAGGGAATGCGCACAACTCCTACATCCTCAGTCGCTCACAGTTCTCTGAAGTCTTCCAGGGTCCACAGAAGCTGCAGGGATGGTTCCTCGGGGACAAGTTCTACCCACAGAGGTGGTGGCTGATGACACCCATGAATTGGCCTCAGACTGCAGCAGAGTGAAGATATAATGAGGCTCATGATGCAACTCGCAATTTGGTGGAGCAGATCATCGGGATGCTGAAAATGAGGTTCCGGTGCCTGGGCCCGTCTGGTGGAGCGATATAGTCCACAGAGGATGTCACGCATCATCTTCACCTGCTGCTCCCTTTATAACCTGGCGCTGCACAGGGTAGATGAGCTGGCTGAGGAGGAAATGGAGGAGCTGGAGGTGTCCTCCGATGAGGAGGACGCTGACGGGGTTGAGGGTGAGGAGGTCCTCGAATGTGACGATAACGGGGCTGAGGCCCTCGCACTGGCAAGACGAGGCAGGTGCACTTGGGAGTCCTTCGGAGCTACTAGATTTGTGGAGGATGATGACAACATACAGTGAGAAGACACCATAAGATTCTCACATTGCATCTATGAATATTTGACTCCAGTCTTGCTTATGGCTACACACATACTCTCTGTGTTAATGTTCCTGTCAAGGAGACACAGTGGAGGCCCTAATAGTCACTCGATTGCAGGAGGATGATGACAACATGCAGTGAGGACACCCCATAAATCTTCACATAGTCTCTGAGAATGTCTGGCTTCTATCTGGCAGAGAGCAGCTCGCTTGTGCTCTATGATCAGGGTCATATTGTAGAGACTCAGCCATGAAACATTAGAAGCATCTGATCCTTTGTACGCCATCAGCACCTGAGCCCTTCAGGAGCACAGCGTCCCTGGTCAAAGATGCTGACGGGATGGGGGCCAGCTCCCACCTTAAAGATTCTAAGAGCACACAGAGAGAGTAATGGATCTATATTCTGGCAGCAATGATAAGAACCGGCGAGGTGCAGGCATCAGCAATGTGATCAGGGAGTGTGAGGCCGAACCATCACTTTGGTCTGAAGGCTGCACAGAGCACAGGGAAGAGGCCCTGGACTGAGATGCCCGCCTGTATCTTGTGCAGAAAGGTTTCACATCTGAGTGACACAAACACAGCTCATCAGGACAAGGGGCCATAGGCAGGGAGACATTTTTGGGAGTTTATTGGCAATAGTGAACAGTATGCACAAGTGAGTAGCACCGGTGCCCAGGCTATGATCATTATTTCTTGTGCACAATGGAGCTCTCAATTTCTCAAAAGTTCATGAAGTTATTAAAAATAGATTCCAGTTAAACCCCACAAAAATGTTCCCCAATTGCTCACAGCTATAGCTCACTGCTGCTGCTTCAGCCTGGGAGAGTTTGGTGTTGGCTGTTGGCTGCTGTTTTGCTGCTGTCTTCTGTGTTTCTGCTAGTTTTCCAGTGTGGCTGTTTCTGCAGATTGCTGCTGTCTGAGGAGCTTGAAGTGGCCTGTAAGTTAAGGCCTAACACCCCATTGAAGACCCAGGCTGCCTGTTGTGTGCTGCTGCTGCCTGACACCTGTAGAAGGGGAGGCATGCAGCTCAAGGCCTGAGGCTTTTCGGGCCTACGTCGAAGAGAGAGGAGGGAGAGGAGTGGACTAGGAGGAAGAAAAGTTCCCATCACCCAGAGGTGTGTGCATTGAGCCTTGAGTGGGGGAGGTTTGTTTTGGAATTGGATAGTGTTGCGATAGGGGAGGGAGAAGTGGAGGAACAACAACTGAGGGGTGTGGGTGCATTTGGACTATGAATTAAACTCTCATCATCCGATATCCACCCCACTCATCCTCTTCCTGTTTGTCAGAGTCCAGGCTAGCTGGGGCTGCCTTGTGAAGAGCAACTGAACCAGATTCTGTTTGCCAGGCAGCCCCGGCTGCCTGGTGAAGACGTCGTTCTCCCTTATTGATTGAAGCAAACGGAACCCTCGCAGCCCCCCTCCTCCCCACATTGGGCACGCCTTCATCCTGTGCATTCTTTGTCTCTTCCTGTGCCTTCCTCTCTCTTTCTCTCTCTTGTGCACCTGCCGGGGGAGATTATTTAATCCCTTTTTCTCCTCCTAGCCTTCCCATTTGCCAAAAATTTTTCTCGAGGTGGGTGTAGCTTGACTGCCCCATGACAGCATCATTGTGACCACTGGAGGTGCCTTCCAAAGCCACCTATGCAGGGGCGGCGGCCTCCTCAGCTCCTGCTGCTGCTCCTGCAGCACCGTCATCTTTTTGGTTAGTGACAAAACAACTCGGGGTGAAAAGCTACACCCACCCCGACATGACAATCGAGGCGCGCATCAGGGCTATGGCTGGGGTCGTCGGCTCCTCAGCCATAGTTACCACCATGAAGATGTACGGCAAAGTCGTCATGTTCCTGAGGACCAAGCAGATGGTGCATCTGGCCAGAGAAAAGGGGTCCGCTGTGGGTGGGACCTCTCTGGCAGTGGATCCTTTGGAGGCCACCACCCAGAGGGTCATAATTTCCAACATCCCGCCCTTTGCCCCCAGTGAGCTCCTCCTCCCCCACCTCCATCAACTGGGGGAGGTCAGGTCAGGGGTTGCACCGATCCCGCTCTGCCTCAAGGACGCGGCCCTCTGACACGTGTACTCCTTCCGGCGCCGAGTTTTCGTCTGCCTGGCCCGGGAGGAGTGCATGGAGGGGGTCTTTAATGTGCAAGTTGAGGGGGCCGCCTACAGGGTCTTTTGGACTGTGGATGGTGTGCGGCACCACGCCTGCAACAAGTTGGGGCATGTGAGGAAGAAATCCCCTGCCTCCAAGTCTGCCAGCACCATCCAGGCCGCCACGGCTGGTACCGCTGCTCCTCCCCCCGCCACCATTCCATCTTCCACCCCACGAGGAGAGGTGCCACGGGCAGTTACTGCCATCTTGGCTGCAGATGAGGTGGGGGGAGAGCCCCCACGACATAAGAATTTGCGGAGGAAGACCTGCCATCTGGGGGTGGCCACCCAGACTCCCCAAACCGCTCAGACCACCCAAAACCACCCTGAATACCAGACCCTGAAGACACCAGGTCAAGCGTCGTATCTGTGCACTCTCCAGGGCTCATATGTGCCTCAGCACCAAGTGCTGGGCCCGGTGTTGTCCCCGTGCGGGATCCCAGGTCCGGTAGCGCTGAGGCATTCTCCGTTGAGCCGGTGAACCTATTGCCCAAATCCCAGAGGGCGAAGCTTCTGGGAGGGCTGGATGAGGCGGCGGGGGCCTCCCTGATGGAAGTCTCCCCAGCCCCCAACCTACCCCGGAAGGGACATCAACTCTCGAAGAGGGAGAATGTTCCAACCAGTGAGGTTGGATGTGTCCCCTTCCCCAGTGAAGAAGCGGTGGCGTCTCCACCATGTAAGTTCTCGCTCTGCTCTCCGGGGGTGGCCCAAACCAGGACCCTATCACCCCTGTTACTCCTGTTTCCTCACTGCAATCCCTTGAGCAGGGCCCATCGGGGGTCGGTGAGGGTACCGTGCTTGTGGTGGTGCCCCATCTTGACCCACCTTATACCCTTGAGATATCATCTGGCCCACCAGGGGACAGCAGCAGTCCCTTCCTAGCCCCTATAACTGGATCATTGGTTGGCGATGGCTTCCCTGCTCCCTCCAAACCTTTACCGCCGGGTGTCACTGTTTTAGGCCTGGTGCTTTTTCTGGACTCACCAGATGACCCGATGCCTGAGGGGGAGCGGGACTCTGAGCTGCCGCCGCCCTATGGCCCAATTGCGCAAGAGAAGACCAGAGAGGCATTGTTTGGCTCTGCCAACCTCTGCTTGGCTCTGCCAGGCTCTGTTAGGCTCTGCTAGGATTTATTTGGCTCTGTTTGAGTTTGTTTGGCTCTGTCAGGCCTTTTTTGGCTCGGTTTGGCTCTGCCAGGCTCTGTTTTGTTCTGCCAGGCTCTGTTTAGGATCGTTTGGCTCTGCTTGGCTCTGCTAGACTCGGTTTAGCTGTAAAACAAAAACAGAATTACCTGGAAAAACTCAGCAGGTCTGGCAGCATCGGCAGAGAAGAAAAGAGTTGATGTTTCGATTCCTCATGACCCTTTGGTTTAGCTGTGTTTGGCTCTGTTTGGCTCTGTGTTGGCTCTGTATGGTTCTGCCAGGTTCTGCCACACTCTGTCAGGCTCTGCCCATGTCCGTTTGGCTCTGTCAGACTCTGTTTGGCACTGTGAGACTCTGCCAGGCTCTGTTTGGCTCTGCCAGGTTCTTTTTGGCTCTGTTTGGCTCTCCCAGGCTTACTTTCACTCTGTTTGGCTATGCCAGGCTTTCTTTGGTTCTGTTTGGCTCTGCTTGCCTCTACCAGTCTCTGATTGGGTATGTTTGGCTCTACTTGGCTCTGCCATGCACTGTTTGGCACTGATTGGTTCTGTTGGCTCTGCCAGGCTCTGTTTGGCTATGTTTGGCTGTTTGGCTCTGCCAGGCTCTGTTTGGCCCTGTGTGGGTCTGTTTGGATACTCCAGGCTCTGTATAGCTGTGTTTGGCACTGCTAGGCTGTGTTTGGCTCTGCAGGGGACTGTGTGGCTCTGTTTGGGACTGTTTGGCTCTGTTTGGCCCTGCCAGGCTCTGTTTGGCCCCGCCAGGCACTGTTTGGCTCTGTTCGGCTCTGCCAGGCACTATTTGGTTCTGTTTGGCTCTGCCAGGCTCTGTTTGGTTCTGTTTGGCTTTGCCAGACACTGTTTGGGTTTGCCAGGTTCTGTTTTGCTCTGCCAAGCCCTGTTTGGCACTGTTTGGCTCTGTTTGCCTTTGTGTGGCTCTGTTTCACTGTTTAGCTCTGTTTGGCACTGACAGGCTTCGCCTGGCTCTCTCTGGCACTGTTTGTCACTGTTTGGCTCTGCTGGGCTGTGCCAATATCTGCCAGGCTCTGCTTGGCTCTGCCAGGCTTTGTTTCACTCTGCCAGGCTCTGTGTGGCTCTGTTTGGGTCTTTAGGACTCTGTTACGCTAAGCCAGGTTCTGTTTAGCAATGTTTGGCTCTATTTGGAGCTATTTGGCCCTACCAGGATCTGCGTAGATCTGTTTTGCTTTGCCAGGCTCTTTTTGGCTCTGTTTGGCTCTGCCAGGCTCTGTTTGTCTCTGCCAGGCTCTATTTGGCTCCGTTTGGCTCTACCAGGCTATGTTTGGATCAGCCAGGTGCTATTTTGCCCTGTTTCGCTCTGTTTGGCTCTGCCTGGATCTGTTGGCTCTGTTTGGATCTGTTTGGCTCTCCCAGGCTGTGTTTTGCTCTGCCAGGCTCTGTTTGGCTCTGTTAGGCTCTACCAGGCTATGTTTGGATCTGCCAGGTGCTATTTTGCCCTGTTTCGCTCTGTTTGGTTCTGCCAGGATCAGTTTGGCTCTGTTTGAATTTGCCAGGATCTGTTTGTCTCTCTTTGGCTCTGCCTGTCTCTTCCAGGCTCTGTTTGGGTCTGCTAAGCTGTGTTTGTCTCTGCGTGGCTCCGCCAGGCTCTGCCATTCTGTGAAAGTCTCTTCTTGGCTCTGACTGTCTCTACCAGGCTCCGTTTTGCTCTGTTTGGCTGTGCCAAGCTCCATTTGATTCTGCCAGCCTCTTTTTGGCTCTATTTGGTGTGTGTGGATCTGCCAGGCTCTGTTTGGCTCCGTTTTGCCATGTTTGGCTCTGCTAGGCTCTGTTTGGCACTGTTTGGCTGTGCTTGGCTCTGCCAGGATCCATTTGTCTCTGCCATGCTCTGTTTCACTCTGTTTGGCTCTCTTTTGCCATGGTTGGCTCGGCCAGACTTTCTTTGGCAATGTTTGGCTTGCTTGGCTCTGCCAGGATCTGTTTGTCTCTGCCAGGCTCTGTTTGGCTTTGTTTGTCTCTGCCAGGCTCTATTTGGCTCTGCTTGGCTCTGTTTAGCTCTGCCAGGCTCCGTTTGGCTCTGATTGTCTCTGATAGGCTTTGTTTGGCTCCACCAGACTCTGTATGGCTCTTTTTGGCTCTGTTTGGATCTGTTAGGTTCTGTTTAGATCTGTTTGCATCGTTTTGGCTCTGGCATGCTCTGTTAGGCTCTGTTTGACTCTGCCAGTCGCTTTTCAGCTCTGTTTGCCTCTGTTTGGATCTATTTGGCACTTCTTGGATCTGTGTGTCTCTACCAAAGTCTGAATGTCTATACAAGGCTCTGTTTGGCCATGTTTGTCCCTTCTGGGCACTGTTTGGCTCTATTTGGCACTGTTTGCCTCTATTTGGATCTGCTAGGCTCGATTTGGTTCTGTTTGGCTCTGTTTGGCATTTCCAGCTCTGTTTGGCTCTGTTTGACTCTGCCAGGCACTGTTTGACTCTGCTAGGCTCTGTTTGTCTCCGTTTGGCTCTGCAAAGCTCTTTACGGCTCTGATTGGCTCTGTTTGGCTCTATTTGGCTCTGCCTGTATCTATTTGACTCTGTTTGGCAGTGCTTGGATCTGTTTATCTCTGCCAAAGTCTGAATGGCTCTCCAAGGCTTTGATTGGCTCTGTTTGCCTCTGCCATGCTGTATTTGGTTTTGTTTGGCTCTGCGAGACTCTGTTTGGCTGTTTGTCCCTGTCGGGCACTGTTTAGCTCTATTTGCCTCTGTTTGGCTCTGTTTGATTCTGCCGTGTCCTGTTTGGTTCTGTGTGGCTCTGTTTGGTATTTCCATTTCTGTTTAGCTCTGTTTGGCTCTTCCAGCCCAGTCTGGCTCTGTTTGATTCTGCCAGAGTCTGTCTGGCTCTGCCAGGCTCCGTTTGGCTCTGCCAGGTGCTTTTCACTATGTTTGGCTCTGTTTGTCTCTGCCAGGCTCTGTTTGGCTCTGTTTGGCTGTGCCATTCTCTATTTGAATCTGCCAGCCTTTTGGGCTCTATTTGGTTTCGTGTGGCTATGCCAGGCTCTGTTTGTCTCTGTTTGGCTCTGTTTTGCCATGTTTGGCTCTGCCAGGCTCTGTTTGGCACTGCCTGACTCTGCTTGTCTCTGCTAGGCTTTGTTTAGCTCTGCCAGGCTCTGTATGGCTCTTTTTGGCTCTCTTTGGATCTGTGAGGTTCTGTTTAGATCTGTTTGCGTCTTATTGGCTCTGGCAAGCTCTATTAGGCTCTGTTTGACTCTGTTTGGCTTTATTTGGCACTGCCTGGATCTATTTAGCTCTGTTTGGTACTTCTTGGATCTGTATGTCTCTGTGAAAGTCTGAATGGCTCTCCAAGCCTCTGTTTGGCTCTATTTGTCTCTGCCTGGCTCTATATGGTTAAGTTTGGCTTCGCAATACTCTGGTTGGCTATGTTTGTCACTGCCGGGCACTGTTTGGCTCTATTTGTCTCTGTTTGGATCTGTTTGATTCTGCCAGGCACTGTTTGGCTCTGTTTGGCATTTCCATCTCTGTTTGGCTCTGCCAGGCCCTGTTTGGCTCTGTTTGGCCCCGCCAGGCCCAGTGTTTTTCGCTCTGTTTGGCTCTGTTTGGCATTTCCATCTCTGTTTGGCTCTGCCAGGCCCTGTTTGGCTCTGTTTGGCCCCGCCAGGCCCAGTGTTTTTCGCTCTGTTTGGCTCTACCAGGCTATGTTTGGATGTGCCATGTGCTATTTTGCCCTGTTTGGCTCTGTTTGGCTTTGCAAGGCTCTATTTCGCTCTGTTTGGTTCTGCCAGGACCAGTTTGGTTCTGTTTGAATTTGCCAGGATCTGTTTGTTTCTCTTTGGCTCTGTTTGTCTCTTTCAGGCTCTGTTTGGGTCTGCTAAACTGTGTTCATCTCTGTTTGGCTCTGCCAGGCTCTGTCGGGCTCCACCAGGCTTTGCCATTCTGTGTAAGTCTCTGTTTGGTTCCGACTGTCTCTGACAGGCTCAGTTTTGCTCTGTTTGGCTGTGCCAAACTCTGTCTGATGCTGCCAGCCTCTTTTTTGGCTCTATTTGGTGTGTGTGGATCTGCCAGGCTCTCTTTAGCACTGTTTGGCTCTGCTTGGCCCTGCCAGGATCCATTTGTCTCTGCCAGGCTCCGTTTGGCTCTGTTTGTCTCTGCCAGGTTCTGTTTGGCACTGCTTGGCTCTATTTGGCTCTGTTTGGATCTGTTTGATTCTGCCAGGCACTGTTTGGTTCTTCTTGGATCTATTTGGCATTTCCATCTCTGTTTGGTTCTGCCAGGCCCTGTTTGGCTCTGTTTGGCTCTGCCAGGCCCTGTGTTTTTCACTCTGTTTGGCTCTACCAGGCTATGTTTGGATCTGCCATGTGCTATTTTGCCCTGTTTGGCTCTGTTTGGCTTCGCAAGGCTCTGTTTCGCTATGTTTGGTTCTGCCAGGACCAGTTTGGCTCTGTTTGAATTTGCCAGGATCTGTTTGTCTCTCTTTGGCTTGTTTGTCTCTTTCAGGCTCTGTTTGGGTCTGCTAAACTGTGTTCATCTCTGTTTGGCTCTGCCAGGCTCTGTCGGGCTCCGCCAGGCTCTGCCATTCTGTGTAAGTCTCTGTTTGGCTCCAATTGTCTCTGACAGGCTCAGCTTTGCTATGCTTGGCTGTACCAAGCTCTGTTTGATTCTGCCAGCCTCTTTTTTGGCTCTATTTGGTGTGTGTGGATCTTCCAGGCTCTGTTTGGCTCTGTTTTGCCATGTGTGGCTCTGCCAGGCTCTGTTTTGCACTGTTTGGCTCTGCTTGGCCCTGCCAGGATCCATTTGTCTCTGCCAGGCTCCATTTGGCTCTGTTTGTCTCTGCCAGGTTCTGTTTGGCACTGTTTAGCTCTGTTTTTCTCTGCCAGGCTCAGTATGGCTCTATTTGGCTCTGCTTGGATCTGTGAGGTTCTGTTTAGATCAGTTTGCGTCCTTTTGGCTCTGGCCTGCTCTGTTAGGGTCATTTGATTCTGTTTGGCTCTGCCAGTATCTTTCTGGCTCTGTTGGCTCTGTTTGGCACTAGCTGGATCTGTTTGTCTCTGCCAAAGTCTGAATGGCTCCCCAAGGTTCTGTTTGGCTCTGTCTGGCTCTGCCGGGCAATATTTGGTTCTGTTTGGCTCTGCAAGACTCTGTTTGGCTAATTTGTCCCTGCTGGGCACTATTTGGCTCTATCTGGATCTGTTTGGCTCTGTTGAGATCTGCTGGGCTCTGTTTGGTTCTGTTTGGCTCTGTATGGCATTTCCAGCTCTGTTTGGCTCTATTTTGCTCTGCCAGGCTCTGTTTGGCTCTGTTTGGCCCCACCAGGCCCAGTGTTTTTCACTCTGTTTGGCTCTACCAGGCTATGTTTGGATGTGCCAGGTGCTATTTTGCCCTGTTTGGCTTTGCAAGGCTCTGTTTCGCTCTGTTTGGTTCTGCCAGGACCAGTTTGGTTCTGTTTGAATTTGCCAGGATCTGATTGTCTCTCTTTGGCTCTGTTTGTCTCTTTCAGGCTCTGTTTGGTTTTGCTAAACTGTGTTTGTCTCTGTTTGGCTCTGCCAGGCTCTGTCAGACTCCGCCAGGCTCTGCCATTCTGTGTAAGTCTCTGCTTGGCTCCGATCGTCTCTGCCAGGCTCAGTTTTGCTCTGTTTGGCTGTGCCAAACTCTGTCTGATTCTGCCAGCCTCTTTTTTGGCTCTATTTGGTGTATGTGGATCTGCCAGGCTCTGTTTGGCTCTGTTTTGCCATGTTTGGCTCTGCCAGGCTCTCTTTAGCACTGTTTGGCTGTGCTTGGCTCTGCCAGGATCCATTTGTCTCTGCCAGGCTCTGTTTGGCTCTGTTTGTCTCTGCCAGGTTCTGTTTGGCACTGTTTGGCTCTGTTCTTCTCTGCCAGGCTCTGTATAGCTCTATTTGGCTCTGTTTGGATCTGTTTGATTCTGCCAGGCACTGTTTGGTTCTGTTTGGGTCTGTTTGGCATTTCCATCTCTGTTTGGCACTGTTTGGCTCTGCCAGGCCCTGTTTGGCTCTGTTTGGCTTTACAAGGCTCTGTTTCACTCTGTTTGGCTTTTCCAGGCTCTGTTTTGGCTCTGCTCAGCTCTGTTTGGCTCTATTTGGCTTTGCCTAGATCTGTTTGACTCGGTTTGACTCTGTTTGGCTCTGATTGGATCTGTGAGGTTCTGCTAGGATCTGTTTGGGTCTTTTTGGCTTTGGCATGCTCTGTTGGGCACTGTTTGGATCTATTTGTCTCTGTTTGTCTCTTCTAGGCTCTGTTTGGCTTTGCTAGGCTTTCTTTATCTTAGTTTGGCTCTAAAGACTCTGTCAGTCTCTGCCTGGTTCTGCTTGGCTCTGTTTGGCTTTGCCAGCTCTGTTATTCTCTTGGCTCTGTTTGTCTCTTCCAGGCTCTGTTTGGCTTTGCTAGGCTGTGTTTGTCTCTGTTTGGCCCTGTCAGTCTCTGCTGGGCTCTGCTTCGCTCTGTTTGGCTCTGCCAGCCACTGCTTGGCTCTCTTTGGCTGTGCCAAGCTCTGCTTCATTCTGCCAAGCTCTTTTTTGCCCTATATGGCTGTGTGTGGCTCTGCCAGGCTCTGTTTGGCTCTGATTGTCTCTGTTTTGCCCTGTTTGGCTCTGCAAGGTTCTGTTTAGCATTGTTTGTCTCTGCTTGGCTCTGCCAGGATCCATTTGTCTTTGCCAGTCTCTGTTTCATTCTGTTTGGTTCTGCCAGGCTCTATTTGGCTCCGCCCAGCTCTGTTTGGCTCTGTTTGGCTCTGCCAGGCCCCGTTTGGCTCTTTTTTTTTGTCTCTGCTAGGCTTTGTTTGGCTCAGCCAAGCTCTGTATGGTTCTGTTTGGCACTGTTTGTCTCTGCTTGGCTCTGCCAGGTCCATTTGTCTCTGCCGGCTCTATTTCATTCTGTTTGGCTCTGCCAGGCTCTGTTTAGCTCTGCTCAGCTCTGTTTGGCTCTATTTGGCTTTGCCTGGATCCGCTTGACTCGGTTTGACTCTGTTTGGCTCTGATTGGATCTGTGAGGTTCTGTTTGGATCTGTTTGGGTCTTTATGGCTCTGGCATGCTCTGTTGGGCTCTTTTTGGATCTATTTATCTCTGTTTGTCTCTTGTAGGCTCTGTTTGGCTTTGCTAGGCTTTCTTTATCTCTGTTTGACTCTGCCAGACTCTGTCAGACTCTGCCAGGATCTGTCAGTCTCTGCCAGGCTCTGCTTGGCTCTGTTTGGCTTTGCCAGCTGTTTTTCTCTTTGGCTCTGTTTGTCTCTTCCAGGCTCTGTTTGGCTTTGCTAGGTTGTGTTTGTCTCTGCTTGGCACTGTCAGTCTCTGCCGGGCTCTGCTTCGCTCTGTTTGGCTCTGCCAGCCTCTGCTTGGCTCTCTTTGGCTGTGCCAAGCTCTATTTCATTCTGCCAACCTCTGTTTTGCCCTATTTGGCTGTGTGCGGCTCTGCCAGACTCTGTTTGTCTCTGTTTGGCTCTGCCAGCATCTGTTTGGCTCTTTGCAGTGCTGTTTGGCACTGTTTGCCTTGGCCAGTCTCTTTTTGACTCTTCCAGGATCTATTTGGCTCTGTTTGGCTTTGCAAGGCTCTGTTTTGCTCTATTTGTTTCTGCCAGTACCAGTTTGGCTCTGTTTGGGTTTGCCATGCTCTGTTTGTCTCTCTTTGGCTCTGTTTGTCTCCTCCAGGCTCTGTTTGCCTTTGCTAGGCTGTGTTTATCTCTGTTTGGCCCTGTCAGTCTTTGCCGGGCTCTGCTTCGCTCTGTTTGGCTCTGCCAGCTGCTGCTTGGCTCTCTTTGGCTGTGCCAAGCTCTGTTGCATTCTGCCAAACTCTGTTTTGCCCTATATGGCTGTGTGTGGCTCTGTCAGGCTCTGTTTGGCTCTGATTGTCTCTGTTTGGCTCTGCCAGGCTCCGTTTGTACTTTTGTGTCTCTGCTAGGCTTTGTTTGGGTCAGCCAAGCTCTATATGGTTCCGTTTGGCACTGTTTGTCTCTGCTTGGCTCTGCCAGGGTCCATTTGTCTCTGCCCGGCTCTATTTCATTCTGTTTGGCTCTGCCAGGCTCTATTTGGTTCTGCTCAGCTCTGTTTGGCTCTGTTTGGCTCTGCCAGGCTCTGATTGGCTCTTTTTTGTCCCTGCTAGGATTTGTTTGGCTCTGCCAAGCTCTGCATGGTTCTTTTTGCCTGTTTAGATCTGTGACGTTCTGTTTGGAGCTGTTTGTGTCATTTTGGCGCTGTTAGGCTCTGTTTGACTCTGTTAGGCTCTGCCAATTTCTTTGTGGATCTGTTTGGCTCTGTTTGGCTCTATTTGGCTTTGCCTGGATCTGTTTGACTCGATTTAACTCTGGCTCTGATTGGATCTGCCAGGTTCTATTAGGATCTGTTTGGGTCTTTTTGGCTCTGGCATGCTCTGTTGGGCTCTGCTTAACACTATCTGGTTTTGCCCATCTCTTTTCAGCTCTGTTTGGCTCTATTTGGCTCTGCCTGGTATTGTTTGGCTCTGTTTGTCTCTACCAGCATCTGTGTGATTATGCTAAGCTCTGTTAGGCTCTTTGTGGTTCTTCCAGGCTCTGTTTCACTCTATTTGTCTATGTTTGGCTTCGTTTGGCTCTGCCAGACACCTTGGGGCTCTGTTTGGCTCTGTTTCGCTCTGCTGGGCTCTGTTTGGCTCTGTTTGGCTATGTTTGGATTCGCCAGGCCCAGTTTGGCTCTGTTTGGCTCTGCCAGGCTCTGTTTGGCTATGTATGGCTCTGTTTGGCTCTGCAAGGCTCTTTACGGCTCTGTTTGGCTCTCTTTGTCTTTCTTTGGCACTGCTTGGATCTGTTTGTCTCTGCCAAAGTCTGAATGGCTCTCCAAGGCTCTGTTTGGCTCTGCTTGGCTATGTTTGGCTCTATTTGGCTATGTTTGGCTCCATTTGCAACTGCCAGTTATTCTTTGGTTCTGTATGGCTCTGTTTGGTTCTGCTGGTCTCTGTTTAGTGCTGTTTGGCTATGTTTGGGTTTGCCAGACTCTGTCTCTGCCAGTCTCTGCTTGGCTCTGTTTCGATTTGTTTGGCTTTTTTTGGTTCTGCCAGAGTCTGTTTGGCTCTGCCAGGCTCTCTGTGGCTCTTTGGATATGTTTGGCTCCACCAGGTACTGCTTGGCTCTGTTTGGCTCTGTTTGGCTCTGCCAGGCGCTCTTTGGCTCTGTTTGGGTCTGCTGGGCTCTGATTGGCACTGTTTGTCTTTACAAGGCTCTGTTTCATTCTGTCTGGATCTGCCAGGCACAGTTTGGATCTGTTTGGCTTTGCCTGGCTCTGTGTGGCTCTATTTGGCCCCATTTGTCTCTGCCACACTCTGCTTGGCTCTGATTGGATGTGCCAGTCTCCGTTTGGCTCTGCCTGTCTCTGTTTGGCTCTATTTGGCTCTACTTGGCTATGTTTGGCTCCGTTTGCAACTGCCAGGTATACTTTGGTTCTGTTTGGCTCTGATTGGTTCTGTTCGGCTTTGCCAGACTCTGTTTGGCTCTGCCCAGCTCTATTTGGCTCTGTTTCACTCTGTTTGGCCCTTTTTTGCTCTGCCAGAGTCTGTTTGGCTCTGCCAAGCTCTCTGTGGCTCTTTGGATGTGTTTGGCTCCACCAGGTACTGCTTGGCTCTGTTTGGCTCTGTTTGGCTATATTTGGCTCTGCTTGGCTCTGTTTGGCTCTTCCTGGGTCTGTTTAGATTTCCCAAGCTCTGTTTGGATGTGCAAGGCTCTGTTTGGCAATGCTTGGCTCTGATTGGTGTTGCCAGACTCTTTATGTCTCTCATTGGCTCTGTTTGACTCTTCCAGGCTCTGTTTTGCTCTATTTTTCTATGTTTGGCTCTGCTTGACTCTGCCAGGTGCTATTTGGCTCTGTTTGGCTCTGCCAGGCTGTTTTGCTCTGTTTGGCTTTGCCAGGCTTTGTTTGGCTCTGCCAGGCTCTGTATGGCTCTGTTTGGCTCTGTTTGGATCTGAGAGGTTCTGTTTGGATCTGTTTGCACCTTTTTGGCTCTGGCATGCTCTGCTAGTCTCTGTTTGGCTCTGTTTGTCTCTGCGAAGCTGTATTTGGGTCTGATAGGGTTTGCCCAGTTCTGTTTGGGTTGCCAGGCTCTATTTGGCTCTAATTGGCTTTGATTGGAGCTGCCAGTCTCTGCCAGGCTCTCTATGGCTCTTTCAGGCTCGGTCAGGCTCTGTTAGGCTCTGCTGGGCTCTGTTTGGCTCTGCCAAGCCCTATTTGGACTTCTTTGGCTCTGTTAGTATCTGCCAGGCTCTGTTTGACTCTGTATGGCTCTGCCAAGCTCTGTATGGCTCTAATTACCTCTGCCATGCTCTGTTTGGCAGTGTTTTGCCCTGTCAGTCTCTGTTTGGCTCTGTTTGGTTCTGCCAGGCTCTGTTTGGCTCTGCTTAGCTCCGTGTGTCTCTACCAGGATCAGTTTGGCTCTGTTTGGCTGTGCCAGGCTCTGCTTCACTCTGTTTGGTTCTGCTTGGCTCTGCCAGCCTCTGTTTGGCTCTCTTTAGAACTGCCAGGATCTGTTTGGCTCTGTTTGGCTCTGTTTATAACTGCCAGGATCTGTTTGGCTCTGTTTGACTCTTTTAGGGTCTGACTGGCTCTGTTTCGATCTGCCAGGCTGTGTTTCATTCTGCCAGGCTCTGTTTGGCCCTGTGATTGTCTCTTTGGCCCTGCCAGAGTCTGCTTCGCTCTGTGTGGCTCTACCAGGCTCTGTCACTGTTTGGTTCTGCCAGGATCTGCCAGGCTTTGTTTGGATCTGCCATGCTCTGCCTTGCTCAGTTTGGCTCTGCTCGTCTCCGGTTGGCTCTGCTTGGCTCTGTTTGGCTCTACCAGGTCCGATTTGGCTCTGTTTGGCTCTGCCAGGCTCTGTTTGGCTATGTTTGGCCCTGCTGGTCACTGTTTGGCTCTTTTCAGCTATGCCAGGCTCTTTTTGGCTATGTTTGGCTTTGCCAGCCTCTGTTTGGCTCTGGCTATGTTTGGCCATGCCGGGCACTGTTTGGCTCAGCCAGGCCCTTTCTGGCACTGTTTAGCTTTGCCAGGCTCTGTCTGACTCTGTTTGGCTCTGCCAGGCTCTTTTTGGCTCTGTTTGGCTTTGCCAGGCTCTGTTTATATATGCTTGGATGTGTTTGGCTCTGCCAGGTCTCTGTTTGGCTCTGTTTAGCTCTGTCTGTCTCTGCCAGGCTCTTCTTCGCTCTGTTTGGATTTTATTGGCTCTGTTTGGCTCTGCCAGGCTCTGCTTGTCTCTGTTTGGGTCTTGGTAGCTCTGGTTGGCTCTGCAAGTTTCTGTTTGGCTCTGTTTGGCTCTGTATGGCTCTGTTCAGCTAAGCCAGGTTCTGTTTGGCTCTTTATGGCTCTGTTATGAACTGACAGGCTCTGTTTGGCTCTGCGAGGCTCTGTTAGTTTCAGCCATGCTCGTTTTTGCTCTGTTTGACCCTGCCAGAGCCTGTTTGGCCATGTTTGGTTCTGCCAGGCCACTGTTTGGCTCTGGTAGGCTCTGTTTGGCTCTGTTTAGCACTGTCTGTCTCTGCCAGGCTCTGTTTGGCTCTGTTTGGATTTGATTGGCTCTGTTTGGCTCTGCTTGGCTCTGTTAGGGTCTTGTTCGCTCTGGTTGGCTCTGCAAGTTTCTGTTTGGCTCTGTATGGCTCTGTTCAGATAAGCCAGGCTCTCTTTGACTCTTTATGGCTCTGTTATGATCTGACAGGCTCTGTTTGGCTCTGTGAGGCTCTGTTTGGCTCTGTGAGTCTCTGTTTGGCACTGTTTGGATTTGTTTCACTCTGTTTGGCTCTGTTCAGCTCTTTTCGGCTCTGCCAAGCTCCATTTGGTTTTGTATGGCTCTGTTTGGCTCTGTTTGGCTCAGTTTCACTATGTTTGGCCTTGTCAGGCTCTGTTTGGTTCTGCCAGGAACTTTTTGTCTCTCTTTGGCACTGCCACACTCTTTTGGGCTCTGTTTGGCTCTTTTTGTCTCTCCTTGGCTCTGCCAGGCTCTGTTTGTTTCTGCCAGGCTGTTGTTTGCTCTGTTTGGCTCTGTTTTGCTCTGCCAGGTTCTGTTTGGCTCTGTTTTGCTCTGCTTGGCTCTGCCAGGTTCTATTTAGCTCTGTTTGAAACGGCCAGGATTTGGTTAGCTCGGTTTGATTTTTTTGGGGTCTGATTGGCTCTGTTTCAATCTGCCAGGCTCTGTTTCGATCGGCCGGGCTCTGTTTGGCCCTGTGATTGTCTGCTTGGCCCTGCCAGAGTCTGCTTGGCTCTGTTTGGCTCTACCAGGTCTGTTTGGCTCTGTTTGGTTCTGCCAGGTCTATTTTGGCTCTGTTTGGCCATGTTTGGACCTGCTGGGTACTGTTTGGCTCTGTTTGGTGCTGCCAGGCTCTTTTTGGCTATGTTTGGCTTTGCCAGGCTCTGTTTGGCTCTGTTTGGCTCTGCCAGGCTCTTTTTGGCTCTGTTTGGCTTTGCCAGGCTCTGTTTATATAGGCTTGGATCTGTTTGGCTGTGCCAGGTCGCTGTTTGGCTCTGTTTAGCTCTGCTTATATCTGCTAGGCTCTGTTTGGATTTGATTGGCTCTGTTTGGCTCTGCCAGGCTCTGCTTGTCCCTGTTTAGGTCTTGTTATCTCTGGTTGGCTCTGCAAGATACTGTTTGGCTCTGTTTGGCTCTCTATGGCTCTGTTCAGCTAAGCCTGGCTCTGTTTGGCTCATTATGGCTCTATTATGATCTGACAGGCTCTATTTGGCTCTGCTAGTCACTGTTAGTCTCAGCCATGCTCGTTTTTGCTCTGTTTGGCCCAGCCAGGCTCTGTTTGGCCATGTTTGGTTCTGCTGGGCACTGTTTGGCTCTGGTAGGCTCTGTTTGGCTCTGTTTGTTACTGTCTGTCTCTGGCAGGCTCTGTTTGGCTCTGTTTGGATTTGATTGGCTCTGTTTGGCTCTGCCATGCTCTGCTTGTCTCTGTTTGGGTCTTCTTAGCACTAGTTGGCTCTGCAAGGTTCTGTTTGGCCCTGTTTGGCTCTGTCTGGCTCTGTCTAGCTAAGCCAGGCTCTGTTTGGCTCTTCATGGGTCTGTGATGATCTGACAGGCTCTGTTTGGCTCTGCCAGTCTCTGTTATTCTCAGCCATGCTCGTGTTTGCTCTGTTTGGCTCTGCCAGGCTCTGCCAGGCTCTGCTTGGCTATGTTTGGCTCTGCCAAGCACTATTTGGACTTCTTTGGCTCTGTTAGTCCCTTCCAGGCTTTGTTTGGCGCTGTACAGCTCTATTTGTCTCTGCCATGCTCTGTTTGGCAGTGTTTTGCCCTGTCAGGCTCTGCTTGGTTCTGTTTGGTACTGTTAGGCTCAGTTTGGCTCTGCTTGGCTCTCTGTGTCTCTACCAGGATCTGTTTGGCTCTGTTTGGCAATGATTGTTTCTGCCAGGCATTGTTTGTCTCCATTTGACTCTGCCAGGCTCTGCTTTGCTCTGTTTGGCTCTGTTTGGCTCTGCCTGGTTCTGTTTGGCTCTGTTTGGAACTGACAGTACTGTTTGGCTCTGTTTGAAACTGCCAGGATCTGTTTGGGTCTTTTTGACTCTTTTGGGGTCTGATTGGCTCTGTTTCGATCTGTCAGGCTCTCTTTCGATCTGTCAGGCTCTGTTTGGCCCTGCGATTGTTTGCTTGATACTGCCAGAGTCTGCTTGGCTCTGTTTGTCTCTACCAGGCTCTGTTTGTCTCTGTTTGGCTCTGCCATGATCTGCCAGGATCTGCTTGGCTCTGCCATGCTCTGTCTTGCTCAGTTTAGCTCTGCTCATCTCCGGTTGGCTCTGCCAGGCTCTGTTTGGCTCTACAGGGTCTGTTTGGCTCTGTTTGACTCTGCCAGGCCTAATTTGGCTTTGTTTGGCTATATTAGGTCCTGCCGGGCACTGTCTGGTTCTGTTTTGCTCTGCCAGGCTCTTATTGGCTCTGTTTGGCTTTGCCAGGCTCTGTTCATCTATGCTTGGATATGTTTGGCTCTGCCAGCTCTCTGTTTGCCTCTATTTAGCTCTGTCTCTGCCAGGCTCTGCTTGGCTCTGTTTAGATTTGATTGGCTCTATTTGGCTCTGTCAGTCTCTGCTTGTCTCTGTTTGGGTCTTGTTAGCTCTGGTTGGCTCTGCTAGGTTCTGTTTGGCTCTGTTTGGATCTGTTTCACTCTGTTTGTCTCTGTTTGGCTCTGCCAGGCTCTGTTTGGTTTTGTATGACTCTGTTTGGCTCTGTTTGTTTCTGTTTGTCTCTGTTTGGCTCTGTTTCACTCTGTTTGACCCTGTCAGGCTCTGTTTGACTCTGCTAGGCAATTTTTGTCTCTGTTTGGCACTGCCACACTCTTTCTGGCTCTGTTTGGCTCTTTTTGTCTCTCTTCGGCTCTGCCAGGCTCTGTTTGGATTTGATTGGCTCTGTTTGGCTCTGCAAGGCTCTGTTTGTCTCCTTCTGGGTCTTGTTAGCTCTGGTTGGCTCTGCAAGTTTCTGTTTGTCTCTGTTTGTCTCTGTATGGCTCTGTTCAGCTAAGCCTGGCTCTGTTTGGCTCTTTATGGCTCATTATGATCTGACAGGCTCTGTTTGGCTCTGCTAGTCACTGTTAGTGTCAGCCATGCTCGTCTTTGCTCTGTTTGTCCCTGCCAGCCTCTGTTTGGCCATGTTTGGTTCTGCCAGGCACTGTTTGGCTCTGGTAGGCTCTGTTTGGCTCAGTTTGGTAATGTCTGTCTCTGCCAGGCTCTGTTTGGATTTGATTGGCTCTGTTTGGCTCTGCCAGGCTCTGCCTGTCTGTGTTCGGGTCTTGTTAGCTCTGGTTGGCCCTGTAAGGTTCTGTTTGGCCCTGTTTGGCTCTGTCTGGCTCTGTTTAGCTAAGCCACACTCTGTTTGGCTCTTCATGGGTCTGTTATGATCTGACAGGCTCTGTTTGGCTCTGTCAGTCTCTGTTAGTCTCAGCCATGCTCGTGTCTGCTCTGTTTAGCTCTGCCAGGCCCTGCTTGGCTCTGTTTAACTCTTTTGGGGTCTGATTGGCTCTGTTTCGATCTGTCAGGCTCTCCTTCGATCTGTCAGGCTTTCCTTGGCCCTGCGATTGTTTGTTTGATCCTGCCAAAATCTGCTTGGCTCTGTTTGGCTCTACCAGGCTCTGTTTGGCTCTGCCAGGATCTGCTTGGGTCTGCTTGGCTCTGCCATGCTCTTTCTTGCTCAGTTTAGCTCTGCCCGTCTCCGGTTGGCTCGGCCTGGCTCTGCTTGGCTCTACCGGGTCTGTTTGACTCTGTTTGGTTCTGCCAGGCCTAGTTTGGCTCTGTTTGGCTATATTTGCCCCTGTCGATCATTGTTTGGATCTGTTTGGCTCTACCAGCATCAGTTTGGCTGTGTTTGGCTCTGCTTGGCTCTGCTAGGTTCTGTTTGGCTCTGTTTGGAACTGCCAGTATCTGTTTGGCTCTGTTTGAAACTGCCAGGATCAATTTGGTTGTTTGACTTTTTTGGGGTCTGATTGGCTCTGTTTCGATCTGCCAGGCTCTGTTTCGATCTGCCAGGCTCTGTTTCGAGCTGCCAGGCTCCGTGTGGCTCTGCCTGGCTCTGTTTGGCTCTGTTTGGCTCTTTTTAGCTGTTTGACATTGTGTGGTTCTGCAAGGCTCTGTTTGGCTCTGTGAGTCTCTGTTTGGCAATGTTTGGATCTGTTTCATTCTGTTTGGCTCTGTTCGTCTCTGTTCGACTCTGGTTTTGTATGGCTCTGTTTGGCTCCGTTTGGTTCTGTTTAGCTCTGTTTCGCTATTGTTTTCCCTGTCAGGCTCTGTTTGGCTCTGCCAGGCATTTTTTGTCTCTCTTTGGCGCTGCCGCACTCTTTTCGGCTCTGTTTGGCTCTTTCTGTCTCTCTTTGGCTCTGCCAGGCTCTGTCAGTTTCTACCAGGCTGCTTTTTACTCTGTTTGGCTCTGCCAGACTCTGGTTAGCTCTGCCATGCTCTGTTTGTTTCTACCAGGCTGCTATTTCATTCCTTTTGGCTCTGTTGTGCTCTGCCAGCCTCTGTTTGGTTCTGTTTGGCTCTGTTTGAAACTGCCAAGGTCTGGTTAGCTCTGTTTGACTCTTTGGGGGTCTGATTGGCTCTGTTTCAATCTGCCAGGCTCTGTTTCGATCTGCCATGATCTGTTTGGCCCTGCGATTGTCTGCTTGGCGCTGCCAGAGTCTGCTTGGCTCTATTTGGCTCTACCAGGCTCTATTTGTCTCTGCTTTTGCTCTGCCAGGATCTGCCAGGCTCTGCTTGTCTCTGCCATACTCTGTCCTGCTCATTTTGGCTCTGCTCGTCTCCAGTTGGCTCTGTTTGGCTCCACCGGGTCTCTTTGGCTCTGTATGACTCTGCCAGGTCTGGTTTGGCTCTGTTTGGCTATATTTGGCCCTGTCGGGCACTGTTTGATTCTGTTTAGCTCTGTCAGGCTCTTTTTGGCTATGTTTGGCTTTGCCAGGCTCTATTTGGCTCTGTTTGGCTCTGCCAGGCTGTCTTTGCCTCTGTTTGGCTTTGCCAGTCTCTGTTTATATATGCTTGGATCTGTTTGGCACTGCCAGGTCTCTGTTTGGCTCTGTTTAGGTCTGTCTGTCTCTGCCAGGCTCTGTTTGGCTCTGTTTGCAATTGATTGCCTCTATTTGACTCTGTCAGTCTCTGCTTGTCTCTGTTTAGGTCTTGTTAGCTCTGGTTGGCTCTGCAAGGTTCTGTTTGGCTCTGTTTGGATCTGTTTCACTCTGTTTGGCTCTGTTGGGCTCTGCCAGGCTCTGTTTGGTTTTGTATGACTCTGTTTATCTCTGTTTCACTCTGTTTGACCCTGTCAGGCTCTGTTTGACTCTGCTAGGCACTTTTTATCTCTGTTTGGCACTGCCAGGCTCTGTTTGGCTCTGTTTGGATTTGATTGGCTCTGTTTGGCTCTGCCAGGCTCTGTTTGTCTCCTTCTGGGTCTTGTTAGCTCTGGTCTGCTCTGCAAGTTTCTGATTGTCTCTGTATGGCTCTGTTCAGCTAAGCCTGGCTCTGTTTGGCTCTTTATGGCTCATTTTGATCTGACAGGCTCTGTTTGGCTCTGCTAGTCACTGTTAGTGTCAGCCATGCTCGTTTTTGCTCTGTTTGGCCCTGCTAGCCTCTGTTTGGCCATGTTTGGTTCTGCCAGGCACTGTTTGGCTCTTTTCAGCTATGCCAGGCTCTTTTTGGCTATGTTTGGCTTTGCCAGCCTCTGTTTGGCTCTGGCTATGTTTGGCCATGCCGGGCACTGTTTGGCTCAGCCAGGCCCTTTCTGGCACTGTTTGGCTTTGCCATGCTCTGTCTGGCTCTGTTTGGCTCTGCCAGGCTCTTTTTGGCTCTGTTTGGCTTTGCCAGGCTCTGTTTATATATGCTTGGATGTGTTTGGCTCTGCCAGGTCTCTGTTTGGCTCTGTTTAGCTCTGTCTGTCTCTGCCAGGCTCTTCTTCTCTCTGTTTGGATTTTATTGGCTCTGTTTGGCTCTGCCAGGCTCTGCTTGTCCCTGTTTAGGTCTTGTTAGCTCTGGTTGGCTCTGCAAGGTTCTGTTTGGCTCTGTTTGGCTCTGTATGGCTCTGTTCAGCTAAGCCTGGCTCTGTTTGGCTCTTTATGGCTCTGTCATGATCTGACAGGCTTTATTTGGCTCTGCTAGTCACTGTTAGTCTCAGCCATGCTTGTTTTTGCTCTGTTTGGCCCAGCCAGGCTCTGTCTGGCCATGTTTGATTCTGCCAGGCACTGTTTGGCTCTGGTAGGCTCTGTTTGGATCTGTTTAGCACTGTCTGTCTCTGCCAGGCTCTGTTTGGCTCTGTTTGGATTTCATTGGCTCTGTTTGGCTCTGCCATGCTCTGCTTGTCTCCCTTTGGGTCTTCTTAGCACTGGTTGGCTCTGCAAGGTTCTGTTTGGCCCTGTTTGGCTCTGTCTGGCTCTGTCTAGCTAAGCCAGGCTCTGTTTGGCTCTTCATGGATCTGGTATGATCTGACAGGCTCTGTTTGGCTCTGCCAGTCTCTGTTATTCTCAGTCATGCTCGTGTTTGCTCCGTTTGGCTCTGCCAGGCTCTGCTTGGTTATGTTCGGCTCTGCCAAACACTATTTGGACTTCTTAAGCTCTGTTAGTCCCTTCCAGGCTTTGTTTGGTGCTATACAGCTCTAATTGTCTCTTCCAAGCTCTGTCTGGCAGTGTTTTGCCCTCTCAGGCTCTGTTTGGTTCTGTTTGGTTCTGTCAGGCTCAGTTTGGCTCTGCTTGGCTCTCTGTGTCTCCACCAGGATCTGTTTGGCTCTGTTTGGCAATGCTTGTTTCTGCCAGGCGTTGTTTGTCTCCATTTGGCTCTGCCAGGCTCTGCTTGGCTCTGTTTGGCTCTGCTTGGGTCTGTGTGGTTCCGTTTGGCTCCGTTTGGAATTGCCAGGATCTGTTTGGGTCTGTTTGACTCTTTTGGGGTCTGATTGGCTCTGTTTCGATCTGTCAGGCTCTCTTTCGATCTGTCAGGCTCTGTTTGGCCCTGCGATTGTTTGCTTGATCCTGCCAGAATCTGCTTGGCTCTGTTTGTCTCTACCAGGCTCTGTTTGTCTCTGTTTGGCTCTGCCATGATCTGCCAGGATCTGCTTGGCTCTGCCATGCTCTGTCTTGCTCAGTTTAGCTCTGCTCATCTCCGGTTGGCTTGGCCAGGCTCTATTTGGCTCTGCTGGGTCTGTTTGGCTCTCTTTGGCTCTGCCAGGCCTAATTTGGCTCTGTTTCGCTATATTAGGCCCTGCCGGGCACTGTTTGGCTCTGTTTGGCTCTGCCAGGCTCTTTTTGGCTCTGTTTGGCTTTGCCAGGCTCTGTTCATCTATGCTTGGATATGTTTGGCTCTGCTAGGTCTCTGTTTGGCTCTATTTAGCTCTGTCTCTGCCAGGCTCTGTTTGGCTCTGTTTGGATTTGATTGGCTCTACTTGGCTCTGTCAGTCTCTGCTTGTCTCTGTTTGGGTCTTGTTAGCTCTGGTTGGCTCTGCAAGGTTCTGTTTGGCTCTGTTTGGATCTGTTTCACTCTGTTTGGCTCTGTTTCACTCTGTTTGACCCTGTCAGGCTCTGTTTGACTCTGCTAGGCACTTTTTGCCTCTGTTTGGCACTGCCACACTCTTTCTGGCTCTGTTTGGCTCTTTTTGTCTCTCTTCGGCTCTGCCAGGCTCTGTTTGACTCTGTTTGGATTTGATTGGCTCTGTTTGGCTCTGCAAGGCTCTGTTTGTCTCTTTCTGGGTCTTGTTAGCTCTGGTTGGCTCTGCAAGTTTCTGTTTGTCTCTGTTTGTCTCTGTATGGCTCTGTTCAGCTAAGCCTGGCTCTGTTTGGCTCTTTATGGCTCATTATGATCTGACAGGCTCTGTTTGGCTCTGCTAGTCACTGTTAGTGTCAGCCATGCTCGTTTTTGCTCTGTTTGTCCCTGCCAGCCTCTGTTTGGCCATGTTTGGTTCTGCCAGGCACTGTTTGGCTCTGGTAGGCTCTGTTTGGCTCAGTTTGGCAATGTCTGTCTTTGCCAGGCTCTGTTTGGATTTGATTGGCACTGTTTGGTTCTGCCAGGCTCTGCCTGTCTGTGTTTGGGTCTTGTTAGCTCTGGTTGGCCCTGTAAGGTTCTGTTTGGCCCTGTTTAGCTCTGTCTGGCTCTGTTTAGTTAAGCCACACTCTGTTTGGCTCTTCATGGGTCTGTTATGATCTGACAGGCTCTGTTTGGCTCTGTCAGTCTCTGTTAGTCTCAGCCATGCTCGTGTCTGCTCTGTTTAGCTCTGCCAGGCTCTGCTTGGCACTGTTTGACTCTTTTGGGGTCTGATTGGCTCTGTTTCGATCTGTCAGGCTCTCCTTCGCTCTGTCATGGTCTCTTTGGCCCTGCAATTGTTTGTTTGATACTGCCAAAATCTGCTTGGCTCTGTTTGTCTCTACCAGGCTCTGTTTGTCTCTGTTTGGCTCCGCCAGGATCTGCTTGGGTCTGCTTGGCTCTGCCATGCTCTTTCTTGCTCAGTTTAGCTCTGCTCGTCTCCGGTTGGCTCGGCCTGGCTCTGTTTGGCTCTACCGGGTCTGTTTGGCTCTGTTTTGATCTGTCAGGCTCTGTTTCGAGCTGCCAGGCTCTGTGTGGCTCTGTATGGCTCTGTTTGGCTCTGTTTGGCTCTTTTTAGCTGTTTGACATTGTGTGGTTCTGCAAGGCTCTGTTTGGCTCTGTGAGTCCCTGTTTGGCAATGCTTGGATCTCTTTCATTCTGTTTGGCTCTGTTCGTCTCTGTTCGACTCTGTTTGGTTTTATATGGCTCTGTTTGGCTCCATTTGGTTCTGTTTAGCTCTGTTTCGCTATTGTTTTCCCTGTCAGGCTCTGTTTGGCTCTGCCAGGCATTTTCTGTCTCTCTTTGGCGCTGCCGCACTCTTTTTGGCTCTGTTTGGCTCTTTCTGTTTCTCTTTGGCTCTGCCAGGCTCTGTCAGTTTCGACCAGGCTGTTCTTTGCTCTGTTTGGTTCTGCCAGACTCTGTTTAGCTCTGCCACGCTCTGTTTGTTTCTGCCAGGCTGCTTTTTGCTCTGTTTGGCTCTGTTGTGCACTGCCAGGCTCTGTTTGGTTCTGTTTGGCTCTGTTTGAAACTGCCAAGATCTGATTAGTTCTGTTTGACTCTTTGGGGGTCTGATTGGCTCTGTTTCAATTTGCCAGGCTCTGTTTCAATCTGCCATGTTCTGTTTGGCCCTGCGATTGTCTGCTTGGCGCTGCCAGAGTCTGCTTGGCTCTGCTTGGCTCTACCAGGCTCTGTTTGTCTCTGCTTTTGCTCTGCCAGAATCTGCCAGGCTCTGCTTGGCTCTGCCATACTCTGTCCTGCTCAGTTTGACTCTGCTCGTCTCCAGTTGGCTCTGTTTGGCTCCAACGGGTCTCTTTGGCTCTGTATGGCTCTGCCAGGTCTGGTTTGGCTCTGTTTGGCTATATATGGCCCTGTCGGGCACTGTTTGACTCTGTTTAGCTCAGTCAGGCTCTTTTTGGCTATGTTTGGCTTTGCCAGGCTCTGTTTGGCTCTGGCGATGTTTGGCCATGCCGGGCACTGTTTGGCTCTGTTGGGCTCTGCCAGACCCTTTTTGGCTCTGTTTGGCTTTGTCAGGCTCTATTTGGCTCTGTTTGGCTCTGCCAGGCTGTCTTTGGCTCTGTGTGGCTTTGCCAGGCTCTGATTATATATGCTTGGATCTGTTTGGCACTGCCAGGTCTCTGTTTAGCTCTGTTTAGCTCTGTCTGTCTCTGCCAGGCTCTGTTTGGCTCTGTTTGGATTTGATTGGCTCTGTTTGGCTCTGCCAGGCTCTGCATGTCCCTGTTTAGGTCTTGTTAGCTCTGGTTGGCTCTGCAAGATTCTGTTTGGCTCTGTTTGACTCTCTATGGCTCTGTTCATCTACGCCTGGCTCTGTTTGGCTCTTTATGGCTCTGTTATGATCTGACAGGCTCTATTTGGCTCTCCTAGTCACTGTTAGTGTCAGCCATGCTCGTTTCTGCTCTGTTTGGCCCAGCCAGGCTCTGTTTGGCCATGTTTGGTTCTGCCAGGCACTGTTTGGCTCTGGTAGGCTCTGTTTGGCTCTGTTTGGCACTGTCTGTCTCTGCCAGGCTCTGTTTGGCTCTGTTTGGATTTCATTTGCTCTGTTTGGCTCTGCCATGCTCTGCTTGTCTCCCTTTGGGTCTTCTTAGCACTGGTTGGCCCTGTTTGGCTCTGTCTGGCTCTGTCTAGCTAAGCCAGGCTCTGTTTGGCTCTTCATGGATCTGTTATGATCTGACAGGCTCTGCTTGGCTCTGCCAGTCTCTGTTAGTCTCAGCCATGCTCATGTTTGCTCTGTTTGGCTCTGCCAGGCTCTGCTTGGCTATGTTTGGCTCTGCCAAGCACTATTTGGACTTCTTTGGCTCTGTTAGTCCCTTCCAGGCTTTGTTTGGTGCTGTACAGCTCTAATCGTCTCTTCCAAGCTCTGTTTGCAGTGTTTTGCCCTCTCTGGCTCTGTTTGATTCTGTTTGGTTCTGTCAGGCTCAGTTTGGCTCTGCTTGGCTCTCTGTGTCTCCACCAGGATCTGTTTGGCTCTGTTTGGCAATGCTTGTTTCTGCCAGGCATTGTTTGTCTCCATTTGGCTCTGCCAGGCTCTGCTTGGCTCTGTTTGGCTCTGCTTGGCTCCTCCTGGTTCTGTTTGGCTCTGTTTGGAACTTCCAGGACTGTTTGGCTCTGTTTGAAACTGCCAGGATCTGTTTGGGTCTTTTTGACTCTTTTGGGGTCTGATTGGCTCTGTTTCGATCTGTCAGGCTCTCTTTTGATCTGTCAGGCTCTGTTTGGCCCTGCGATTGTTTGCTTGATCCTGCCAGAGTCTGCTTGGCTCTGTTTGTCTCTACCAGGCTCTGTTTGTCTCTGTTTGGCTCTGCCATGATCTGCCAGGATCTGCTTGGCTCTGCCATGCTCTGTCTTGCTCAGTTTAGCTCTGCTCATCTCCGGTTGGCTCGGCCAGGCTCTGTTTGGCTCTACCAGGTCTGTTTGGCTCTCCTTGGCTCTGCCAGGCCTAATTTGGCTCTGTTTGGCTATATTGGGCCCTGCCAGGCACTGTTTGGCTCTGTTTTGCTCTGCCAGGCTCTTATTGGCTCTGTTTGGCTTTGCCAGGCTCTGTTCATCTATGCTTGGATATGTTTGGCTCTGCCAGGTCTCTGTTTGCCTCTATTTAGCTCTGTCTCTGCCAGGCTCTGTTTAGATTTGATTGGCTCTATTTGGTTCTGTCAGTCTCTGCTTGTCTCTGTTTGGGTCTTGTTAGCTCTGTTTGGCTCTGTTCGGCTCTGCCAGGCTCTGTTTGGTTTTGTATGACTCTGTTTGGCTCTGTTTGTCTCTGTTTGGCTCTGTTTCACTCTGTTTGACCCTGTCAGGCTCTGTTTGACTCTGCTAGGCACTGTTAGTCTCAGCCATGCTCGTTTTTGCTCTGTTTGACCCTGCCAGACTCTGTTTGGCCATGTTTGGTTCTGCCAGGCACTGTTTGGCTCTGGTAGGCTCTGTTTGGCTCTGTTTGGATTTGATTGGATCTGTCTGGCTCTGTGAGGCTCTGCTTGTCTCTGTTTGGGTCTTCTTAGCACTGGTTGGCTCTGCAAGGTTCTGTTTGGCTCTGTTTGGCTCTGTCTGGTTTTGTTTAGCTAAGCCAGGCTCTGTTTGGCTCTTCATGGGTCTGTTATGATCTGACAGGCTCTGTTTGGCTTTGCGAGCCTCTGTTAGTCTCAGCCATGCTCGTGATTGCTCTGTTTGGCTCTGCCAGGTTCTGTTATGGCTCTGTTTTGCTCTGCCAAGCCCTATTTGGACTTCATTGGCTCTGTTAGTTTCTTCCAGTCTCTGTTTGGCGCTGTACAGCTCTAATTGTGTCTACCAGGCTCTGTTTGGTTTTGTATGACTCTGTTTGGCTCAGTTTGGCTCTGCTTGCCTCTGTTTGGCTTTGTTTGGCCCTGTCAGCCTCTGTTAGGCTCTGCTGGGCACTTTTTGTCTCTCTTTGGCTCTGCCAGGCTCTGTTTGGCTCTGTTTGAATTTGATTGGCTCTGTTTGGCTCTGCCAGGCTCTGCTTGTCTCTTTTTGGGTCTTGTTAGCTCTGGTTGGCTCTGCAAGTTTCTGTTTGGCTCTGTATGTCTCTGTTCAGATGAGCCAGGCTCTCTTTGACTCTTTACGGCTCAGTTATGATCTGACAGGCTCTGTTTGGCTCTGCTAGTCTCTGTTAGTCTCAGCCATGCTCGTTTCTGCTCTGTTTGGCCCTGCCAGGCCCTGTTTGGCCATGTTTGGTTCTTCCAGGCACTGTTTGGCTCTGGTAGGCTCTGTTTGGGTCTGTGCAGCACTGTCTGTCTCTGCCAGGCTCTGTTTGGCCCTGTTAGGATTTGATTGGCTCTGTTTGGCTCTGCCTGGCTCTGCTTGTCTCTGTTTGGGTGTTGTTAGTTCTGTTTGGCTCTGCAAGTTTCTGTTTGGCTCTGTTTGGCTCTGTATGGCTCTGTTCAGCTAAGCCAGGCTCTGTTTGGCTCTTTATGGCTCTGTTATGATCTGACAGGCTCTGTTTGGCTCTGCCAGTCTCTGTTAGTCTCGCCATGCTCGTGTTTGCTCTGTTTGGCTCTACTAGGCTCTGCCTGGCTCTGTTTGGTTCTGCCAAGACCTATTTGGACTTCTTTGGCTCTGTTAGTCTCTTCCAGGCTCTGAATGGCTCTGAAAGGATCTAATTGTCTCTGCCATACTTTGTTTGGCAGTGTTTCGCCCTGTCAGGCTTAGTTTGGCTCTGTTTGGTTCTGCTTGGCTCTGTTTGGAACTGCCAGGATATCTTTGGCACTGTTTGAAACTGCCAGGCTGTGTTTTGCTCTGTTTGGCGCTGTTTTGCTCTGCCAGGCTCTGTTTGGTTCTGTTTGGCTTTGCTTTGCTCTGCTTGGCTCTGCCAGGTTCTGTTTGGCTCTGTTTGACTCTTTTGGGGTCTGATTGGATCTGATTCAATCTGCCAGGCTCTGTTTCGATCTGTTTGGATTTGATTGGCTCTGTTTGACTCTGTGATTGTCTGCTTGGCCCTGCCAGAGTCTGCTTGGCTCTTTTTGGCTCTACCAGGCTCTGTTTGTCTCTGTTTTTGCTCTGCCAGGATCTGCCAGGCTCTGCTTAGCTCTGCCATGCTCTGTCTTGCTCTGTTTGGCTCTGCTCGTCTCCAGTTTGCTCCGTTTGGCTCTGTTTGGCTCTGCCAGGACCGGTCTGGCTGTTTGGCTATGTTTGGCCCTGCCGGGCACTGTTTGGCTCTGTTTAGCTCTGCCAGGCTCTTTTTGGCTATGTTTGGCTTTGCCAGGCTCTGTTTGGCTCTGTTTGGATTTGATTGGCTCTGTTTGACTCTGTGATTGTCTGCTTGGCCCTGCCAGAGTCTGCTTGGCTCTTTTTGGCTCTACCAGGCTCTGTTTGTCTCTGTTTTTGCTCTGCCAGGATCTGCCAGGCTCTGCTTAGCTCTGCCATGCTCTGTCTTGCTCTGTTTGGCTCTGCTCGTCTCCAGTTTGCTCCGTTTGGCTCTGTTTGGCTCTGCCAGGACCGGTCTGGCTGTTTGGCTATGTTTGGCCCTGCCGGGCACTGTTTGGCTCTGTTTAGCTCTGCCAGGCTCTTTTTGGCTATGTTTGGCTTTGCCAGGCTCTGTTTGGCTCTGGCTATGTTTGGCCGTGCCGGGCACTGTTTGGCTCTGTTTGGCTCTGTCAGGCCCTTTTTGGCTCTGGTTGGCTTTGCCAGGCTCTGTTTGGCTCTTTTAGGCTCTGCCAGGCTTTCTTTGGCTCTGTTTGGCTTTGCCAGGCTCTGTTTATATATGCTTGGATCTGTTTGGCACTGCCAGGTCTCTGTTTGGCTCTGTTTAGCTCTGTCTGTCACTGCCAGGTTCTGTTTGGCTCTGTTTGGATTTGATTGGCTCTGTTTGACTCTGCCAGGCTCTGCTTGTCCCTGTTTGGGTCTTGTTAGCTCTGGTTGGCTCTACAAGATTCTGTTTGGCTCTGTTTGACTCTCTATGGCTCTGTTCAGCTAAGTCTGGCTCTGTTTGGCTCTTTATGGCTCTCTTATGATCTGCCAGGCTCTGTTCGGCTCTGCTAGTCTCTGTTAGTCTCAGCCATGCTCGTTTTTGCTCTGTTTGGCCCCGCTAGGCTCTGTTTGGCCAGTTCTGGTTCTACCAGGCACTGTTTGGCTCTGGTAGGCTCTGTTTGGCTCTGTTTGGCACTGTCTGTCTCTGCCAGGCTCTGTTTGGCTCTGTTTGGATTTGATTGGATCTGTCTGGCTCTGTGAGGCTCTGCTTGTCTCTGTTTGGGTCTTGTTAGCAGTGGTTGGCTCTGCAAGGTTCTGTTTGGCTCTGTTTGGCTCTGTCTGGTTCTGTTTAGATAAGCCAGTCTCTGTTTGGCTCTGCCAGTCTGCGTTAGTCTCAGCCGTGCTCGTGATTGCTCTCTTAGTCTCTTCCAGGCTCTGTCTGGCGCTGTACAGCTTTAATTGTGTCTGCCAGGCTCAGTTTGGTTTTGTATGACTCTGTTTGGCTCCACTTGGCTCTGTTTGTCTCTGTTTGGCTCTGTTGTACTCTGTTTGGCCCTGTCAGTCTCTGTTAGGCTCTGCTGGGCACTTTTTGTCTGTGTTTGGCGCTGCCACACTCTTTTTGGCTCTGTTTGGCTCTTTTTGTCTCTCTTTGGCTCTGCCAGGCTCTGTTTGGCTCTGTTGGGCTCTGCCAGACCCTTTTTGGCTCTGTTTGGCTTTGCCAGGCTCTATTTGGCTCTGTTTGGCTCTGCCATGCTGTCTTTGGCTCTGTGTGGCTTTGCCAGGCTCTGTTTATATATGCTTGGATCTGTTTGGCACTGCCAGGTCTCTGTTTAGCTCTGTTTAGCTCTGTCTGTCTCTGCCAGGCTCTGTTTGGCTCTGTTTGGATTTGATTGGCTCTGTTTGGCTCTGCCAGGCTCTGCATGTCCCTGTTTAGGTCTTGTTAGCTCTGGTTGGCCCTGCAAGATTCTGTTTGGCTCTGTTTGACTCTCTATGGCTCTGTTCATCTACGCCTGGCTCTGTTTGGCTCTTCATGGCTCTGTTATGATCTGACAGGCTCTATTTGGCTCTCCTAGTCACTGTTAGTGTCAACCATGCTCGCTTTTGCTCTGTTTGGCCCAGCCAGGCTCTGTTTGGCCATGTTTGGTTCTGCCAGGCACTGTTTGGCTCTGGTAGGCTCTGTTTGGCTCTGTTTGGCACTGTCTGTCTCTGCCAGGCTCTGTTTGGCTCTGTTTGGATTTCATTTGCTCTGTTTGGCTCTGCCATGCTCTGCTTGTCTCCCTTTGGGTCTTCTTAGCACTGGTTGGCTCTGCAAGGTTCTGTTTGGCCCTGTTTGGCTCTGTCTGGCTCTGTCTATCTAAGCCAGGCTCTGTTTGGCTCTTCATGGATCTGTTATGATCTGACAGGCTCTGCTTGGCTCTGCCAGTCTCTGTTAGTCTCAGCCATGCTCGTGTTTGCTCCGTTTGGCTCTGCCAGGCTCTGCTTGGCTATGTTTGGCTCTGCCAAGCACTATTTGGACTTCTTTGGCTCTGTTAGTCCCTTCCAGGCTTTGTTTGGTGCTGTACAGCTCTAATCGTCTCTTCCAAGCTCTGTTTGCAGTGTTTTGCCCTCTCTGGCTCTGTTTGATTCTGTTTGGTTCTGTCAGGCTCAGTTTGGCTCTGCTTGGCTCTCTGTGTCTCCACCAGGATCTGTTTGGCTCTGTTTGGCAATGCTTGTTTCTGCCAGGCATTGTTTGTCTCCATTTGGCTCTGCTTGGCTCTGTTTGGCTCTGCTTGGCTCCTCCTGGTTCTGTTTGGCTCTGTTTGGAACTTCCAGGACTGTTTGGCTCTGTTTGGCTCTTCTTGAAAGTGCCAGGATCTGTTTGGGCCTTTTTGACTCTTTTGGGGTCTGATTGGCTCTGTTTCGATCTGTCAGGCTCTCTTTCGATCTGTCAGGCTCTGTTTGGCCCTGCGATTGTTTGCTTGATCCTGCCAGAGTCTGCTTGGCTCTGTTTGTCTCTACCAGGCTCTGTTTGTCTCTGTTTGGCTCTGCCATGATCTGCCAGGATCTGCTTGGCTCTGCCATGCTCTGTCTTGCTCAGTTTAGCTCTGCTCATCTCCGGTTGGCTCGGCCAGGCTCTGTTTGGCTCTACCAGGTCTGTTTGGCTCTCTTTGGCTCTGCCAGGCCTAATTTGGCTCTGTTTCGCTATATTGGGCCCTGCTGGGCACTGTTTGGGTCTGTTTTGCTCTGCCAGGCTCTTATTGGCTCTTTTCGCTTTGCCTGGCTCTGTTCATCTATGCTTGGATATGTTTGGCTCTGCCAGGTCTCTGTTTGCCTCTATTTAGCTCTGTCTCTGCCAGGCTCTGTTTGGATTTGATTGGCTCTATTTGGTTCTGTCAGTCTCTGCTTGTCTCTGTTTGGGTCTTGTTAGCTCTGTTTGGCTCTGTTCGGCTCTGCCAGGCTCTGTTTGGTTTTGTATGACTCTGTTTGGCTCTGTTTCACTCTGTTTGACCCTGTCAGGCTCTGTTCGACTCTGCTAGGCACTGTTAGTCTCAGCCATGCTCGTTTTTGCTCTGTTTGGCCCTGCCAGACTCTGTTTGGCCATGTTTGGTTCTGCCAGGCACTGTTTGGCTCTGGTAGGCTCTGTTTGGCTCTGTTTGGATTTGATTGGATGTGTCTGGCTCTGCAAGGCTCTTCTTGTCTCTGTTTGGGTCTACTTCGCACTGGTTGGCTCTGCAAGGTTCTGTTTGGCTCTGTTTGGCTCTGCCAGACTCTGTTTAGCTCTGCCACGCTCTGTATGTTTCTGCCAGGCTGTTTGTTGCTCTGTTTGGCTCTGTTTTGCTCTGCCAGGCTCTATTTGGTTCTGTTTGGCTCTGCTTTGCTCTGCTTGGCTCTGCCAGGTTCTCTTTGGCTCTGTTTACAACTGCTAGGATCTGGTTATCTCTGTTTGACTCTTTTGGGGTCTGATTGGCTCTGTTTCAATCTGCCAGGCTCTGTTTTGATCAGCCAGGCTCTGTTTGGCCCTGCGATTGTCTGCTTGGCCCTGCCAGAGTCTGCTTAGCTCTGTTTGGCTCTACCAGGCTCTGTTTGTCTCTGTTTTTGCTCTGGCAGGATCTGCTCGGCTCTGCTATGCTCTGTCTTGCTCAGTTTGGCTCTACTAGGTCTGTTTTGCTCTGTTTAGTTCTGCCAAGCCCTGTTTGGTTCTGTTCGGCAGTGTTTGGCCTTGCTGGGCACTGTTTGGCTCTGTTTGGCTCTGCCAGGCTGTGCTTGGCTCTGCCAGGCTCTTTTTGGCTCTGTTTGGCTCTGCCAGGCTCTGTTTGGCTCTGCCAGGTCTCTGTTTGGCTCTGTTTTGCTCTTTCTGTCTCTGCCAGGCTCTGTTTGGCTCTGTTTGGATTTGATTGGCTCTGTTTGGCTCTGTCAGTATCTGTTAGTCTCAGCCATGCTCGTTTTTGCTCTGTTTGGCCCTGCCAGGCTCTTTTTGGCCATGTTTGATTCTGCCAGGCACTGTCTGGCTCTGGTAGGCTTTGTTTGACTCTGTTTGGCACTGTCTGTCTCTGCCAGGCTCTGTTTGGCTCTGTTTGGATTTGATTGGTTCTGTTTGGCTCTGCGAGGCTCTGCTTGTCTCTGTTTGGATGTTGTTAGCTCTGTTTGGCACTGCAAGGTTCTGTTCGGCTCTGTTTGGCTCTGTTCAGCTAAGCCAGGCTCTGTTTGGCTCTTTATGGCTCTGTTATAATCTGACAGGCTCTATTTTGCTCTGCCAATCTCTGTTAGTCTCAGCCAAGCTCGTGTTTGCTCTGTTTGGTTCTGCCAGGCTCTGCTTGGCTCTGTTTGGCTTTGCCAAGCCCTATTTGGACTTCTTTGGCTCTGTTAGTCTCTTCCAGGCTCTGTGTGGTGCTGTATGGCTCTGATTGTCTCTGCCATGCTCTGTTTGGCAGTATTTTGTCCTGTCAGGCTCTGTTTGGCTCTCTTTGGTTCTGCCAGGCTCAGTTTGGCTCTGCTTGGCTCTGTGTGTCTCTACCAAGATCAGTTTGGCTCTGTTTGGCAATGCCTGTCTCTGCCAGGCATTGTTTGTCTCCATTTGGCTCTGCCAGGCTCTGCTTGGCTCTGTTTGGCTCTGCCAGGTCTCTGTTTGGCTCTGTTTTGCTCTTTCTGTCTCTGCCAGGCTCTGTTTGGCTCTGTTTGGATTTGATTGGCTCTGTTTGGCTCTGTCAGTATCTGTTAGTCTCAGCCATGCTCGTTTTTGCTCTGTTTGGCCCTGCCAGGCTCTGTTTGGCCATGTTTGATTCTGCCAGGCACTGTCTGGCTCTGGTAGGCTTTGTTTGACTCTGTTTGGCACTGTCTGTCTCTGCCAGGCTCTGTTTGGCTCTGTTTGGATTTGATTGGTTCTGTTTGGCTCTGCGAGGCTCTGCTTGTCTCTGTTTGGATGTTGTTAGCTCTGTTTGGCACTGCAAGGTTCTGTTCGGCTCTGTTTGGCTCTGTTCAGCTAAGCCAGGCTCTGTTTGGCTCTTTATGGCTCTGTTATAATCTGACAGGCTCTATTTTGCTCTGCCAATCTCTGTTAGTCTCAGCCAAGCTCGTGTTTGCTCTGTTTGGTTCTGCCAGGCTCTGCTTGGCTCTGTTTGGCTTTGCCAAGCCCTATTTGGACTTCTTTGGCTCTGTTAGTCTCTTCCAGGCTCTGTGTGGTGCTGTATGGCTCTGATTGTCTCTGCCATGCTCTGTTTGGCAGTATTTTGTCCTGTCAGGCTCTGTTTGGCTCTCTTTGGTTCTGCCAGGCTCAGTTTGGCTCTGCGTGGCTCTGTGTGTCTCTACCAAGATCAGTTTGGCTCTGTTTGGCAATGCCTGTCTCTGCCAGGCATTGTTTGTCTCCATTTGGCTCTGCCAGGCTCTGTTTGGCTCTACCAGGCTCTGTTTGTCTCTGTTTGGAATTGCTAGGATCTGCCAGGCTCTGCTTGGCTCTGCCATGCTCTGTCTTGCTCAGTTTGGCTCTGCTCGTCTCCGGTTGGCTCTGCTTGGCTCTGTTTGGCTCTACTGGGTCTGTTTGGCTCTGTATGGCTCTGCCAGGCCCGGTTTGGCTCTGTTTGGCTTTGTTTGGCCCCACTGGGCACTGTTTGGCTCTGCTTGGCTCTGCCAGGCTCTGTTCATCTATGCTTGGATATGTTTGGCTCTGCCAGCTCTCTGTTTCACTCTGTTAAGCTCTGTCTCTGCCAGGCTCTGTTTGGCTCTGTTTGGACTTGATTGGCTCTGTTTGGCTCTATCAGTCTCTGCTTGTCTCTGTTTGGGTCTTGTTAGCTCTGGTTGGCTCTGCAAGGTTCTGATTGGCTCTTTTTGGCTCTGTTTGGATCTGTTTAGCTAAGCCAGGCTCTGTTTGGCTCATTATGGCTCTGTTATGATCTGACAGGCTCAGTTTGGCTCTGCCAGTCTCTGTTAGTCTCAACCATGCAGGATTTTGCTCTGTTTGGCTCTGCCAGGCTCTGTTTGGCTCTGCCAAGCCCTATTTGGACTTCTTTAGCTCTGTTAGTCCCTTCCAGGCTCTGTTTGGTGCTGTATGGCTCTAATTGTTTCTGCCATGCTCTGTTTGGCAGTGTTTTGCCCTAACAGGCTCCGTTTGGCTCTGTTTGGTTCTGCCAGGCTCAGTTTGGCTCTGCTTGGCTCTGTGTGTCTCTACCAAGATCAGTTTGGCTCTGTTTGGCAATGCTTTTCTCTGCCATGCATTGTTTGTCTCCATTTGGCTCTGCCAGGCTCTGCTTAGCTTTGTTTGGCTCTGCCTGGCTCTGCCAGGTTCTGCTTGGCTCTGTTTGAAACTGCCAGGATCTGTTTGGCTCTGTTTGACTCTCTTGGGTTTTGATTGGCTCTGCTTCAATCTGTCATGCTCTGTTTGGCCCTGCGATTGTCTGCTTGGCCCTGCCAGAGCCTGCTTGGCTCTGTTTGGCTCTACCAGGCTCTGTTTATCTCTGTTTGGCTCTGCTAAGATCTGCCAGGCTCTGCCTGGCTCTGCCATGCTCTGTCTTGCTCAGTTTGGCTCTGCTTGTCTCCAGTTGGCTCTGCTTGGCTCTGTTTGGCTCTACCAGGTCTGTTTGGCTCTGTTTGGCTCTGCCAGGTTTTCTTTTTCTCTGTTTGGGTCTTGTTCGGTCTGGTTGGCTCTGCAAGGCTCTTTTTGTCTCTGTCTGGCTCTGTTTGGATCTGTTTAGCTAAGCCAGGCTCTGTTTGGCTCTTTATGGCTCTGCTATGATCTGACAGGCTCTGTTTGGCTCTGCCAGTCTCTGTTAGTTTCAGCCATGCTCCTTTTTGCTCTGTTTGGCTCTGCCTAGCTCTGTTTACCTCTGTTTGGCTCTGTATGGCTCTGGTTGGCTCTGTTTGCCTCTTTGAGGCTCCACCAGTCTCTGTTTGGCTCTGCCAGGGTCTGCCAGTCTCTCTTTGGCTCTGCCAGTCTCTGTTTGGCTCTGCCAGTCTCTGTTTGGCTCTGCCGGGCTCCGTGCGGCTCTGCTTGGCTCTGTTTGGCTCTTTTTGGCTCTTTTTAGCTGTTTGACGTTATGTGGCTCTGCGAGGCTCTGTTTGGCTCTGTGAGTCTCCTTTTGGCTCTGTTTGGATCTGTTCAGCTCTGCCAGGCTCTGTTTGGCTTTGTGTGGCTCTGTTTGGCTCTGTTTGTCTCCATTTGGCTCATTTTCACTCTGTTTGGCCCTGTCAGGCTCTGTTTTGCTCTGCCAGGCTCTTTATGTCTCTGTTTAGCACTGCCACACTCTTTTTAGCTCTTTTTGTCTCTATTTGGCTCTGCCAGGCTCTGTCTGTTTCTGCCAGGCTGTATTTTGCTCTGTTTGGCTCTACCAGACTCTGTTTAGCTCTGCCACGCTCTGTCTGTTTCTGCCAGGCTATTTTCTGCTCTGTTTGCCTCTGTTTTGCTCTGCCAGACTCTGTTTGGTTCTGTTTGGCTATGTTTTGCTCTGCTTGGCTCTGCCAGGCTCTGTTTCGCTCTGTTTGGTTCTGCTTGGCTCTTCCAGGCTCTGTTTGGCTCTACCTGGCTCCATTTGGTTCTGTTTGACTGTGTTTGGTTCTCCTGTGCTCTGTTTGGCTCTGCCAGGCTCTGTTTGGCACTGATTGGCTCTGTTTATCTCTGTTTGGCTCTGTTTTGCTCCAACATGATCAGTTTAGCTCTGTTTGCCTCTGCCAGGCTCTGTTTGGCTCAGCTTGGCTCTGCCAGGAACTCTTTGGCTCTCTTTGCTTCTTTTTGTCTCTGACCTTGATCCTTGGGGTGGGATCGACGTGGAGGTGAAGCTGACTGGCAGCTCCGAACCAGATCTTGTACTCATTACAGGGGAGGAGTTGGAAGCTGGAGGTGATGGCCTGGGGAGGACAGCATCGGGGGTGACTTAGAGTCCTTGTCGGGTGAGGTGGTGTATTCCCTGGTGCCCCCTGCCAGCTCTCCCCTCTACCCTGTGCGGGAGCTCCTGGGCTTTTTGAGCAAATGATCGCAGTCGCCAAGATTGCATAATTAATATGGTGGGTTCTGGGATGATATGGCATGAAAACCCGCCATCGTAGCCAGTGGGTAAAATGTCCTTTTACCTGCTCTCTACCTCACTTAGTGCAAACCTGGGATGATTCCATCCTAAAGCTTTGCTGCTGGTTATTTTTAAATTGAATCACTCACAAATTAGAAGGGGTTTACATATACACACACAAATTCTTAGTTCACAGATCACTTTGAGGAAACGCCTTTTATGTGTTTGTGACATATGTTCGTATGTAAGAAATGGGTCACACACAATAAAGGGAAATTAGCTAGAACATTGATTGGGAGACCCAAATCATTTTCCAATTAGAGCTCATCTAAATGCCGAGGGTGAGTGGCAGTTGCAAAGTGCCTGCTGCAGCTTGTTGGTTGTGCATGGGAGGTTGGGTATCAGCTGGCATCCAATCTGAGATAACTGACAGGTGAAGCCTGGGGGAGGAGAGGGAAACATGTTGGAGAATAGCAGGGAGAAAGGGTCCTTGCACAGACCAGCTGTGGGATTAAATATTCTATGGATACACAGAAATAAAAATCTCTTCCAGCACTGTTTTGAGTGGTCTCTCGTGATTCTTTTAGGTATGCTGATTAAGTTGCCCAGCACAATGAGTGAAATTACGCACCATTTGCATCTGAAAATTAGAAGTGACTAACATAGAATTCCAACAAAAGGGGCATTGGAACTTTATACACAAGGCTCAACAGGACCGTCAGAAAATTTAGAAATAGTGGGTTCTGCTCATAAGGTATTTGAAACAGGTGCTAAAATTGGACCAACCATTAAGATTGTTTTAAAAAATGTACTAATTGGCTTTTTTCCCTTTTCCCTTAGTTGAAAGGAAAGCATCAGTGGACAGGTGACATTTAAGAGAACAAGGCTTCTTCCCAGCCCACCAAGCTAATCTGCTTCCCCCACCCCAGGATCACTGGCTTCTTCGGGACATTCCCCACCTGACGGGGGGGAGGCCATGCCCATCACCCAGGCTGCCTTGCGGTTAGGGAACCAGGAAGGGAAAAATGTACGACAGGGATCAAAACTCCACAGCATGCAAGAGTCGCAACTCCTCCATGACTCATAAATCTCGGCCGAGTCAAGATCAATGAGTGCGTTCAAAAGGGCGAAGATGAACAATGCTTGAAGGGCTCCATCCTACAGAATGCAGGGGTGCCTAACAACATTGTGCCAAGCTTGGTAGACTTCAGGAGCAATGGGCAGTATCTTCCTTTTTCGCGGGTGCCTCATATGCTACCTGAAAAAGGCACCTGTGCTGACACTGAGGCAGAAGGCCCACCATATCTTCTGCCTTTCAGGCAGTTAAGTGGACAGCAGCAGGCTTTACTTATGACTGATGACCCTGGGACACAACGTCCCATCTGCCTAGAGCTGTCTTCCCATCAGAGGCCAGCAGTTCTTGCATTCATCAGTGCCATGGAGGAGGCCATGGCTGCTGCCGGAACAACACCCACCAGAGTCCCAGGAGTGACCTAGGGGAAAGGTGAGTGCTGTTGGGGGGTCTCATGAGGTGTGGGGTTCATGGGGAGAAGGGACCATGGGGGCCAGCAGCAAGGGCAGGGGGATGGCTTTCAGTGACCACTGCCCTGCCCCATGTCCATGTTGTCAATCATAAACAGATGAGTGCAGATCGAGGGGCTCCCACCCCACACAGTTTAACCACTCATGCATGCTGCATGTCAACAAGCCCACTTGGAACTGTGAAAATTGCAGTGGAGGTGGGAAGAGGCCCTTAAGTGGTCATTAATTGGCCAGTTAAGAGTCTCAAGTGGGGGGTGGCAAGATCGACCATGAGCCGTCTTGCCCAGAATTTTCCACCGATGGAGCCAGGAAGATGTCGGATATCAGTCCCAATGCCACTTCACCTAATATTTAGGCCTTCCTGCCTCCTTTTTCACATCCTGTGGGGGCAGAAGATTCCACCCCGTTTGTGCAAATTTGAGGAGCACAGCCACCTTCATCTCCCTTATCAGTTTTGTTTGTCGTTGCAACTAGGTATGAGGGACTTGTTTCATTCCTTTCTACCATTCAGCTGATGCTTGTGTTTTTACAGGCAGGAGTCCTTCAGACAGCAAGGCCACCAACAGGTGCACCTCCAGCAGCAGTACCTCCAACCCTTCAGCATCAAAGAACGCTGGGCTATCTCGTGAACAGTTAGTCCACTTTTTTGACACCACTACAATTTACCTTTTAATGGCAAGCCGCAAACATTTAAGAGCTGATGTCATGAAGGATTTCAAGTCCCTAGTTAAATGTGCCACCAACCACCATCACGGAGCAAGGCTCTCATATCCCAAAAATGTGATGGCTCTTAACACAACATTCTGTGTGGCATTTCCTATCTCCACATTAACATCACGCCAGCACCAATTTTGCCATAAGCACTAGACAGAAGCTTGTGTTATTACACATCAAGGAAAAATTGATAACGTTTATCCAAATGAAATTGATAAAGTATAGCCTGCTATTTGTAGAGTTGATAGAACTGTTCTGAAAATGTACTGCGGGTCTACAGGTTCTGTCTGCCACACTGGTCCTGATATTTACTGGGGAGGGATTTCCAAGCAGGGGAAGGAGTTGAATGCTGCAGAGTTTCAACTTCAGTCTGTGTGTGACTTTTAAACAGGTTTCCTACTACAGGCTCATTGACAGGTTTGGCTTGATTTTGGGCATGGAACACCCCAGAAGAGGCTGCAGCCCAGGAGTAGGAAGATCTCCTGTTGCTCAGGGTAGGGGTTGTGAGGGGAGGGTGGGTACAGCCTGGTTTGGGGTTGATTGTGGGGTGGGGAGGATCAGAGGGAGGCTGAGGGAAGAACTGGGGGTTTGGGGTGGTTGGTGATGGGGTTAGGATGGTCACTGATTGTATGGAGTGGCTTATGAGCTGGGATGGGGAGTCCAATCACATGGAGTGAGTAACAGGATAGGGGGTGCATGGGGAGGGAAGTATTCTCACTCTTTCTGGCCCACGAGCGGTGCTGGAAAGACTTTCCTTTTTAATGCCCTTCCTTTTAGCAGGTCACTTCCTGAGGTCTGGGAAACCCACCTGGCTGAGGTAAAATCTTAAGTGCACGACCACATTAAAATGCTTAAATGAGTGGTTCGCCTCCTGGGAGTGAATTGACCACACAAACCTCCTCATTCAAAGTCTGTCAAAACTGGAAGGGGCAGTTTTGAGGCTGGTTACATTTCAGTTTAAGATCTTTTACATTTTAACTGACTGTTTTTTCAGGTTAAAAATTACTCCCATTACATACCACAAATACTAAGATGGCATTGGCTCTGGTGCTCTTCTGTTAATGTTTGCAGCTTATGTATAGTCAAGATTGTTGGATACTGGCCAATGCCACTGATACACACATACAGACAGGCCCAGGGTTGGCAGTCGTAATAAGATCAAGGCTGTCAGCACTGGCTATTTTTCCTGTGCAAACTGATCACATCCTCTGGTGTCTCCTCATATATAGTTTGAATGTGAAAATCCCAGGGCAGGATTTTGCCCTTGGTGGGGGTGCTCGGTGGGGTTGGGTGGGGGGGTGGTCATGAAGCTGACCACCGCCCACGATCGGCTCCGCACCATGATTTCACGTGGATGGGTCAATTAAGGCCCGCCCAGCGTGGAACGCGAGCAGCAGCGCTCAGCACTGCTATGCAGGCAGGGGGGTGGCGGGGGTTGGTGGTTGCGGAGGGAGGGAGAGCAGGCCTAGCACGCAGTTCATGCATGCACGAGAAAGAGCACTTCAATCTCCCTGAAGCACGGAGCTGCATCAGGAAGATTGAAGCAATGTGTAAAAGAAAATGAAGAGAATAAAAATTTAATAAAATATGTCCTCTCATGTGACTCTGTCACATGAGCTGGGACATGTTCTTAGTTCAAAAATACAGTTTTTATTTAATGTTTATTTGCTTTCGGAAACCTCATCCCACTCGTGGATGATGTTTCCTAAAAATGTAAAGGCCGCTTGCCATAAGGTTGGACAGGCAGCGTAAATTTGAATTTAATTAGATTGTTAATGGCCTTAATGGGCCTTTTAATTATTGGCGGGCATGTAGCTGACTCCGGTGCGTGCTCACTGAATGATATTACACAAGACTGTGCGATGACGTTGGGATGCACGCCCAAAGTCATCACGTATCATTTTACACTCGGGCGTGTCGGGCGCGCACCCACAAGCCAAGTGTAATACTCTGCCCCAGAAGTTGCTCTGTGATACCCTGCACATCCACAGGGTGCGCTGTTACAGTCTTCACAAATAAAACCATTAGCAATCACTGATTTACCTTGAACCTCAACTATTTCATGGCCCTGACAATATTCCGGCAATAGTAATGAAGACTTGTGCTGCAGAACTTGCCACATCCTTAGCCAAGTTGTTCCAATACAGCTTTGACACTGGCATCTACCTGACTATAAGGAAAATTGCCCAGATATGTCCTGGGCACAAAAAGCAGAAAAATCCAACCTGGCCAATTAATGCCCTGTCTGCCTACTTCTGGTCAACAGCACAGTCTTGGAAGGTGTCATCAACAGAGCTATCAAGTGGCACTTGCTTAGCAATAACCTGCTCACTGATGCTCAGTTTGGGTTCCGCCAGGGCCAAACGCTTCATGGCCTCATTACAGCCTTGAACAAAGGATCTGATCTCCAGAGGTGAGGTGAGAGTGACTGCCCATGACATCAAGGCAGCATTTGACTGAGTGTGGCATCAAGGAGCAGTCAATGGGAATCAAGGGGAAATCTCTCTGCTGGTTGGAGTCATACCTAGCACAAAGGTTATGGTTGTTGGAGGTCAATCATCTCAGTTCCAGAGCATCACTGCAGGAGTTCCTCAGGGTAGTGTCCTAGGCTCAATTATCTTCAGCTGCTTCATCAATGACATTCCTTCCATGATAAAATCAGAAGGGAAAGACGTTCGCTGATGATTGCACAAACTTCAGCACCATTCCTGACAGCTCAGATACTGAAGCAGTCCATGTCAAAATGCAGCAAGACCTGGCCAACATCCAGCATTGGGCTGACAAGTGGCAAGTAACATTTGCGTCACACTAGAGCCACGCAATGACCATCTCAAACAAGAGAGAATCTAACCATCTCTCCTTGACATTCAATGACATTGCTATTATTGAATTGCCCAATATCAACATCCTGGGGTTGCCAGTGACCATAAACTGAGCTGGACCACCCATATAAATACTCTGGCTACAAGAGCAGATCAGAGGTTAGGAATCCTGCAGCGAGTAACTCACCTCCAGATTCCCCAAAGCCTGACCACCATCTACAAGGCACAAATCAGTAGTGTGATGGAACACCCTCCATTTGCCTGGATGAGTGCATCTCCCACAACTCAAGAAGCTTGACACCATCCAGGACAAAGCAGCCCACTTGATTGGCACCCAACCACAAACATTCCCTCCCCAATGACGCACAGTGGCAGCAACGTGTACCATCTACTAGATACCCTGCAGAAACTGACCAAGAGTTACGCAGCACTTTCCAAACCCATGACCACTACCATCTAGAAGTACAAGGGCAGCAGACACATGGGAACACCACCACCTGGAAGTTCCCCTCCAAGTTACTCACCACTCTAACATGGAAATATATAGCTGTCCCTTCACTGTCACTGGGTCAAAATCCTGGACCTTCATCCCTAACAGCACTGTTGGTGTTCCTACACCACATGGACTGCAGTGTTTCAAGAAGGCAGCCCACCCTTACTTCCTCAAGGGTAATTAGAGATGGGCAATAAATACTGACCTAGCCAGTGATGCCCACATCTCATGAATAAATAAAAAAACTTTGCATGTTTTCTCACTGTCATGACCAATGAACATGTTAAGCCTCATTCAGTCAGGGATAACTAAGTATTTTTAACATTGTAACAGTGTAAGTCATAATTAATGCTGAACAATCTCTCTGGCCTAGAAAAACTAATTTTGTAGGTGAGGTCCCATTCTCTCAGAAGAACATATAAAAATTGCAAATTTTCACTGAATTAAAAATTATAACTTCAAAAATGTTTTTTTTTATTCCTATGCCTATGTCCCAATCCTTATTTCACTTTTGGTACAATGTTTTAAATGTGATCTATATTTCCTGCTTTGCTGATTGTGAGAATTCTTCAATCTGATTGAATGATAACCCTGCCTGTTCTGTTGTTGGACATCACAGATCCCCTAAAAATAGTACCAAATTGAAAATGATGTAAGAAAAATAAGGAATCTAGATTCTACAACCTATTAAATCTTTGTGAGCAGCTTTTTGATGTCACCCCTTCACCACTAACTGTGAAATCTATGCCAATGTGAGTTCTCTCAGCTGTCCTGCACCTGTGTACATTCTTATCAGCAAGGAAAGCTGCCCACTGAGAATTAAGTATAAATGAATGCTATTCTGAACTTACAAATGCCCGGAAAGCAATCTATCACACAGGGCAGAACTTTCTGCCTGTCGGGCAGGCAGAGCCAGAGCAGGAGCGTGCACAGACAGGTGCAGACCTGATTGTTGCCATTTTACACAGGCGGCCCAATTAATGCCCGCCAGTGTGAATCGTGGCTCCCGAGGGTAGGGGGAGTGGGCGTGCAGCGGCAGGACTGCAATGACCACTGGGTCCAATGGCCACCTGGTGGCCTGTTTTAAAAAGCTGCTGCAGCCTCTCAAAGGCTGTGAAGCTTAGCCAGTGGAAGGGCTCCCCAGGGCGCTGCTGGTGAGCAGGCCAGACAGGAGGGTAGGGCAGGGGGGGGCACTGTGCCCCTCGTTTTTCCGATGATTGTCCTGCTGCCTTCCTCGAGGAGGTGTTGGTTCCCCAGGACGGGAGGAGGAGGCCCCCCCAACATGGCCAAATGTGCCTGGGAGGAGGTGGTGGAGGTGGTGAGTGCCCACGACATGGTGCGGCGCACCTGGATCCAGTGTCACAAATGCTTCAACGAACTGTTGCGCTCAGGAAGGGTAAGTACCATGTTGGCATTGGTCATTTAACCCAGCAGGTGGGCTTCCCCCCTCCCTAAGTCTGAGTGTAGTGACTGCATCGAATCATTGACAGCATGTGTCCTTCACTGGGTGGGCCAGCAGTTATTGCCCATGCCGAGATCACCCTAAGAGGTGGTGAAGAGATGGGTTTTGCCCCCGCAGCATGTGGTACACTGAGGCCCACTTTTGGGGGCAACCTGGAGGAGCTGCACCTAGACACAGTGCTGGAACTCCAGGACATGTCAAAGTCAGGGTGATGACATGCTGGGATGGGAGCTTCAAGGTGGCGTGACAACGAACCATCTGCTGCCCTCTGCACTCCACATGCTTCCGCCTCCTTGCTATGGAAGGTTAGACCGTGTGGTGCCAAATGTGATGTAGGCACCTTTTGGCCAAGGCAGGGGAAAACAGGCCTGACATCTTTGTGTGAATGTTCGGCAGCAGCGGAGTGAGGAGGCACTGGAGCCCTACAATGTTCCACTCTGGTTGGGGTGGGCCATCCGCGAAGAGAATCCAGGTACAATTAGCACTAATCAATGCTCTCCTCTCCTTTTCTGAAGAAGAATGCACATAATGCAGCCGAGCGGGTGAGGACTGGCGGAGGGCTGGCCCAGGTGGCAATGCCCAGCTGGTTCGAGCAGGAGGCCCTTGATTTGGAGAGGCGCCATGCGCCCAGGTCCACCAGTGTCAGTGAGGCTGGGGTCCACGGGCGGGTATGTTTGCCCAGCAGTGAGGTCACCATTGTTCTCCCAGCAGCCATGGGTGCTGCTGAATGTCCAGTGATTGAAGTTTGCAACATAGCTTAATCATTGCTTATGGAATGATGAGCACCTAATGATCTGGGGTCCAGAGATGCACATTGACATTGTCTCCATGTTAACTGATCTAATGTCCTTGTTCTTTCTTTCAGCATCAGCAGACTAGGGCTGGAAGGAAGAGCAGCAGAGGCACCCTCTCACACCTGAAAGCCCTGAAGTCTTACCAGCATCATACCAAATCTGCCAGGCAGGCACCAGCGCAGTTATTAGCACCTTGTTGGGAATTAGAACATCAGCTAATGTCCTGGGGCACAGCGGTCAGGGCACTTCATAGTTGCTGGAAGAGGTGGCAAAGACAGAGAGTGCCAATGGCGCCAGCAGTCGGAGAATTTCAGGGGATAAGGCACATGCTCAGTCGGTGCTTGATGATGTGCCTCTGGAGTCGTCCGCAGCAGAGCAAGTGCAGGACATGTGGCCGTGTGTGTAGGAGCATCTGGTGGAGATACATGAGGCTATGCTTGGCTTGATCTCCATGGTGGAGGGGTCTATGCGGACCATGGCCGATGCAATGAGCCTCATGGCCGAGTGTCATGCGTCCTCCATGGAGAGAGTGGTGACTCTTGTGGAGAGGCTCCTCCAGGAGACCCATCAGGGCTTCCTGGGGATACGTTTGGATCTGCCAGCCCTCACATCGGCATTGACCTCAACTGGTCATTGCCAATGTAGGAGATGGTCTGGGCACCAAGTTTCCCAGCTCGGTGCTCATCCTCGTTGAGCAGGGACGTCCAAAACAACCTCATGTTAGAGCAGCAGCTGCTTGGCATCTCTGTGGGCTCCTCTCAGGGTGCTCCGGATGAGGGCAGCAGCTCCTCCACCACTCTGCCAGTCACCGTTACATCCGATGAGTCTGCGACGACTGGGGAGATGCCAGCTGTGGAACTGGCAGCTCCCTCCCAGGCGGGGCCAGCACAGGCTCCATGGGCCAGAAGACGGCTACCAAGGTCATCGAGGCGAACAGGACAGCAGAGTGAGCAGGCTATCTTAGATGCCAGTCCCAGCGAGGGGGCAGCACCAAGATGTAGCACCCGAAAATGTAAACATTAGGCATACCACGGGTTTTATCATGTGCTTTTGTGTTGGTCCGCAGTGAGGTCTTTATGAGTTGGTATGATTTTTAACACCTTTGTTATTTTGTTTCCCTAAGTTTCTTTGGTTGTAATATTAAATTCAGACATGTCACCATGGCTAAGGGTCCCTCTTTTCTTCTGCAGGTAGATGGTTTCCAAAAATGTTATGAGTGGTTTGTGGGTCATTCAGCTTTATTCACAAGGCCCTTAGTTACTGTTCCTAACCTGGCAGATTTTGAACTTAGGTGTCGAGTATGGAGCCTACATTCCAGGCTTGTCCTGGAGGTCCATCTGTGTTGTGCTAACTGAATGTTCATTGGATTAAAGCCTCCTGGGTGTCCCTGCCTCTCTAGAGTATGCCCAGGTCAGCATCTACGTCCTCATCTTTTCCCTGTGCCTGTGCATGCTCATCCTTGGACTCACTGCTGGACTCATCATGTGCAGCTGCAGCCACTGCATTGGTGTCTTCATCATCCACTGCGTCCCCCCTTTCCAGTGCAAGATTGTGGAGAGCGCAGCATGCAACCACTATCAGTGACACATGATTTGGGAGGTGCTGGTGTGCGCCCCTTGAGTGGTCCAGGCATCGGATGCACAATTTGAGAAGACCGATGGTTCTCTCCACCACAGCCCTTGTGGAGGTGTGGCTCCTATGTACCGCTGCTCAGCTTCTGTTCTTGGATGGCCGAGAGTTGTCATGAGCCACCTGTTGAGGGGATAGCCCTTGTCACCCAGCAGCCAACCATCCAGCTGGGCTGGAGCACTGAAGAGCCCGGCATTTGGGAGTGTCTGAGGATGTAGGCATTGTGGGAGCTGCCTGGGTACCTTGCACAGACTTGTAGAATCTGCATCCTGTGATCACACACTATCTGCACGTTCATGGAGTGGAAGCCCTTCCTGTTGACGAAGGCACAGGGCTCACCTGCTGGCACCTTGATGGCCACATGGGTACAGTCTATAGCACCCTGGACGCGGGGGAAGCCAGCAATGGCCGCGAAGCCTCTGGCTCGCTGTGTTTGACTTGCCTGGTCCCAATAGAAGTGGATGAAGGTCAATGCATGCCTAAACAAAGCGTCTGTAACCTGCTTGACAAAAGTGTGGACAGCTGATTGGGAGACACCACAAAAATCACCCACCGGCCCCTGGAAGGAGCCAGAGGCATTGATGTTGAGGGCAACTGTGACCTTCAGAGTCACTGGCATGGGGTATCCACCCGCACAGTTAGCAGAGATATCAGGCCCAATAATCTGACAGATATAGTTGACTGTCTCCCTTGAGAGATGGAGCCTCCTTCCGCACTGCACCTCAAACATATTGAGGTAGCTGCGTCGCTGCCTATATACCCTGGTAACAGGATCGTGACATCTTCTGCAGCCCCTTCTGCTTTGGACTACCTCTTAGCCCTGCACCCCTTGTGCCTGCGCCTGTCCTCCAAAAATTGGCTCCCCGGGAGGCCGAATGTATACCCATGGCCTCTCCCCCCCCTTCCTTCTAACCCTCCCTTCATCCTCAGAGGAGGTGCCTCCAGTGGAGAGTTCAGCTCCCATTCCCAGGCTAAAGGAAGGCTTCCTGAAACCTGCAGGCCCAAAAAAGATTCCTCACTGCAGAGTGCTGACCTGAAGATTGTGAGTCCAGTCCAAACAGCTGGTATGTGTTTTGAAGTATTGCAGATCATACTGGCAAGTATCAGTAACTTTGACAAATCAACTTTTGACAGGGCACACTTGCAATCCCACTCAACTCTCTTCTCCCGCCCATGGATGATGTTTATACAAATGTCTCCTACCCGCCTGCCCATTGCGCCCATGCACCGGCCCGAAGATTGCACGGGCACAGGAAAATCACTATCGATTGGCGCCACAAGGGCCTTAAGTGGCCCATTAATTAATTGCGAACACGCATCGGAGGTCAACGTGCGCCCGCCCAAAAATATATCGCGTTGGCGCGCAGTAATGAGGGGACGCTCACCCGACATCCCCATGCATCATTTTACACATGGGTGTGCGGGGCCCGCCCCCACATGCCAACAGGAAAATTCTGCCCACTCAGTAAGTGGTGGGTATCCAAATAAATGTTTTAAAATAAATTACAAGTGGTTAAATGATTTATGATGAATTATATAGAATGAAGCAATGATATATATAGAGCACAGGTATTAGTGTTGTAAGCACTGTACATGTCAAGCAACCTTTGAAATTCTGCTTTTATGCATCCTGTAATATGTCACAAAAATAGAGTCAACTGATTAAATCAGTCATTCAGATGATTAATTCTAGTAGATCATATTAAATGCATAGGAATTCCTCAGCTTAAAACTAAAGTTGTGACTTGAAATACTATACAGTTTAATTTTTTTAATCTGCACCTTATTCACATCACTAAAACAAATGACACATCTACTGACATTTGCTAACACGTGCTGCTGAACTGGAGCATACAAATCAATCTCATTAGTCCACCTAACAGCGGTCTGCATTATTCTCTTACCCACAAGATGGAGCAACCGGAAGTCCATGTTTTCATCCTTTCAGATGGTTAGCCCATGTAGACCATGGGCAGAATTTTCCCATTGGCGTGTGCGGGACCTGCATGACAACACGTAAAATGAGGCACGGTGACGTAGGGCGAGTGTCCCAACATCACCACGCGCCATCGCAATATTTTGTTGGGTGGGCATGCGATGATATCCAATGAGCGCCCACCATTAATGAACAGGCCACTTAAGGCCCTTCAGACACCAATCGATGGCGATTTTTCGGCACCGGTGAGATCTTCGGGTCATTGCACGGGCGCAACAGGCAGGCGGGTAGGATACATTTGTAAAAACATCATCCAAGGGTGGGATAAGAGAGCTCACTGGGGTTGCGAGTGTATTCTATCAAATGTTGATTTGTCAAAGTTACTGATACTTGCCTGTGTGATCTGCAATACTTCAAAATGCATACCAGCTGCTTGGTCTGGACTCACAACCTTCAGGTCAGCACTCCGCAATGAGGAATCTTTTTTCAGCCTGAAGGTTTCAAGAAGCTTTCCCTTAGTCTGGAAATGGGAGTTGAACTCTCCACTGGGGGGCAGCTCCTCTGAGGAGGAAGGGAGGGTGAGAAGGGGAAGGAGGTCAGGAGTGCACATTCAGCCTCCAGGGGAGGGACCTTTGGGAGGAGAGGTGCAGGCACAAGGGGTGCAGGGCCAAGAGGTAGTACAAGGTGTAAGGGGCCACAGGAGATGTCAGTCTCATGCTGCCAGGGTATACAGGTGGTGAAGCAGCTACCTCAATATGTCTGAGGTGCAGTGCCGAAGGAGGCTCTGTCTCTCAAGGAAGACAGTCACCTCCCTCTGTCAGATGATTGGCCCTGAGTTCTCCGCTAACTGTGTAGGTGGAAACCACATGCCAGTGGCTCTAAAGGTCACAGCTGCCCTCAACTTCTGTGGCTTTGGCTCCTTCCAGGGGTCGGTGGGTGATCTTTGCGGTGTCTCCCAATTAGCTGTCCACACTTGTGTCAAGCAGATTACAGACACTCTGTTTCATCCACATCTGTTGGAACGTGGCAAGCCAGGCACAGTGAGCCAGAGGCTTTGCGGCCATTGCTGGCTTCCCCCGTGTCCAGGGTGCTATAGACTGTACACATGTGGCCCTCAAGGCCCCAGCAGTTGAGCCCGGTGCCTTCGTCAACAGGAAGGGCTTCCACTCCATGAACGTGCAGATAGTGTGTGACCACAGGATGTAGACTCTACAAGTCTGTACAAGATACCCAGGCAGCTCCCATGATGCCTACATCCTCAGACACTCCCAGGTGCCGGGGCTCTTCAGTGCTCCAGCCCGGCTGGATGGATGGCTGCTGGGTGACAAGGGTTATCCCCTCAGATGGTGGCTCATGACGCCACTCCGCCATCCAAAAACAGAGGCCAAGCAGCAGGTACAATAGAAGCCGTGCCTCCACAAGGGCTGTGATGGAGAGAACCATTGGTCTTCTTAAAATGCACTTCCAATGCCTGGACCATTCAGGGGGTGGACTCCAGTACCCCCGAAATCGTGTGTTGCTGATAGTGATAGCATGCTGCACTCTCCACAATCTTGCGCTGGAAAGGGGCAACACTGTGAACGAAGACGTCGACGCAATGGCTATGGCTGCACATGATGAGTCCAGCAGTGAGTCCGAGGATGAGCATGCCCAGGGAATTGCTGAGGGTGTAGACGCTGACCCGGGCATACTCCAGGGAGGCAGGGTCACCCGGAAGGCTTTAATCCAATGAATCTTCACCTAGTACACCACAATGTACCTCCAGGATCAGCTGCAGGCTCCATACTTGATACCTGACTGCAAAATCTGCCTGGATTGGAACATTAACCAATGGCCTTGTCAATAAAGCTGAATGCCCCACAAATCACTCATTACACTATTGGTAACTATCCACCTGCAGAAGAAAAGATGCACCCTCAGCCATGGTGACACGTCTGAATTTAAGTGTACAACAAAAGAAACTGAAGAGAACAAAATGACAAAGGTGTTCAACATCACACCAACTCATTAAGACCTCACCTCAGGCCAACACAAAAGCACCAGTGATAAACCTGTGGTGTGCCTAAGGTGCCTTATATTTACACTTTCGGGTGCTACATCTTGGTGCTGACCCCTCGCTGGGAGTGGCATCTGAGTCTAGGCCTGCTCACTCTGCTGTCCTGTTGGCTTCAATGACCATGGCGACCATCCTTTGACCTGCAGAGCCAGTGCTGGCCCCGCTCACAGCTGGCATCTCTCCAGTCATTGCAGCCTCACTGGATGCAACGGTCACTGGCAGAGGGGCAGAGGAGCTGCTGCCCTCATCTGGAATACCTTGAGAGGAGCGCAGAGACGACAGGCAGCTCATGCGCCGACATGAAGTCGCTTTGGACCTCCCTGCTCACCGTAGATGAATGTGCGCCGAGCTGGGAAACTTGGTGCCCAGGCCATCTCCGCACTGGCACTGACCAGCTGCGGTCAATGCCGATGTGAGGGCTTGCTGGTCCAACTGCATCCCCAGGAAGCCCTGATGGGTCTCCTGGAGGAGCCTCTCCATGAGAGTAGCCACTCTCTCCATGGAGGATTCATGGCGCTCGGCCATAAGGCTCCTTGCATCGGAGATGGTCTGCTTAGACTCCTCCACCTTGGACCCCAAGCCAGGCATGTCCTCATGTATCTCCACCAGGTGCTCCCACACACCCGGCCGCATATCCTGCACTTGCTGCATTGCAGGCGATTCCAGAGACACATCATCGGCTACCACCTGAGCATGTGCCTGATCTCCTGCAGTCCTCCAACTGCTGGCACCATGGGCAATCTCTGTCTCTGTCAGCTCCTCCAGAAACTGTGAAGTACCTTCACCGCTGTGCTGTGGGACACTAGCCGATGTTCTAGTTCCCACCGAGGTGCTAGTATCTGCACTGTTGCCTGCTTGGCAGAGATGGTGTGACGCTGCTGAGTCCGAGACTTCAGGGTCCTGAGGGGGAGTGGGGGCTCCTGCTGTTCTTCCTCCCGGCCCTGCTCCGCTAATGCTGAAAGAAAGAACAAGGACTTTTGATTAGTTAAAGAAAATGCCAATGTGCACACCTGTGTCCCAGATCATTATGCGCTCATCCTTCCATAAGCAAGGTCAAGCCACGTTGCAAACTTCAATCACTGAACACTCAGCATTGCCATGGCTGCTGGGAGAAGAATGGCGACCTCACTGCTGGTCAAACATAACTGGCCGTGGCAGCCCAGCCTCACCGACACTGGTGGACTTGGGTGTATGGCGTGTCTCCAGATCTAGGGCCTCCTGCTCAAACTGGCTAAGCATCACCACCTGGGCTGGGCCTCAGCAAGTCCTCACCCGCTCCACTGCATTATGTGCATTCTTCTCCTGAAAAGGAGAGAGGAGCATTGATTAGTGCTACTTGTACCTGGATTCTCTTCGTGGACTGCCCACCCCAACCAGAGTGGGGCATTGCAGGGCTCCAGTGCCTCCTCGCCCCGCTGCTGCGAACACTCACACAAAGATGACAGGCCTGTCTCCTCCTGCTTGGCCAAATGCTGCCTACATCACATTAGGCAACACATGGTCTAATCTTCCATAGCAAGGAGGCGCAAGCACATGGAGAGCAGAGGACAGCAGATTGATCGGTGCCACTCCACCTTGAAGTTCCCCTCCCAGCATGTCATCACCCTGACTTTGATGTGTTCTGGAGTTCCAGCTCTGCTCTAAGTGCAGCTCCTCCAGGTTGCCCCCAAAAGTAATGTGGGCCTCAGTGTACCACATGCTGCGGGTGCAGAACCCAGCTCTTCACCACCCTCTCAAGGTGGCCTTGGCATGGGCAATATCTGCTGGCCCACCCAGCGAAGGACACATGCCATCAATGATTCAGTGCAGTCACTACACTCAGATTCAGACTTGGCAGGGGCGGGGGGTGGGGCAAGGGGGGGGGTGCGCCAGAGGGGAAAGCCTACCTGTTGGGTTAAGTGACCAATGCCAATATGGTACTCACCCTTCCCGAATGCAAGAGGTCGTTGAAACACTTGTGGCACTGATTCCATGTGTGTCGCACCATGTCGTGGGAGCTCACCACCTCTGCCACCTCTTCCCAGGCATGTTTGTTCATGTGGGGGGGGCCTCCTCCTCCCGTCCTGGGGTACGAGGACCTCCCGCTGTGCTGCCACCTCCTCGTGGAGGGCAGCAAGGCAATTATCAGAAAAATGGGGGGCACAGTTCCCGCCTGCCCTACCCTCCTGCCTGGCCTGCTCACCAGCGGCGCTCTGGGGAGCCCTTTCATGAGCCATGTTTGTCAGCCTTTGAAAGTCCCGCCACCGCCCGCCCACTCCATCTGCCCTCAGGAGCCGCAATTCATGCTGGGCAGGCCTTAATTGGCCCGCCCATGCAAAATGGTGGCACGGACCTGATCACAGGCAGTGATCAGGTCCGGGCTCGCCCGTACCCACTCCCATCCACCCGCCAGCCAGAAAATTCTGCCTCATATTTAGAAAGGCTCATAGTGGTGGCAATGCAATCTTCACTTTTACATAGGTAGATAGGTTTCTCACACTAAGCAATCAGTGGGAAACATAAAAGGGATTTCCAATGATTAGATGAGTCAAGGATGAAAGAAGACCATTTGGCCTATTAAATTCTTTTTTATTATTCCGACTATGCAGGGATTTATCACATAGGATAAAGTTAAGAACATGGCTATGTTCTGCTGAGGTTCCACATATCCCAACACAATCTATGCTTATCAAGCGTTACAACCAGTCCTCGGGCAAACACCTCCCACTTTGTTATAATCCTGGTTGAGATACCTCGAATTGTTATGCTTCCGGGTGAGGAGGGATGAACTGGCTCCATTTCTTCATTCAATTTCCTCAGTTGGTCACAACAAGGTGAATTTAAAAAGGATCCATTCCTCATGGAGGCCTTTATCCAGCACAAATGTATTTATGTTTTAGAAGGAGCCAATCTGATCAGGCTTCCTAGAGTTAAAGAAAGAGTAAGTTTATTAGTTACTAAAATGTGAGAAAAAATAATAAAAAAGCAACACACATGCACACAGATTAGAAATGAGAAGTGAGCCCAGGAATAAAAGTTTAAAAAGCTATACAAATTAGTGTTTGGCTTGTCCATGAGAAGTAGATGGTGAAATGCTGCAGCTGTTAAGTTGGATGATTCCGGTGGAGCTGACTTTGGCAGTTGAGCAGATGGTTTGGAGATTCTTGGTTCTACAGGTTAGCAGAAGAAAGTTTCCTTTTCGACTGTGGCTTTGCTGACTTGTGAGTTGCTTCCAGTAATCGGAGACAGACTTTTTACCTGCAAGCATAGCAATGCCTAGATAATGTTCTTTGGCTGTGACCCTCACCGGAACAGAACACCAAAACTAGCACAAGAGACCAGAATAGCAGTTGGCTTTTAACCCCTTTTCTTATGTATTCCTGGAAGGGAAAAACAAACATGTCTTTCACCCCGAAGCTACTTTCTTTCAATCAGTTCATGTCCATAGTCTGGGACATAACTCAACAGGAGATGGTTTCTGCTAAAATGGTATTCAATTTTGGCATTGCATCTCTTCCTTTGAAGGTGTGACATTCCATTTTCTCTGCACTAGTTGGTCAAGTTAATCCATATAGGAATTTTCTAGCAAGCTGTTACTCTACAGTCTGAGTCAGCTTTTGCTCATACGTCCTTTTAAAAAAAACACTTCTTACTTAAAAGTTCAATACGTCCTCAAGTAATTTGGGACTGTGATCCATTGTCATGACACAAGCAAGCAAAGCAGATTCAAGCATGTTTAACATTACAGCAGAATTAGGCCCCATAATAAATTTCAAGTGATCTTTCAAAACCAGTTTGATACATTGCTTGTATGGTTTTCCTTGAACGGTTGATGCTAATTCTTTTTACCATGGTATCTAATTACTAGAGATTATGTGATTTATTAGTGTTAATATAAATGTCATTTTAATTGTGTGAATGGGTGCTTCTTTACCTTGTTTGGGAGAGCCATATCTCCTTACCTTTTGAACTTCAAATATTTACAATGTGTAGAACACTTTAGAATTTGTAAAGAATTGATGGTATTAGCATCCATCCAGAGAATGAAGTGTTTTTGGGTGTTGCTTTTTTTCATCTTGTTCTCACAGTTTAAACTCTCAGAAGGGTGGAACACTTGCACTAGGACCAAATAAAGAATGTGTTCAGCACTGGCCCCAGGAAAATTTAGGCCTCACCGCATCCGCCCCTACACAATCTCTCCCAATCCATTAAAACACAAACATGTAGTAAAACGCATGAAGAAATAGGCCCATAGAATGCATACACAATGCAGCAAGTCTTAGCATAATGTATACACTTAAATGAAACAATTTTATATAGGAGTGGGGGCATGATATTTAGCTGGGCCTATAAGTCTGGTATTAATCAGCCATTGACTTCCATTGAAATAGTCTGTATTGATTAATGGTTCTACACTCTAACACATTGACATTTGAAGTTGTTCTCTCCTTATCAGTCTTTTTTCTCTCCCGGGGAAAGCCTTATTAATAGTGGCAAATCTTGCCCTACAGTTAGAAAGGGTCATTTCGATTTTGACAGTACAGCACAGGGTTGTTACACTTCTTATGGTTTCCTAAACTACCATCCTTCTATAATCAACTAATTACACCAAGAACTGGATGATTATGCACTTTCTCCACAAGGACTACTGGTTGCTAATATCAATTATTTTTGAATTATTGGTGTCATTAGCCTCAGAGAGTCATGTTCCTGCACAAAAAGTTGTGGGCCCAAGCTACACCTGGGGAGATTGGACCATAACCCATAGTTTACTAGTGTGATGTTATAGACCAAAAATTAAAATCCTGTTCTGATCAAATGTTAAACCATGATACAAAGTTGCTTATGGCAGTGAAACTCCTTTGTGTAAATAACCTGTATAATGCTATTAGATGAGTATTGTTATGCATGCAATTGAAATAAATAATTTTACTTCTAAGGAGATTGGAAGTCAAATACATGAATTGGCTGGCAGTGAGGTGCTTCATCTTAAAAGGCTAAACAAGGTGAAAACAGATGAATAAGTAACAAAAATACACCTCCAAATAAAAACAGTAATGCCCACAATAAAGCTATTTAGATTGTTGTTAGATATGAGATATGAGAAAATGTAAATCTCTTGCATGAAATGTCTGCCCAATTATTTTTTAAACTGTTTAATACTGTATTTGGAGAATTAAAATCACCAATTTGATTTAAAAGTGTTTAAAGAATTTTTGCTTGTTGGCTGTACAAGAGTAGGGTGGGGCTGCAAGCCTGCGGTGGGACTGGGGGAGCTTCAAGACTTGGGGCTTGAGATCAGGTTGTGGTCAGGCTGGCCAGTTTATGATTGGGATTTGATGTCTAGTTATGGGAAGATGAGAAGATGCTAGCTGCAGGCTGGCAGGCAGCACCAGATTGAGTTGAAGTCTGCAGCAGGGCGACAGCAACTGTGGGAGGGAATGTCAAACAATATGGAGGGTAGCCAACCATGAGAAATGGCACTAAAGAGGGGAACATGCTGTTTCATCAGTCATGATCCCAGTGAAGGGAAGAGCAGGCTTGAGAGGGCCATATGGCCTAATCCTGCTCCCTATATTCTTATGTTCTTAAGAACTCTAAGGCAACTGCCACGGTATCACCTATCTTTGAGATGAACTGGGACATCTTGGAAATAAGTAGGAAACAGCACCATGTATACTCCAGGTCAAGCTTAGAGGAGGTTGTCCCCTAGTAAGTCAGAGGAATAACATAAATATAAGAGTGTTATATCATTACTTAATAAATGCTGGGAATTAATTAAGATTCAGGAGATTTATTAAATGAAGGACAGCTGTGGGGATGCAGTATACTAGCTTTTATTTATTTATTTTAATATTGCTGATATCAGGCATCAGGCAAAATGAGTATCATTAAAAGGGCATTTTCTTGTAATGCATATTCTAGACGTTCATTTTTATTGTAGCAAGTTGGTAATTTATTTCTAAAATGGGACAGAGAGAATGGCCTTAACATGCACAAAGGTGAAAGGTGTAAATTGCTAGCTATGGCAATGAAACTTGTAGGGGTAAATTATTTATTTCTAGTAAAACCAGGTAAAGAGCCTCCACTTCCGCCAGCAGTGGGAATCATAGCAGGCAGGGAAGCAAGATTTGGAGGGAAGACAAAAATCAGCTTCCAAACAGCTAAAAATTAGTTTGGAATCTTATCCTCCCAACTTTCATGGCATCATAAAGGACCTATCTCTATTTGCATCTCATGAATGCTCATTAAAAGGCCAACACACCATTATCTTGGGCCCCCTCCAAATCAAGTGGGAATTTACAAAGTTCACTTTCACAACTGTACATAAGTGGCATGCACCTGGTGAGGCAGACTTCTTCCTGGACTTTGAGGTCAGTCGACGTCGCTTTTGCCTTCCTTGCACACCATCACTGTGAGATATCAGCTGTCTGTAGCACAAGCTGCAACAAGGCTGAGCACAGGGGAGGGGTGAGACTGAGGCAGGACTAGGAGGGAAAGCCAAGGAGCAGAGTGGAAGAGTGAATGGCTGTCTGGATGTCATTTAAATATGGTGCCTTGGTGTTGGACCCTATGATGTAACGGCGGGGCGGACCACTTCCTGCCCACCCCGCCACGAGATTCGATGTGCTCCTCATGGATGCATAATTAATGAACTGAATAGCACAAGATCTCATGCATTCAGCCACCTTGCTCTCTCCACTGGCTCCAGAAGCCATTCTGACTTCTGCTCCTGCCACTGGACTTAGTCTCCAGAACAGAAAATTCCACTGTTTGGATATAGAGATAGTTTAAGTAAGTTATATTTGTATTTTTGTGTGTTAGGAATAAGGTATATCTTTAAGTTCAATTTATATTTTTTTTCTATTTGTGAATAAAAGGTGAAACCTGGGATCTAGTTTCATTTTTCAGTGGAGCCACAGGTCTAAAGCTCTGTTTGTATACCTGCATTTCTAATGAGATTTTTACAACTCTTGGAGAAAAGTTAAAGCAAACAAGAGTAGAAAAAACTGCTGTTGCCTGGCAACAAGGGTCCAGAGAGGGAGGCACCACCCCCACCCCCCGCCACACACACACACATACACACACACACACACACACAGACGCAATCATACAAAAACTTTTTAAAAAGCAGCTCGAGTTCAGTTGGAAGCAGCTGCCCAAGAGATTGCACAGCAGAGGGACAGATAGCAAGTCCCAAATTGAAGTTGAAGCCAGGATTCCAGAGACACTCAATGCTGGGAGAGGGAATTGTAGAGGGAGCAGATTTCCCAAAAGAACTGAAAGGTCCCAAGGCCAAGAAGTGAGACAGAAAGGAAGGGTCCCAAGAACACCTTCTGGTCAAAGGAAGAGCAGGAGTCTGGAAAAGGTCCTGTTTTGTGAAAGTGAAAGTAAGGAGCAGAGAGGAAGGCTCCAAGCGTTAGGCTTAAAGAGAAGAAAGCTCCATGAATCAGATTTAAAGCAAGAAGCCAGAAGGTCCAAAAAGACAGCTGAAGGTCTGTAGCTTTTTGCTATGGACCTGTGAAGCAGTGGTGTTCTGTTGAGATGGCTGAGTCAGTGAGAGAGGGTGCATGGAAGGAAGCTTGAATGCACGTGGTGATCCAGGGGAGAGGAATATCAGAAGGAGAGTTTGAAACCCTGGAGGGAGGCCCTTGTGGAAAGCATCTGAGAGAAAGCTTTGGTTTGGGAGAAGGTTCTGAAGCGAGTTCTTGGAGGGTGGAGATTGGAAACTTTCCTGTGAAAGACAGAGTTCTGTGAGACCGGTTGGTTCACGGTGTGACAAGCATCTGGGGAGAGGTGATGAGAGAAACCATAGCATATGTTTAGGATGACATCTGTCACTTGGGCCAGAATTTTCCCTTTGGTGTGCAGGGGTGGGGCCCGCACACCGACGCATAAAATAATGGGTGGTGACATTGGGCGAGCGTCCTGACGTCACCACGTGCCATTGCGATAGTTAGGTGGGCAGGTGCACGACGTTCTCAGATGCGTGCCTGCCATTAATTATTCATGTAATTAAGGCCCTTGAGACTGCAATTTTTCAGGGCCCATGCGATCTTCAGGACGTTGCATGGGCGCAACAGGCAGGCGGGTAGGCGACATTTGTATAAACCTTATCCACGGGTGGGACAAGAGGGGTGAACCTTACCCCTAAAGACCTTGTGCATTAGTATGATACTGTTTGTAATTATGAAAAACAAATGGAGAAACTGAAAAACACTGACAGTAGCTCTAAGTTTCAAACTTTTATTGATAAAACAATTAAACCAAATGTTACATAAATAAAGACGTTCTTTACAAAAATGGCATATATCTAATACATCTCCAAGAAATGCTTCTTGTTAAGGTCTTGCATTTTATCGGACGTGCAGTTGTTCAGGAACCAGCAAGCTGCAACTGCTCCTCAGGCTTCCTGATGTCGCTGGCCAATTCAGGCCTTAGGGAATACAGGCAGCTCCAATGGTAAGCTTTAGTTGGTGAAAGAGGTTGGTGGTGGTGGGGAACTTGCTTCTCTTGGCTCCACAGAAACTAAACTATGAATGTGTTGCTTACCTTTTTATGGATAGACTCCAGTGGTCCGTTTAAGGGCTGCTGAAGACCTGGAACAGCTGAGCACAGTGTGCACAATGTGTCCTCCTCCCATTTGATAATCCATTTGGCCTTGGGGCCTTAAGGGATTAGGACACCTATCTGCATACTCAACAGACCCAATGCCTGTTTCAGGTAGACATCCTGCACACATGGAAATTGTTACTTTCCAATTTGGCAGCTAGAGCCCTTGCAGGGGAGATCGAACACGAGAGATCACAATTTGAAATAACTTCCATCCTAAATTGCTCATTCAAAAATATTCTTAGCCAATATTTCTAATACATACAGTCTCCAAGAACTTCCACAGTTTCCAACAAGAGGAATAGTGTCACATTATTTCATGTGGGAAATGATCCTCGCAAAGGAAATAACCCCTAGGTCGGTTGAGAAGGTTGGATTCAGCAGACAGTCTTCTTCCTCAGAATCAAAAAATCTTCTTCCTATTTCCTTTTGGAAAAATCAATTATAAAGAATTACTTTGCTGTTCTGTAATTATTTACCAAGATTTTCATTGGAAGGGAGGGAGTGGGGAATTTATAGTGACGTAATTTTGCTCGGAGAATAGTGCGATGTCGTGGATATTTTTGCAGACCGACTTTTCCAGCATTTTCTGTCTTTATTTCAGATTTCTAGCATCTGCAGTATTTTGCTTTTTGCTTTCATCACTCCAAGATCATTCTTGAGAATCATGATAACCCTGGCTTTTTTTCTCCATGCCAACTTCACCCTCCTCCTTAATACTCATCTAACAGTCTTACAGGCTGTGATGTGAAGAGTCCTTCTATAGCTGTAACCATTTTAAAATCACCTGCTTAGTCCTATTTATGGACTCTCACAACCCTTATGATGGGATGGGATGGGAAGCAGCAGAAGCCATGATTATCCTGCTAGATGTGAATCCAAAATTTAGAGCCAGGGATCCAGTCAACACTCCTTTGGACTGTCTGAAGTGTTGGTTGAACTTGCACCTTCTGGCTTAGTGGTGAGAATGAAATGCCAAAGGGTCCCTGCATAACCAAATATAAGGTAGTATTTTCCAAAAATCATAAATTTGACATCCTGGTCTTTACTACAAGGCTTCCTTGACCTCATGGGCAAAAGATGCCTCTCCTCAGCTTGTAGGATTGCATTACAAATGACAGTGCTCACCAACAAGAGTCCCAGTTATGATTTATTAAAATGGTTAACAACTATTATTATTATCACCTATTATTAACAACTATTAACAACTGTAAAATTACTTTTATTAAACGATTAAATAAAAATATTCAAGATTCTAACGGGAATAAAACAATTAGAGATTGAGATGGCCTCAGGAACATGGGCTTAAGCTTAAGAGAGGTAAGGTGCACAGACAGTTTACAGTTAACCAAATGGTGACAGGGTGATGAATGTGTGGAATGTACTAACTAGGAAAATAGATAATGTGGAAACATTTAAGGGAGAATTGGACAGATATTGAGCAAGTGTGGGATTGCAAAGTATTCATTTGGCAATGTCTGCTATGTTGCTAGAAATGTGGAAATGCTATTTTTACAAACTGGGACATAAATCTGTGTAGACATCTTCTGTCTAAAGGCAAAAGTGTCTTAACATTGTTACAATATTAGTGTTTAACACCTATGAGATAGAGTCAGATAAAGAAACAAGTGAAACATTCCTTGGTGCAGGAACTACCAAATAAAACAATGATATTGATGTGGGCAATTTTCAGTCATTTTTACCATTGCATCACAAACTCTATATTGTCCAGTATTTACTGTGTTTAGGAGAACTGGCTGGTCTGGTGAAGTTAGTTATTGCCAGAGTTAGATTAAGAATTCTTGGGAGCTCTGAAGAAGAGTCACATGCATTCGAAACATTAACTCTGTTTCCCCCCCTCCCCCCCTCAGCTGCTGCCAGACCTGTTGAGTTTTTCCAGCATTTTCTGTTTTTATTTAAGATTTTTTAAGGCCCTGGACATCAAGAAAGTTCAGACCCCAATGTCTCCTGCCACATGGGTCCTGTGAAAAGCGCATTATCCAAACCTGAGTACATTGACCTTCCCTCTAAGATATGAATTACCACAGGCAGTTTTTAGCTGGTACTGAGAGGCAATGCTGTGCCGGAGCAGAAGACGGAGCGGGGAGGAGGTCAGGTGATGCCTCCTGCAGCATTTGGGACTTTGTCTGACAGAGATTAATAAGCGAAAGTAAGAACCACGCCCTGGTATTTGACAAAGGTGTAAATTCCTCATTCAGAATTAAACCTGCTGCCTGTGGCTCCGCTTCTCAGCAAGCCTCAAACTGGCATTAGTCTTAAATCTATGCCTTGGGCCATATAATCCTGCCCTACTTACTGTTTCTAGTTAGTGAATGTTCTTGTTAGTTATAGTGCGTCTCCCAAACTCCATCCACCCATCTTACAAATACATTTTAAAGGACTTAGAAAACACAGGATATGGGTGTTTGCTCCAGGTTGTCCCACATAGGATTCCCAATCCTGGCAAGGCTATTAGAGAGGAGTGAGAGAGGAGACTAAAGAGCAGAGACTGGGGACTTCCTGATGCAGACATGGGTTGAGAATGTCAACCCATTAGATATTCTTACAGGTTCACAGTCAATAATGATAAAGCATTCCTTACATTCATGATTCAGAGTGCACATTTTACTGCCAATAACTAGGTAGATGACAGAATCATTAACAGGCTTAACAGAAAACTCTTACTTCATATATCAGCTAGTAAAATATGAATGGTGCTATTGCCATGTCAATACTCCTCTCTTTATTTAAGGAAAAGCACTTTATCTACAATATTAATGTGCCACCCAGTATATAGATAATGTTGCCCTAGGAATGTTCTGGAATTGTTGCATCCTGTCTTGCTATGAGATTATAGTCAACATAGTTGGCTCAAATGCATTACTGGGGAGAAGCTATTCAAATGAATAGCACTAGGAATACAGGAGCGCATGCATTAAAAGGTTCAACTTCAGAAATTATACCGTTCCTTAATTAATGTATTCTGTAAAAGATACCCAGAACTATTACACATTAGGGAGTAGGGATATCTCTTTAACCAATCAGACTGAAGAATACTTACTAAAATCTAAAAAATAAGTTAGAATATTTAATTCAATGTAAAATCTGATATAAAAGTGAAATAAAAGGAGGGAAAGGCAGAAGGGATTAAAAGGGAAAAATAAGAGACAGAAAGAAAAAGTTAACAAAAAGTCTCCAATAGTTATTAAAATCTGCAATGTTGAGGCTCCATTCTTGTAAAAATAAATTTTCAGTGCCAGCAAAGTTGCTTGGCAGTACTTAAGACTTATCACTCTGTTAAAAATGTACTTACACTTGAAAGGATAAGCCCTAACTTTTTCTGGCCTGCTAAGTGGGTATCTAGTGGCTTAGTCCAGGCAGCTTCACACCGTTCCATGGGTACAATTTTCTCCCAGTCAAAAGGGCTGAGCGGGAGCGGATGTGGGTGGGCACACAGCCGATCACCACCCGCGATCGGTTGTACGCTGCCATTACTCAAGGGCGGGCCAATGAAGGCCTGCCCAGTATGACGCAGACCCAGAAGTGCTGAGCATTCTCTGTGCTGGCAGGGGTAGGAGACTGAGTTGAGGCCTGCATTCTTTTGCGCATGCACGTGAAAGAGCGCAGATAACTCCCTGAGGCACGAAGGTGCCTCAGGGAGTTTAATTTCATTTTTAAACATTTAAATAAAGAGAAAAAAAAATTTTGCACATGTCCCCTCATATGACAGTGTCACATGAGCTGGGACATGTCAATGAAATTTAATTAAAAAATTTATTTGATTTATAAATCCTCCATAAAACCTCATCCTGCCCGTGGATGAGGTTTCATGATAAATGTGAAGGCTGCCTGGGCTCTTCACCTGTCCGCCAACCTTAAGGTTGGACAGGCAGCTCCATTAATTATTTTAATTAGTTTTTAAATGGCCTTAATTCGGCGGGTGCACAACCAACTCTAGTGTGCGCCCGCCGAACTGAAGATCTGAATGATGCATGGTGACATCAGGACATGCGCCCGACGTCACCATGCATCATTTTACGTGTTGGCGAGCGGTGCCTGCCCCCACACTCCGACCCGAAGATCCTGGCCCATGCGTTTCAAAGCTGAGGCCCTCAGTGAGATACTGGTACAATGTTGCTTATGGAAGAGCAAGGAAAATCAGTCAGCAAATTCTGGATTGCTGCATGTAACTGTGCATGTACAGATGCCGGAGGTTGCTATCCAATTTGCTCCTTAATAACAATAAGTGCTGATAGCGTTGTTATTCTTACTGAAAAATCAAAGCCATAAAGTTTCTCTGAGACTATAGATCAAATTTTCCCTTCTGAGTCAGGAGGACAGAGCCAGGAAAACCCAACTCCACAAACCTGACTCAGGAGAAAGTGCCCTGATTGGTCGGGGGGTGGGGGATGGAGAAAAAGGGGAGTGTGGCTTTAACAAGAGTCTGGCCACTGCCCCTGGAAAGAATTCAGAGGCAGCCACAGGAGTTGCTGAGTGCCAAGGCAGACTGTTTAAAAGGCTCACCTTGATGCTCAGGGGCTTTGTTCCCGTTGTAAAAGAAGCAGTTAAAAACAAAAATAGTCCTCACCCCTCACAACACTTCAGCCCCAAGCACTCCCATGTCACATCCATGCCAACCCATCACCTCATGCCCCCAACCAACCCCATGGCCCCTCATACCCTCCATGCCAATCCATGCTTTCTGCCCACCACAATGGCCCCTCATAAGCTTTATGCCAACCTATGTCTTTCTACGCAACCGCCATGGGCTCTCAAACCCTCCATGCCAATCTATGCTGCTCTACCCACCCCTATAACCCCTCTCACCCTCCATGCCACCTTAGTGCTAACTCATGCCAACCCAACACCCCCCACCAATCCCCATATCTCTTTATAGTCTCTATGCCAACTTACTATCAAATCATGACAACCCATGCCTCACATCCACCACATTTTTCCCTTACACCCTGCATGCCGACAGAACCAGTATCCTTCAAGGGAAGGCAACAGGATCCATGGTGAGATTAAATAAAGTAAAATGTTAAGTATCTATTACAAAATTTGCCATTTTATTGATAAAACATTTCCATTGTTAAAGCCCATTCAATACATTTAAATTCCTTCAAGTACACAATCCTTTAAAAAACAAACAGTTGTATTTGTAGCCCGACATCAAAGACAGCTAATCCCTTTATAACCTCTATGAGCCGCTAATCAAACTGTGAATTTACAGCCTCCCCTCCCCCCACCATGTGATAATGATAGGTTGTGGAAGCAGTCAAGCAGCATGAATCCTACAATAATAACCCTAAGGCTTAAGTCAACAAACATCTATAGAAATTGCAAGCACTGATGTTTTTCATCTGCAGACTAGCCAATTTTTTTCAACATTTAAAGAGCAGGGTACTCTAGTGTCTTGACAGCTTGACAGTTCCAAAGACCTTATCCACTTTTTTACACAAATTCATGGCTACTCTTAACAATCCCAATGACAAGCCAAACCTTTCCCAAAGGATACTTGACTTCTCCCAAAGGATGCTTGATCTCTCTTCAAATAACTCAGGCATGCTCAAGCTTTTTGGTCAAATGTCTAAAGCCCACAATACTTTTCAGAAACCTGGGTGATCAAATTTGCTTCTGTTTGAAGGCAGCTGCACTTTTAAATGTGTCATTGCCTCCATGAACTGTGTGAAATACATCCTGCCCTCGTGAAAGTGCTAAGTGCAAGTTTTGAGGGGTGAGGGAGATCCTCTGGATTCTGGGTTCCCGCACTATTTTGGGCTAATGAGCAGAGCCCTTCTGATTTTATGAAAATTCAGGCCTTAAAAGTTCACTCATAGCCTTCAGAAAATATAGAAATCTTATGACCCAGGAGCTTTTAGAATGGGGGCTAATCTCAGTGAATCTTAAGCATTTTGCTAGGTGAAGCACTTTTGAATGAGAGCTAATCTTGAAAGCATCAATCCTTGTATTTGAAAGCACAAATTATGACATATTATAATTTCTGTATTTGCAAACAATAAGAAAATAAGGTGAAAGGATATGTGGAATTTCATTGAGTTGACTGTTTGTGGCTCAACATAGTTAATATGAGAAGTCTCACATAAGTAACTTCTATTTGCATTTAATGCTTTTATTAAAGCCAGACAGCCTTACTACAGCATTAGCCAGATGCTTGCCACTCACACAGCAATGGACTGCTGCTCAACATAAACGTGGGAATAACCTTGACTAAATGTATTAACACAGAAAATTGACAAAATCTGCCCAACAACCTCAAAAACCTTATAGACCAAAACAACCCTAATTGTAGGACTTATGAGATGGGATACTAAGATAATTGACTGTGATTTTGTTGTACTATGTAACCATTATGGAAGATTGCTCAAGGTAAGAATCTTTATTGATTTTGAAAAATTTAATAAAGACGATAGCATAGTTTGTGATTACTGGTATATGTTGAAAATCATTCAAAGAATTATAGAATTGTACAGTACAAAAGGAGGCTATTCATCCCATCATGCTTGTACCCACTCTTTGAAAGAGCTATCCAATTAGTTACACTTCCCTTTCTTTCCCCATTGCTGTGTAACTTGTTTCTCCTTTTCAAGTATTTATCAAATTTCCTTTTGAAAGTTACTATTAAGTCAGTTTCCACCACCTTTTAAGGCAGTGCAGTCAGGACAAATTGCTGCATAAAAAATTATCCTCATCTCCCATCTGGCTCTTTTGCCAATTACCTTAAATCTATTTTCCCTGGTTACAGCCTTCCTTCCAGTGTACACAGTTTCTCCCTATTTTTGGAGCAGCTGTGTGCTTGAAAATTGAAAACATTGTGCTACAACTAGTGGGGAATCAACGTGCATGCACAAACAGCTTCCTAACTGGCCTTAAAAGTCACATCAGGCTAGCCTTGAGCATTCAAGAGGCAGCCCCTACTACCCTATTATGATCAGCTGCTGGATCTCTAAGAGACAAGGCAGAAATAGTTGAAATTCACTCCATTTTATTTTCCTTTATCTGTTGTGGTTTCACACGAATCTTTCCATCATTATGATTTGGTTATTTTCTGGTTTTGTTCAGCCCTGAAATTAATGGGAGAAGTCATGAATATTGAGCTCTAGATTATTTCCAAATCCAGCCTTCTATCTTACTTATTGTAACTGTGGCAATCTCATTCCTTCAGATTTTAATTGTTGTTGGAAGCTTTTAAAAATGAAATACATTTTTTTGTTCCTTTTCTTTCTTTCTCTTTTATCTCTCACTTAATCCCCATCCTTCTTTTCCCATTACTTTCTGTACATGATTTTCCATTTAATTAACTATGTTAGCTTATACTTTCTGGTTCAGACTCTCTGTGCCCCAGTAACAACTCTTTAATCTGATTGGCTAAGAAATTACAACGTTGTTTGCCTTGTGCACACAGGTCTGAGATCCACTGTAGAGAATGAATTGCCGAAATAGTTTTCTAATCATAGCAAGTTCCAGTGCAAAGGCCCATAAAAATTCTTTGGGTTCAGGGTAAGTGTAATGAACGGTTGTTGTCGTTTGCTCACCACTGACTGCAAATTCCAGTCGCATGTTTCATTCACATGCCAAGCTGATACAGCACTGAACACAAGCTTAAAGATTGCTTCTGATCAACACCATATGGCTATACTAACATTAGCATGTATAACACTGTTGTGAAAGACAGGTATAAAAATAAAGACTCATTCACAGTGAAGAGAAGGCGTTCTAATTTCAACAGTTATGACTAAGCCAGCTTAAGTTTTCCAGAGCTCTGACATTTTTCCTTCATGTGATTTCTTATCTCTGCTGCTTTCATGACGTTGTATGAGTTGTGGAATTAATTAATCTGTTGGGAAGAGGTTTTAGTTCATTGTAAAAATTAAGAAATTAATTTCTCTTTATCCACTGGGTTTTTGACTAAAATTATTTTATTCAATTGTTTATTTGATAAGATGTGCTATGAGTAAGACCATACTTAGCAAGCAATTAACATAATAAATAACACAAACTGATTTACTGTACAAAGTAAGGCCTGTCTGTATGAATCTAACTTCCAGTAATCTCTTCTCTTCTGTTTTTCTCTCTCTCTCTGTGGTAGCTCTTGACTTTGTGAGATAGTGTATAAAGAGAGAACAGGTTTCACTCACATGCAGCAGTAAAACTCTGTCAAACTGGTATAGCACTGTATTCAAAGCCACAGATTCTCTGCCAATTGACTTCAGTACAAATAAAAGTTGGGATAGATGTGAAATGGGTTGCCAGTGTGTCATCACTTATTTTACACTATCAAGCATTCAAGAGCTATCACATATTCTTATTTCAGAATTATGGTTCAATACAAGTATTATCATTGTTCATCTAACTTTGGGCATTCCCCCAATCCAAAGGTACTTCCATGAACTGAACTTGTGAATTTTTAACCCAATTCCTAATGTGTCTGAGGTCAGAGAACAAAATGTTGTCTAATTAGCTATCAATCTGAGGAGTTCTAGAAATGGTTCATATGTCATATGGCATGATGGGGGCAATTGTGGTGTCCCCTGAGACCAAGTGCCAAAGTGTGCAAGGATCTTCACTTTGCATCTAATATTCACTATATAATGTAGGATTAGCATAAGCAAAACAAAATACTTGGTTGACATCATAATTGCTCAACTGCCAACATTGCCCATACATATTTTGCATGTGTACCATGCTGGGCCACATTTCAGAACAGACCAATACACAACCTCTTTGATCAAATCCACCCATGTTCAAACTGCTTACTGACATTAGTCTACAAACACAGCAGGAAAGTTTAGCCCAGACAGTACCTGTAATGTAACCTGGCTTCAGATCAATATTGCAGTACCCTGGTTGACTAGGAAGTTTTCTGTATATTGTGTCATATCTAATCGTTATACTTCAGCTCCTTCATCAGGGCACTCATTTTATAGGGCTCAGCACAGAAGGAGCAGCTGAAATGCATGTAGCTACATTTGAAAAAGGACATAAAAATTGGTCCATTCCAACCAGACATAATGCTGAAGACATATACCATCAACTTGGCTCACACAATTTCCTGGTAGAAGTACAAAACCAGAGAAAAAAAACATTTTGCTCATTCAGACACAGGACTCTGGCAAAATCCGGCTCCAACCCAAAGCTAATCAAGCAAGTTCCATGGAACTGGAGTAATTAATATCCATAATTGTAGCTACCCCTTCACCTACTTTCAAGAAATGGAGATGCCCTTTTACTCAGGGCGCTTGTCAAGACATCAATGAATCCATACTCGTTCACAGTGTATTTAGGATACCCTATACTTGAATTTCCATATCAGTTATGCTACCAGGGATATAGATTAGGGACTCATTTTCCAGCATAAGAACAAGGCAACATCATTGTACACATTATGGGTACAGAAAGTAATCCTTTCATCCCCTATTACTGCCTCAGCCCCACCTAAAAAGACAGAACAAAAATCACAAAGAAATGATTTAAAAAACTCAGATCATAAGCTCGCTATCAAAAGCCATAGGCCAGAATTTTGCACCCCTGTTGGCAATGAGCATCATGGAGAGTGGGGGAGGACAATATGGCAGGAAAGCCAAAAATTAGAATCATGTTGTTGTGAAATCAGTTAGCCATCGTCCACTCTGTCCGTCAATGGTGGGCCACCTTTCCCGAAGTCCAGCGTCGGAACCTAATTTCATTGCATCTGCATCTCATCACCTTGCCTGCAAGCAGGAATCATCCCCACACATCAAATTTACCACGCATGTCAGCAGGAAAACACTCTAGCCCAGAACACATCTGAACAAGTGTGACGTGCAGAAGTTGAGCCCTAACGTAGAGGCCTTGTTCACATCACAGACATCAGAAGAGCAGAGGATGCAGGAGCACTACAGCAACTGGACCCTGGAGAAACATGTCCATCGCATTCTGGGTGGATGCTCATGGACATGCTCCACCATGAAGCAGCTTATACAAGGTAGGAGGTCTCAGTTGATGTCTGGGGTCTGCTTCAGGACATCACAGTCTTGGCCATGGGATGCTACAGATGATCGGCGAAAGTGGAGAGAAGGAAGATCTAGCCATGAATGGGAGAGCAAGGTGTACGGGTGGGTGAGGGAGTACGGGGAGAGAAGGGTGTAACAAGGGAGAATGCAGCAACTGGGGAGGTGGGTGTAAGGGGAGAAGTTTGGAGATGAGAAGGAGTTCAAAGGGGTAAGGACTTCAGAATGAAGAAGGAGTCCAGGGGCAGAAGGAGTCCAGGGATGTCCAGTTGAACATGCAAGGATGGGGTCTGTGGAGTCAATGACTCTCTTCTTTTTTTATTCGTTCAAGGGATGTGGGCATCACTGGCTAGGCCATCAGTTATTCCCCATCCCTAATTCAGAGTCAACCACATTGCTGTGGGTCTGGAGACACATATAGGCCAGAGGATGGCAGATTTCCTTCCCTAAAGGACATTAGTGAACCAGATGAGTTTTTATCACAATCGACAATGGGTTCATGGTCGTCATTAGACTTTTAGTTCCAGGTTTTTAATTGAATTCAAATCCTGCCATCTGCCATGGTGGGATTTGAACCCAGGTCCCCAGAGCATTTCCCTGGGTCTCTGGAACATTAGTCCAGTGACAATACCACTACGCCACTGCCTCCCCTGGGGAGTGAACTGAGGGTGGGCATGGTAGGAAGGAATGGTGAGTATGAGAGGGGACAGAATGAGCTGGAGGGGTGGGAGGCTGAGGGTGCGATGGTAGAGGTAGAAGGGATGGCAAGGGTGGCTGGTAGGGACTCAGAGGCAGACGTAGACCCTGTGGATAAGGAGTAGGTCATGGAGATCAATGAGGATGGGGATAGGATTCTCAGGAAGGTAGGGAATGTGCAAGTTAACCTGGGCATCTTGGAAAGAAAATGGTTTTGGTTGGTAGTTTTTGGTGGGGAGGTGGAAGGTGATATCAGGACAATCAATAGCGATGGGGGAAAGGACATGGGTGACTGCGGGAGGGAAAAAGGCTACCATGGCTGTTGAAATCTAAAGGGAGAGGAGCACAGTTGGACGGGCACAGGTTGCATGCGAATGTGATCAGTGGGTGGGAAGAGATACATGCCAGCTCAGATGGACAACTGAAAGAGAACCCCAGCAGACAGCATTGAAAATGCCTGGGACATTGAGGTGAGTCTGATGGATGAAGGCTCCACATGCGAAGGAGAGTGCTTGCACGAGGCTCCAAAAGGCCCTGCCCTACACAGACTTCTCCCTCAAGAATCACTCATGGTCTGGCTGCGTGTTGGGGGCTGCAGGGAGTGAACTTGCGAAGCCTGTAAATGAAACTGAAAGACACCATTACACATTGTTCAGTGAAAGTGAATATATTTGCAGATTATAAACTGACAAAACCTGTTCACCCGTGCAACCACTTGTGATCAGAAATTCTTAACTTTTACAGGCTTACCACTTCTTCTAGGTGCTGCCCTGATTATGTGGTGCAGGATCCTCACAAGGGGGTTCGCCACTGACTTCACTGCCATCGCAGGCACGGTACACATCCTCATCAATAAGCGCGATGGCACACTCCTCAAAGTGAGCGAGGGGCCTAATGTGGGCCACCACCCACCCCCCCTCCCCATTAACACCCCCCCCACCCCCCCCACCCAACCCCCGCAACCGCACCCCGCCCGCCCCACCCTGCACTGCACCCCGGTCTGGGACCTCTCTCTGCTGTTGTGAGCCAGCATCTCCTGCATGTAAACAGATGGTGAGAGTGTGAGCAGGACACATGGCTGCCTGGAATGTTTGTGTGGTGAGCGGAGCCATGGATGGGATGAGGATGCAAGCTCGAGAGGATATGAGCCTGATGGAGATGTGAGGGTGTGTGTGAGAGTTAGTGGTGCTGTCCCTTGAGGAGTGGCTGTCCCTGTGGATGTGTGATGGGTTTGTGAGTGTGTGAATTTAGAATGATAATGTGGTTGACTTACCCTGGCGGAATCGATGAGAGCATTCATCCTCTTCCTGCACTGAGTGGCTGACCTCCTCTTTGTTCCAGCGGCGCTGATCGCCACAGCCAACCCATTCCAGACTGGATTGGTGACTCTGATGGACCTCCTGTGACCTGAGCAGGGGTAGAGGACATTGCAGCAGCCTTCCACTGCATCCAACAGGCGCCTAAAGAGACGTCACTAAATTTGGGGGCAGCCGTCTTCTTTGCTTTCGGGGCCATCTGTCGCCTGGAGCAGCCCTGGTCTGAAGACAAGAATTTGGCTACGCTCTGATGCGCTTTAAATATGGCGCCTGGAGCGAGGAAGTGCTAAGATCACGGCACAGCAGGTAAATCCGAGCCTGCCCTCCAGCGAGCTGGCATGTTCCTCGTGAATGCATAATTAATGAGGCAGGAGGCCAGAGAATGGGATGTTACGGCATGATAAGCCACCATTGCAGCCGACGGGTAAAACGTCCATTTTCCCATCCGGTACTGCACTTTGTACAAATTTGGGATGATTCCGCCCATTATTTCAATTACAAAGTCAGTACATTCATTAAATATTGTTTGTAGTTGATGACCATTTGTAATGTGTACTGTCTGTACATTGAGGCTTGGATTTTCAGAAAAAGGCACGCTGCAGTGTTTATAAAGTAGCATTTTCAATATTTTACTTATCATAACTTGGAATGGAACAATGCAGTGTTATATGATTGCTTAACAGGGCCTTACTAAATTCCTATCAGTTATTATAACAGAGCTGTTAAGCAAAATGGGTGAACACTCCTTATGAAAATCAATTAGAGGAATTTGATGGGGTTGCGTTGAGCAATTGTACAGGATCAGTGTAGTTTCTGGATTGAGGTACTTCTTAAAGAACATCTTCCTCCCAGCTTTATTGCTGATTCATGTACATTTTCAGAATTAAAAATTTAAGCACCATTATTATTGTTATTAGCATAGTTTAAAGTTTTGCTAAGCAACCATCTCTTATTTTCTTTTAGAACAGCCTTGAATCTGTACTTGTTCAGATTATTGATACTGATTTTAAGCTGTTTAAAGTTTTCATTTCTAATCATGACTTGGTGCATCTTTATATTAGCCAGACTCTACAAAGTTTGAAGGATAAATTGATGCATCATTGAAAATACAAGAACTAAAAAAGATTATTGTTTCTTTTAATTTACATTTTTGGTGATTTTCCTCTGTGATTAGATGTGTTTGATGGTTGTGCTGGTGGCTGGACTATTTTTCTATGACCAATAACAATCAAGACTCTGACTTCAGAAAAAGCTCATCTACTGGCCGGAATTCTCCCATCCCACCTGCAGTGGGTTTTTTGGTGGGCAGGAGCAGAGAATCTAGCTGCAGGCAAAAAATCGTAAACCCGTCGTCATTAAAACAATTCTCCTGATGGTGTGTTCACGGTGGGTCGGTTATCCTGCCGACTAGTGGCACTATTTGCATTCATTAGCATGTCATGAATGTTTATTAAAATAGCTGCTCACTGGAATCTTGCTATGGCTTCCAATCTTCCATCACATCAGCAGGAAATTACATCTCCCTCGAGTCCATTTGAAAAAGGGGTGCCATGCACAAGTCGGACCTCAGTTCAATGGTAACTTTGAGGTGAGTGGAACATACCTGCCATAGCGCTGCGCTGGTCTTGTTGTGATGAATGCCACTCTGCTGGTGCTGTAGGGATGGTCTGCTCCTTCTCTTTGCTTTCATTGTCCCAAGGAAAACCACTGTGCTGAGGTATTCATGTAGGCCTCCATTTTCAGAGACTAGCACTTCAACTGGGCTGGGTTGTGAGGCGAAGGTTTGGTTGATGAACATGATGGGGGCAATGGGCAGGGAAGGCTGTGGAATGGCAGTGAGAGGGAAGGGGTTACTGGGGTTTCCCTCTAACCTCTTGTTGCCACAGGAGTAAGCAGGCGCTTAAAAGAAAGGAGGAAGACCTCCTTGCGATGAAAGCCACTTGAAAGCCAATGGCTTCTTTTGCACTGTTAAAGGGCTATTCGGAACTCAGTGGCTTCACATCACAGTTGCTGCATCTCAAGAGTAACACATAGGAATTTAGAAGTTAGGAATGCAGGCAATAGTGAAGGAGGCACAGGTGCACCGCATATAGCATTCCATCAATGAAGGTCTGTCACGTGTTCATCAGATGTGACACTCCTAATGCCAAAGGGCATCCACCCATTGACCATGAGTAACTGATTGGTCATTAATATGCCACATCAGAGATGGGAGCACAGAGCTAGGTTGGGTCACTCAGCTCACTGAAACTTTAGCATCCCACGCAGGGCTCAAACTGTTACATATCTGTGATGCCATCTTTGTCACCTTCGTGTGTGTGCTAGTGTCTCAGGGACAAGGCGGCATCATTCACCATGTAAGTAGGGCAGGAAAACCTATGGACCCTTACAGTCTCTAAACATGTCTTCTTCTGAGTTTCGCTTTCTTGCCCCTTGAATCAATAATGTCTTCAATATTTCCTTTCAGAGAGAAGACAAAAGCATATATGGATCCAGGGCTCAATGCTGCCTTTGTCATGGTCCTAATGAAATGGAGGAGGTGAAGGAGGGAGAAGCAACTCCACACACAACTCGGGCAGGAGGGGCACAGTCAAGCAGAGCCACAGCAAGAACAGGAGTGTCAGGAGGACAGACCCAGACAATGACTCGGGTTTATCGTAGAAGAGTCTCCTATTTACAAATGAGTGAGAGGCAATGCAGTACATGTCTGCTCTTGTCCCGAGATCTGGTACATCACATATGCCACATTCTTTGTGAAGGCTACATGGAGTTGGAAGGTATCCCCTGCCAGTGGCTTTGAAGGTGAAAGCTGCACTCAATTTCTTGGCCTTTGGTTCTTTCCAAGGATCAACAGGCGAGCTGTGCAGCATCACTCAGTCCTTAGCACACTGAGGCATAAAGGAGGTCACAGATGCCCTTTACAGGAAGGGCCATCTTTATGTCAGGTTTGTTCTGGACAAATATAGCCTGTCTGCAAGATTCACAGGCTTTGCCATCATTTCAGGCTTCCCAAGAGTACAGGGTGCAATAGACTGCAGCAATGTGGCTATATGGGCTCTTTGGCAGCAGGTCTTCATGGTTATAAACCGCAAAGGCTATCATTCCATCAATGTACAGCTGGTGTGTGATCACTGGAAGCACATACTGCACATTTGCCATGACTACTACATCCTGAGGCATTCCCAGGTGCCTGAGGCTTTCGAGGGGCCATTTCATCTTCAGGGACAGCTGCTTGGGAATAAGGTGTACCCAATGGAATACTGGCTGATAACACCAGTGCATCGCCCTCAGAGTCATTCCAAAGAGAGGTACAATGCTGCTTACAAATGCACATACTCCCTAATAGAGCAGACCATAGGGTTCTGAAGAACCTCAGGAGGCTGCTGAAGGTCAGTATGAGCTTGCTCACACCATGGAAGAAGGAAGTCTTGGGAGATGTGGCAGTGATACATTAATTACTGACAGGTTCCAGGAAGAGTAAAGACAAGTGAGGGAATATGGCCACATCTCTCCTAGCCCTCAATGCCATTTTCTTCCAACTCAGTTGATATCCACTCATTTGCAGCGAGAACGAGTCCCACATTCACACTTGCACATTCTGCCTTCATGAATCATCAGACCATGATCTTTACTTTGCTCCATGGAGCTCAATCTGGGAACTGAGAGCCCACTTAGGACCAAGAGCTGCCACCTAATGATTCAAGCACTGCTGTGACTGAGATGTGGACATGCCTAGGGATCTCCTCCCGTGCAAGTCTTTTCTTCTGCCACCACTACTGAGGAGAAACAAATGCCGCTAGAATATCAATGCTGATGAGCTGCCCTCACTCAATCGTGTTCCTTGAAGAAGAAGGGGTAGAAATGCTTACATCACACACTTCCAATAACGATTTAAACACATCTCCCTGACATCACACAAGGCTGTGGAGACCAGTTCAACTGAGGTTGACATCACAGGAATGTGAATCTCACAGTGGGATGCTATCACTGAGTGGGAGGATGGCTAAACTTCGATATAACAGCATTCCAAAGCACAAAATCACAACACCATCAGTTGACAGGAGCATTCACATAAACATCAAATGTATTCGCAAAAGTGCAATTTATTTGCATGTATTGTACACCCGTGATCCAAAAGTGACATCAATTTCTCTTAACTTTCATAACTCTACTGCCAAGCCTTGGTGCAGACATCCGCAGCAGAGGTGGAGGAAGCCTGCTGACTGCTACAACCTGATGTCTGTGATAACCTTGGTGGATGTCCTCTGGTGGCCTGAGGCCTGGATGGCCCCAGACTGATAAGGGTCTCCTGCAGCCTCGGTAGCCTGAGCAGCTGGAGTGGATGGGGACACAGGCAGAGGAGGCTATGAGCAGATGTACACCCTTGGAGTGTCCTGAGAGGAGGCCCTTGGGATGTCCAGTTGATGGTTATCCTCCCTGTGGGTGTCCGAGGGTCCCGCTCTGACTCCTGCAAGAGATAGTGCACTTGGAGGGGGATCAAAGTGCCTCGCACCCATGTCACCTACATCTTGATGGTGCTCACCAGGGTGTGTGGCCATGGAATGCAGAGCCATGTGCAAACCCGGCAAGACCTGCTGGACCAAGGTCTCCATGGTGGCTGCCAGCCTTCCCATGATGACCTCGAGGCATTTGCATGTCAGAGCCATGACATTAGGCAGAATGCAGATGGATTCCTCTATTGTTCATTCTAGTCTGTTGAGTGACTGCTGAATCTCTGCCTGATGTTCCGCCGCCACATGTCATTGCATCTCCAGCATTGATTTGGTGGCCGCTTCTAGAGGCTCATCATCTGACTCAGACCGAGCAGCTAGCTGGTCTCCAGCAGCCCTCTGAGTGCTGGAAGCTGGGCTGTCCCTGTCCTCCCCAACCAGCTCAGCTGTGGCCTCCTCAAACTCAGTGAGGGCGATGATGTTGGCCGTCCCTCCCCTGATCTGCGTTATCTCGTGCCTGTTGTGCACCAGTTTGGCTTGTAGGAGGAAGAAAGAAAGGCATGTAATGAGAAGGGGTGGAGCAGAGGTTGGGAGAGATGTATGTCCCCTGTGTGTGGTGAGCCCTCCCCAGAAAGACCAGAGAATGGAATGTGAGCAACATGATAGATGGGATGGTGCTGATGTGAACGTCTTGGTGAGTATTGATATGTGTCCCCTGCTAATAGTTGCATGTGACCCTGAAGAGAGTAGTTGCTTGAGTGCATGATACCATGATGAGTATTTGATATTGGAGGGAGTTGAAGGGTGACTTTCCCTAGCAGAGCGAATGAGATCATTCATCCTCTTCCTGTATTGGGTGGCACTTCGGGTTCAGGTGGCAGCCATGCTGACCTGCTTTGCAACGGCCTCCCAGGCCAGAGAGGTGAAGCTGCTCTGCTTCCTGCAGCCATCCATGGGATAAAGCACTTGCCTGTGTGTCTGCACCCCCCTATTCAAGGCCTGGAAGGCCAGGTGGGTGAAATGGAGTGCTGCCTTCTTTTTCAGGCTCTCAGCCTTCCTTTTCTGGCTGCCAGGCATCTCTGGTGAGCTGGAGAGAGTGAGTTTGTGCATTGGACTGGTGTTTAAATATGGCACCCGGTCCTTCGAACCAGCCAGCTGACAGCAGGCAAACGAATCAGCTCCCAAATCGCCAGGTCATTTGGACCAATAAGCGCCTCAGCATAACTAATGAGGCTCCAAGTGCAGAATCGGGTGCGAGTTGCTGCCATTACAGGTATTGGGATGGGAGCTACTGAAACCACCCACTGCCGCACTTAGTTTCATTACAGGAAAATTCTGCTTACTGAATCAGTGCGAAGATCTTCATTTCAATCCTGATGGATCCTTTGACTGATGTTGCCAATTGCCAATCAGGAGAGGTTTTGTGCTGTGGACCCACTTGTGGCTGCACTTGCAACTGGATTGATTCAGCTCAAAGCCTTTATATTGAATTTTCATAATTGACAGATTGAGAAGTCTTTCATTCTAAGGTTCTGGTTCATTTCAAGGATACGGAAACTGATTCCATACTTGGCTGACAGCCAAAAGAGCTGGTCGGCTAATCCTGATGGTCATGGAGTCCACTGCAAGAACTACTCCATGAAATTGATAATAACTTAACAATCCTGCTGGAGAGAAGTGGCCACTTTTGCAAAAGTGTGGACCTTAATAACAATGGGCTCAGTAAAACATGGCCAATTTTGTGGAATTCATTTCCTTAAGCTCTGTGCACACTTTTCAGGTGCGTAGAGGTGCTGAGTCATTTGAGGTGATTGGTGGGGGATGGCAGGGGTGGTGGTGGTGGTGGGGTGGGGATTGTTGTTGGGAATTACTTAAAGGTCTGCGGCATTTAAAGCATGCTACATAAGTTTTGATGGAGCATGGAAGTTTTGTCCAGAAGATCGCTAGTGTATATGTAAGAGCTTCCCTTTCACACGTGAAAGCTTAGAAGTCTTTCTGGAGGAGACAATGCTCAATACATGATCATTTTGGGGATGGAGAGACCATCAGTTACTATGTGGCAAGCACAATAAGTGATGGTCAGTCAAATGAATAATCTTTTCTATGCATCATTCATGGGAGCAAATGAGGGAAGAGTTGTTTGGACTGAGAAAGAGTGCCATGGTATGGAGAAATTAGGAACTTGATGGCTATACCACACAAGCACTGGAAGCACAGAATGCTATTAAATATGCAAGTAGCCTGCAAAGCATTGATTGCACTTCTTACTTCCTAAACCTCCTAGCTGTAAACTTCCAAAATGTTGGCTGCTAAAGGAACAGGCTTTCATTCACTCATACAGATTGATACGTTTCTTATCAACTCACTACATGGCTCATAGAACTACTTACATTGTTTATACTTATCCTTTCACCATAGATGGAATATAGGCTGTTTGTCATGTCCATAAGACATGAAAGAGGTCATAAACTGTTTAAATCAAACCTTAATTTCTGGTCATTTAAAAATTGACTTTGCTGGACCACAAACATGGCTGTTACAGGTCACATGATTTGCAAAACAAAAACAGAATTACCTGGCAAAACTCAGCAGGTCTGGCAGCATCGGCGGAGAAGAAAAGAGTTGACGTTTCGAGTCCTCATGACCCTTCGACAGAACTTGAGTTCGAGTCCAAGTAAGAGTTGAAATATAAGCTGGTTTAAGGTGTGTGGGGGGGGCAGAGAGAGAGAGAGAGAAGTGGAGGGGGGGTGTGGCTGTAGGGACAAACAAGCAGTGATAGAAGCAGATCATCAAAAGATGTCACCAACAATAGAACAAAAGAACACATAGGTGTTAAAGTTGGTGATATTATCTAAACGAATGTGCTAATTAAGAATGGATGTTAGGGCACTCAAGGTATAGCTCTCATGGGGGTGGGGAGAGCATAAAAGATTTTAAAATATTTAAAAATAATGGAAATAGGTGGGAAAAGAAAAATCTATATAATTTATTGGAAAAAAAAACAAAAAAAAAACAAACAAACAAAAGGAAGGGGGAAACAGAAAGGGGGTGGGGATGGGGTAGGGAGCTCAAGACCTAAAGTTGTTGAATTCAATATTCAGTCCAGAAGGCTGTAAAGTGCCTAGTCGGAAGATGAGGTGTTGTTCCTCCAGTTTGCGTTGGGCTTCACTGGAACAATGCAGCAAGCCAAGGACAGACATGTGGGCAAGAGAGCAGGGTGGAGTGTTAAAATGGCAAGTGACAGGGAGGTTTGGGTCATTCTTGCAGACAGACCGCAGGTGTTCTGCAAAGCGGTCGCCCAGTTTACGTTTGGTCTCTCCAATGTAGAGGAGACCACATTGGGAGCAACGAATGCAGTAGACTAAGTTGGGGGAAATGCAAGTGAAATGCTGCTTCACTTGAAAGGAGTGTTTGGGCCCTTGGACGGTGAGGAGAGAGGAAGTGAAGGGGCAGGTGTTGCATCTTTTGCGTGGGCATGGGGTGGTGCCATAGGAGGGGGTTGAGGAGTGGGGGGTGATGGAGGAGTGGACCAGGGTGTCCCGGAGGGAGCGATCCCTACGGAATGCCGATAAGGGGGGGTGAAGGGAAGATGTGTTTGGTGGTGACATCATGCTGGAGTTGGCGGAAATGGCGGAGGATGATCCTTTGAATGCGGAGGCTGGTGGTGTGATAAGTGAGGACAAGGGGGACCCTATTATGTTTCTGGGAGGGAGGAGAAGGCTTGAGGGCGGATGCGCGGGAGATGGGCCGGACACGGTTGAGGGCCCTGTCAACGACCGTGGATGGAAAACCTCGGTTAAGGAAGAAGGAGGACATGTCAGAGGAACTGTTTTTGAAGGTAGAATCATCGGAACAGATGCGACGGAGGCGAAGGAACTGAGAGAATGGGATGGAGTCCTTACAGGAAGCGGGGTGTGAGGAGCTGTAGTTGAGGTAGCTGTGGGAGTCGTTGGGTTTGTAATGGATATTGGTGGACAGTCTATCACCAGAGATTGAGACAGAGAGGTCAAGGAAGGGAAGGGAAGTGTCAGAGATGGACCACGTGCAAATGATGGAGGGGTGGAGATTGGAAGCAAAATTAATAAATTTTTCCAAGTCCCGACGAGAGCATGAAGCAGCACCGAAGTAATCATCGATGTACCGGAGAAAGACTTGTGGAAGGGGGCCAGAGTAGGACTGGAACAAGGAATGTTCCACATACCCCATAAAGAGACAGGCATAGCTGGGGCCCATGCGGGTACCCATAGCCACACCTTTTATTTGGAGGAAGTGAGGAGTTGAAGGAGAAATTATTCAGCGTGAGAACAAGTTCAGCCAGACGGAGGAGAGTAGTGGTGGATGGGAATTGTTCGGGCCTCTGTTCGAGGAAGAAGCTAAGGGCCCTCAGACCATCCTGGTGGGGGATGGAGGTGTAGAGGGATTGGACGTCCATGGTGAAGAGGAAGCTGTTGGGGCCAGGGAACTGGAAATTGTTGATGTGACGTAAGGTGTCAGAGGAATCACGGATGTAGGTGGGAAGGGACTGGACAAGGGGAGAGAGAAGGGAGTCAAGATAACGAGAAATGAGTTCTGTGGGGCAGGAGCAAGCTGAGACGATCGGTCTACCGGGGCAGTTCTGTTTGTGGATTTTGGGTAGGAGATAGAAGCGGGCCGTCCAAGGTTGGGCGACTATCAGGTTGGAAGCTGTGGGAGGAAGATCCCGAGAGGAGATGAGGTCAGTGACAGTCCTGGAAACAATGGCTTGATGTTCAGTGGTGGGGTCATGGTCCAGGGAGAGGTAGGAGGAAGTGTCTGCGAGTTGACGCTCAGCCTCTGCGAGGTAGAGGTCAGTGCGCCAGACAACAACAGCACCACCCTTGTCAGCGGGTTTGATGACAATGTCAGGGTTGGACCTGAGAGAATGGAGTGCAGTAAGTTCAGAGAGAGACAGGTTAGAATGGGTGAGAGGAGCAGAGAAATTGAGACGACTAATGTCGCGCCGACAGTTCTCAATGAAAAGATCAAGAGAAGGTAAGAATCCAGAGGGAGGGGTCCAGGTGGAGGGAGAATATTGGAGATGGGTAAAAGGATCCGTTGAACTGGGAGAGGACTCCTGCCCAAAGAAGTGAGCCCGGAGACGAAGATGGCGAAAGAAGAGTTCAGCATCATGCCGAGCCCGAAATTCATTGAGGTGAGGGCGTAAGGGTATGAAACAAAGTCCATTGCTGAGCACTGAACGTTCAGCATCGGAGAGGGGAAGGTCAGGGGGTATAGTGAATACACGGCTGGGGTTGGGATTGGAAGATGGGGTGGGGACGGAGGGAAAGGCAGGGGTGGAGGGTACTAGATGGGTGTTGGTGTCGATGAGTTGTTGGAGCTTGCGTTCCTTAGCACTTGAGAGAAAGAGAAAAAGTTTCTTGTTGAGGCATCGGATGAGCCGAAGAATAAAATGAAACTGGGGGCACGCGCAGCTTTGAAAAAGGGTACGGCGGTGCTGCTGGAGGGAGAAGTCGAGTGTGTTCATATGGCGGCGCATGGCACTGAGTGTGGATTTCAGAATGTGACGGGAACAGCAGTCCGAGAAACGTTTTATGTCCCGGAGATACCTGTAATCCTGGGTGGGTTCGAAACATGAGGGGTGGAATTTCAGTTGAAATCCACGTGGGGTAAGTCGGAGACGGAGACAGTCACTGAGAAAGGAGATATGGCTGTGAAAGCGGGTTTTAGTAAACACCTTGTCAAACACCAGGAGGGAAAAGGAAAGCAATGAAGGTGAGCAAGGCAAAAGAGATTTGCTTTGCAAGTTGGCTAACGTTCTGGAAATTTCCAACAGTAATTACAGGACAAAGCTGAACCCTCATCCTTGTAGAATCTCACACCAATCATTGTGGGGACCCATTACAATCAACAAAACAAGGGAGCAGCAAATTGCCTGCCTCCCCAGCCTGGCCTTATAACAAAGAGAGAGCCATCAAAGCTGATTATACGCACAGAGGTGCTAACATCCACCACAACAAAAACAGAATTACCTGGAAAAACTCAGCAGGTCTGGCAGCATCGGTGGAGAAGAAAAGAGTTGACGTTTCGAGTCCTCATGACCCTTCAACAGAACTGTTTTGTATTTCCAGCATCTGTAGTTTTTTTGTTTTTATCTCTGTGCTAACAACCACCCTCTATCTCCTAAGGTGAACAATGGATTTTGACTAGAGACTTAGAAACTGATTGTTAACCTGAAACAAACTTATCAATGGGCAATATCACATGGACCTTATATCCTCTGGCATTTGTTTTAATGTTACATTCCTAGACTCCCAAGGCAGTCTGCTGTTAACATGAAGCCTGTCAGGACTCCAGCTGACAACAAAGCCTGCCTCAGATCTAAACCTCCTCAAAGCCTGGTTGTCTGGAAGATTCCTGCCATCGCCTGTAGAGCAGACCAAGTCCCTGTATACCAACTTTATCATGCTGTGTCATCACTAACTTTGAAGGAAATCAGCAACTACTGCTTTTAGCTAGCTGAACCTACCTGAACTTTAACTCCTACGTGAAAGAATCCTCACTGGACTCTAACATTCTGGACCCTAACATTCTTATGAATTAATATTCCTATCTTTGTTTTTTTTGTTCTAAGTTATCCCTGCTGCAATACTCTTTTCTTTCCTATCCCTTTTTTGTGTTCTTGTGTGTGCATGTAGTTGAGATGACCATCCCTGAGTTGAATGTATGAATAAACAATGCTTCTGACTTAATCCTAAAGAAAATTTGCTGTGAGTCACTTTAAATTGACATCACAAACAGAGAATTTGGAGGAACAAGCCACAGTCTATTTCAAAGATTAAAACACCTCTGCTTCCAGACAGATGGTGAAAAAAATAAAGGAGTTCAGCTTGCCTCTCTTCCCTGTCCATAACACTGCTTATGAGTTGCCCATCATGTTACTTCCTAATGTGCTGTATAACCATCAGCACAGAGCCTCCATAATCAAATTGCAATGTTTCAATTGCTGTGAAAATCAGAGCCTCTAAAAAATAAAGCAAAGAGGCCACAAAGTGTATGGGTAGAGGAGTGCTTGGTGCATTCATGGCAAGCCAACAAGGTAAAGGTTCACTTTTACTTTGGCTTCTTGCTTGTACTAAGAATCAATCTAACACACACCCACATCTACCCCTTTCTTGCGAACTTTGTAGTGATCTTGCAAGTTTGAGCACAGCCACAGTCTATATATCCTTTGGGATAAAAAAAGGCTTTCACTTATAAAGCATCTTTCATGGCCACAGCACTTCTCAAAGTACTTTACAGTCAATGAAATACTTTTGAAGTGTAGTCACTGTTGTGATGTAGGAAACACAGAAGCCATTTTGTGCACAGCAAACTCCCACAAACATCAGTGTGGTAACAGATAATTTGTTTTGAATGATGTTGATTGAAGGATAATTATTTGCTGGACACCAAAGATAACTCCCCTGCTAATCTTCAAAATAGCACCATGGGACCTTTTACATCCACCTGATAGGGCAGAAGAGTCTAGGTTTAATATCTCACCTGAAAGACGGCAACTCTGATGGTGAGCACTCCCTGGAATGTCAGCCTTGATGTTTGTGCTCAGATCCTAGAGTGGGACTATGAACCAACAACCTGCTGACTCAAAGTTGACTGTGCTGAACCACAGCTGACACTTAGGTAATAAGTTCCCTGTTTGTTTATCTCCCAAGATGAGGATATTGGCATCAAGGAAGGGAATAATCATATCTATAGCTGCCAAGCACGCTAGGTCTCCCAGCATACGCACTGATGCATCTATTTTGGGGAGATTAGGGGCAGTCAGAAGAAAGCACTGGCTAAAGTGCCTGGCATCAATGTGCCAGCAGACCAGCTGCAGCCAGTGGAAGGGAGGGCTCAGTTCAGATGGACAGTGCTGTTAGACCTACAAATTTGTACTTATTGCACTTATTACACTTATTACAGCTGCACTTATTAATCAATGGAAATTCTTCATACAGTCCTCTGAGAACTTTCAGAGATCTCAGAGTAGGATGGTAGAGCTACACTTTGTCCTTTCTTTGACATATTAAACTTCAACATTCATGCCTCAGAGTCAGAATGTTGTGGGCTCAATCCCACTACAGAGACTTGAGCACATGACCTAGGATGACACTCCATTGCAGTGCTGAGTGCTACTGCACTGTTAATGGTGCTGTCTTTCAGATGAGATATTAAACCAAGGATCCATCTGCCCTGAAGTAAATGGCACTACAAGTCCAGAGAGATGTAACATGGGCTGCTGGCCAATGCTCCTGCTGAGCTGCATACATGCACAGCCCCGCAGCAGCATGGAAGATGCTGTGCAAGACTTGTTCAGTAATAAGCACTGGATCGGATGTCTGCATTACTATGCTAAAAGAAATTAAGGATACACGTGGAACTGAAAAAGCTGGCCATACAAAGTTACAAAATTTTACAGGGAGCATTGCTGCCAACTTGCTATCATCCATTTCACACTATCTCACAAAGTCAAAATCTATCCCACAGTAATCTGAATGCTGGTTCAATACTAATGTTAAGAGAGAACCAACGTTAAAAATGGAATTTAAGAACCCCTCTGGGCATTTTAATGGTTACCTGAGAATTCTTTAAACTTAGCTTCTCAGTGGCTGCAGTTATTAATGCAGTCATTGAGAAGCTGTAGAAGCATAAGACTATTTCCCTAAGGTGGATTTTTCCTTACTGAAATGTGCTTAAGGTGACTTTGTATTTGATTTATAGCACATGTCAGTTTAAACAGTTCCATGTAACTGATTTATTGCAAATCTTCTTGTTACTGGCAGAATTTCACTGTACAGCTAGCAAACAAAATATGGTCAAGAACTAGTTAGAACCCAACTGCCTTTAAGTAACAGTGTACACATGTGGCACTTAAAGAAAATGAGAAGTGCTAGTCTGCAAGGTTGCAGTGTGACATCAGTGTGTTCAGCAGATTTTGTGGCAACATGCACAACAATTAGAGACAAGGCAATTATTTTCTGTCACATTAATCGTGTTTGCGTGCCGTAGTACGTGTAACTATACTTGCTCCAGGCTGTAGATTCAATTACTGTTCTTGTCAAGGCACGTTTACTATGCTGTTGGCCCTATGTCCTCAAACAGCCCTTTAAAAAATGTGCAAAGTAAGGAAAAAAGAGACTGACGAAAAATCAAACCAGATCTCTTGAAAGATTAATAGGTTATACACATTCTAATTGAACATTGGATTTCTGATGTCTTTTCCCATCCTCAACAATTCCTATTTTGGCACATTGGCACTAATTATTCATATCTGTTTCAACAGATGATCTTTAGAATGATGAGCCATCCTCATCAAACCCTGGGCCATAAATTACAACACCGAATTCAACGTGAAAATATCCTGGTTCATTTTTATTGCAGGACAGGTGTTTGATAATTCTTGGGAAAGGGGGATTTTGACATTATTCAAAGGCCAAATTTATTGCGTCTGCATCGAAATAAAATCCTGCCATTTTGAACATATGAACTTATTAATTAGGAGCAGGAGTAGGTCACTCGGCCCCTCGAGCCTGCTCCGCCATTCAATAAGATCATGACTGATCTAATTTTAACCTCAGCTTCAAATTCCTGCCTACCCCCGATGACCTTTCACCCCCATGCTTATCAAGATTCCATATACCTCTGCCTTAAAGATATTCAAAGACTCTGCCTGAACCACCTTTTAGGGAAGAGAATTCCAAAGACTCACTGCCCTCTGAGAGAAAAAAAATCCTCATCATTCACTTAAATGGGCGATGCCTTATTTATAAACAGTGGCCCCTTAGTTCTAGATTCTCCCACAAGAGGAAACATCCTTTCCACATCCTACAAGTCCCCTCAGGATTTTATGGGCCAATATTTCCAACTAGCGTCGGAAAGAGATGGCCCCTGGGAATTAGAAGAAATAAATACATGCTTACCTCTCTTGAAAATAATGTCGACACTTCCAATCGCCGGAGCCACTTGGGGCCTGCAGCGAAATCTCCCTGCACTTCACTCCCAGTGAAATGCAGCTCCTGCGGATTCAAGGAGGCCACGCCCCCATTTATACAGCACTAGCTGCCGGGAAGCAGGCTAAGTTTAAAGGGCCCAGTGATATTGACAGGCCAGGGAGAAGGTAAGTGGATAGGATTTGGGGGCTAGGGGGTGGTCGGGGTTCTGATGTCGGCAGATTTGGATGGGGGGGTTCGGATGTCAGGTGGGGGTGGGATGTTGGGGGTGTGGGGGTCGGACGTCAGGGGGTTGGGCGGTCAGATGTTGTGTTGGGAGTATTGGAGATCAGGGGGGAGGGGGTCCTGGAGGTCAGGGGTGGCGTCGGAGGTTGGCGGAGGTCAGGTCAAGCCTTTCGGGGTGATTGGAGGCCAGGGGGTTGCACACTCACGGGGCAGGGGGGATTCCTCGTGGACAGTGGTCAGGGGTGTGAGGGGAGTCCCGTGGGAGTCGGTATGGGTGTTTAAAATAGTAATCCAGAAGTTAGAAGAGGTTTTAATTCTTCCAACTCTTTCTGGGTGACTATTGGTAAACCCCTAGCAAAACCATCCAAAATTTGCAATTTAAATCAGATGGTTCCCGGCGCAGGGTACTTGTCCAGAGGAAGTTTGCACTTCTGGGCAATTGCTGTGCAAACCCTTACCTAGAAACTTCCGAGAGGGATTTCCCAGCGCATCTTTTGGGTACTCCTCCAAATCCGATGCTGGGGAGCTTGGGAGTTACAGCCCATATGTTTCAATCAAATCGCCTCTTATTCTTCTAAACTCCAGCAGATACAAGCCTAGCCTACCCAACCTTTCCTCATCAGACAATCCATTCATTCCAGATCATAATCCCTTAAACCTTTGCTGAACTGCTTCCAACGCATTTACATTTTTCTTAGGGGTGGAAGTATGTTTCATTTTTCAAAGGAATTTTGATGCAACATTTTCTAGCACAGCATTTCCATCAAGACATAAATATCATGAGAGTTTTCCTGTGCAACAGGGCAAAGCTTACAAGCAGAGCAGATAACTGGTGGTAATGTTAAGTAATTTTACATGGTTGTAACTTCAAAACTGCGATTACTAGCTTAACTTTGGAAGGTATATTAATTATATTCAAAACAGAGACCACAGAGCTAAAGTGACCTGGTGAGGTGACAAAACACAGCCTATCTCTAGAGCCCAACAACAAGCTCAGCCCAGATTATGGGCTTGAAAATCTTCTTTCTGTCAGTATGAAATGAGTTTGAGCAATCTTAACTGAGTTCCCAATGAATCATCCCCCACGTAATGCTCCCCACTGGCCTCTTGAATTTTACAGCAGTGTCACAGGGTGCCAGGACAATTAAAGTGGCAAGATAAGTCAGGGGAGATGATGTTCTATGATTAGTTTACACAAATTTGGGTAAAAAAAATCCGTGGACTTTTAATCATCAGTTAATCAGACGATGTTTATTAGCATCTGCTTGGGTGTCACACGGAGCTGTGTTTTAAGGGATTCAGTGGTTCCCACCACCCCTGGAAAAAAAGTTGGGGGAGAGTCTGCCCATGATCCCGAAAGCTGCCCTGCAGCAATTTAACACTAGGTACAGCATTAATTGCTTTAACATGAGGCTTCTGCCTCTTTCTCAGGAGGAAGTCCCTCCTTATAGAGCTGACAGCCAATCAGATGGCCAGCAGCTTTGTGGTCCCCGCAATGCTAGTTTATTGCGGTGGCCACTGCTGGGACTACAGGCTGTCCAACCACTCCAAGGAGCCCAGATTAGTGCAGGGTTGGAGGGCTTGGTGATGGGGGAGGGGGTGTCAGTTTCAAAAGGTCAGAAGGGGGGGTTAAAGGGAGGATGATTTTGGAGGGCAGGAATGCCTCCAATGGTTCCAGGGGGCCCGAAAAGCTGGTACCCCCCAATCTTGCCCAATAACAGCCCACACAGCTAAAGCTGCCAGGCGTCATGCATGGTGTGGGCCTCCCCTTGCCACAGGTAACATACCAGCAGCAGTGCCATGAGGCCTTTAAGTGGCAATTAATTGACCACTTAAGGCCTTAATAGACCTTAAGGTGGATGGGCCACCAGTGCCGCTTCCACTCCCTGTAAAATTTTATACAGATTGGGAGTGGCTGGATAGGCAGTGGGGATGCCACTTGTTAGATTTTATGTGTCCTCAACCTTCAAACATACTGGCAGGGAGCTTAAAAACCAACCCGAAGAGTACACAACCCCCTTGTTGACCTTGGCCATGGGTGTTCATCAGATTGGGAGAACCCCTGTGGAATTCATCTCCTAAATCTAAAAGCTTTTCTTTCAAGAAATCATCAAGAATCCCAAAACTCAACCAGCCCCAAATGGACAGTTAGTTGAAATTACTTGAAAGCAAATCGCCAACAAGTAGGATTCCATCATTTCCTCTTTCACAATGTCTGTAGCTTTTAGCTGTGTTACAGTATAGTTTATTTCAGTGAACTATTTAATGGAACTGAAAGCTGTAATGCTTGGAAGCAAACCAACAACGCCTACAAAAAGAAAGCCAACTCCAGCCTAATCAATTAAAGCAAAGTAGGTCAATAACTGTTCCAGCATCCTGCAAAATATATAAATTAATTGAATGAAACAGAAAGCTCATCAGTGATTTAAAATATGCTGTTAAATATGCAGCTAGAAATAACTCCTATTGCACCAGAACAATAAATAGGAATGTCACCATGGGCAGAATTTTCCATTCTGGAAACTAAGGCCGGAATTTTCCCCTCCCGTTGGCGGCAGGCATCATGGCGGGCTTAAGCGGAGAATATGGTAAGAATGCCAAAAATCGGTTTTACGCCATCGTGAAAGCAGATTGCAATCGTCCCCTCCGACAGTCAATGGCAGGCTGCATTCCCCACCGCTGCACGTAGGGAATCTAATTTCAATAACTTAGCATCTCATTATTAGCCCTGCTCACCGGAATTATCCCCCCACACTGGATCATCCAGACACATCGGAGCGATTGCATGCCAATGTGTTTCACAACTGTACATTAGTGACATGCATTTGGCAAGCTGCACTTCGCTTGGGACTTCGAGGTTTGTTTGCCTATTTTGTTTCAGGCAACACTCGCAGTCATCAGTGCCAGGCTCCACAGAGCAACACATCACTTTAAGGGGGGCTCACGGGCAGGTCTCTACCTGGCGGGTTGGCTTTTCAATGGCTGCAGGGCTGGGGCTTGCTTGGGGAAGGGGGAGAAGTGGTCTCAGATAAAGGAATTGTGATATCACTCACCTGCGGGAAGAACAGTTGGAGAGGCAGAACTGCGAGAGATAGAGTAGGGAGAAAATAAATACAGCCCAGGGAGCACGGCCTACATCACTCACCTGCGGGAAGAACAGTCAGAGAGGCGGACCTGTCAGCTGCTCGGAACCAGCGCGCGCTGAGTTCAAAAGGAGAGTGAGACAACACAGGAAAGAAGCAATTTGATTGGTTAGAGAAAAAGCTAGCTGTTTGATGAGTATGTGGTGAGTACTAGTAAGCATTTAAGGTTTATTCTGTTCATAGGGCTTAGAATAAAGTAGGGATTGTACTTTTTGGTAAAGTTTATTAAGTAGGGCCAACTAATATAATTTCCTACTTGGATAAAACAGTGAGAGTTCAGGGGATAAAGCAGCGAGAGTTCAGGAGATAAAACAGTGAGAGTTCAGGAGATAAAACAGTGAGAGGTCAGGGGATAAAACAGTGAGAGTTCAGGGGATAAAACAGCAAGAGTTCAGGGGCTAAAACAGCGAGCATTCAGGGGATAAAACAGTGAGAGGTCAGGGGATAAAACAGTGAGAGGTCAGGGGATAAAACAGCGAGCATTCAGGGGATAAAACAGTGAGAGGTCAGGGGATAAAACAGTGAGAGGTCAGGGGATAAAACAGTGAGAGGTCAGGGGATAAAACAGCAAGAGTTCAGGGGCTAAAACAGCGAGCATTCAGGGGATAAAACAGTGAGAGGTCAGGGGATAAAACAGTGAGAGGTCAGGGGATAAAACAGTGAAAGGTCAGGGGATAAAACAGTGAGAGTTCAGGGGATAAAACAGCAAGAGTTCAGGGGATAGAACAGTGAGACCTCAGGGGTTAAAAAGGTGAGAGTTCAGGGGATAAAACAGCCGAGTGGCGAGACAGTCGGGAATTGAAAACAGGCGAGTATAGAAATGTAAATTTCTAAACAAGCGCACAGAAAGTAAGATTTTATAGTCACAGGAGAGAGGGCTGATTTGTGAATAAGGGCTAAGAATTTCTACTTTCTACTAATCTCCAATTGATGGTTAATAGTTTAAGAGTAAGGTTAAAGTAAGTAAAAGTAGCTAACGTTTAAGGAATAAAGTGATTTAACAGTTTAAGCTTAAGGTGTGCCAGGACAGCTTAGCCAAGCAGAATGCCCGTCCTGTGGCATGTGAGGAGTCATGGACACTTCTCATAACCCAGACGAGCCCGTGTGCAGGAAGTGTCACCGGCTGCACAAGATTGAGCTCTGCATCCATGAGGCAGAGAATTATATAGATAGCACGTTCAGAAAGTTGTTCACACTGCAAGTTAGAGGCAAGCAGACAGATAGGGAATGGGTGACCACCAGGCAGTCCAAGAGAAACAGACAGGTAGTGCAGGAGTCCCCAAGGCTCCGTTCACTAACCGGTTTTCCATTCTGGATATCGATGGATCAATAGAGTGATAGATCCTTGGAAGAGTACAGCAAGAGCCAAGCCCATGGCACCACGGGTGGCCCAGCTGTACAGGAGTGGAGAAAGAAGAGTGGAAAAACAGTACTGATAGGGGATTCTTTAGTTAGGGGGACGGACAGGCGTTTCTGTGGCCATCAACGTGACTCCAGGATGGTTTGTTGCCTTCCTGGTGCTAGGGTCAAGGATGTCACAGAACGGCTGCAGGGCATTCTTGTGGGGGAGGGCGAACAGCCAGAGGTCATGGTCCACATTGGTACTATTGACAAAGGTAGAACGGGGGATGTGATCCTACAATTGGAATTTAGGGAGCTAGGCAGAAAATTAGCAAGCAGGACCTCTAAATTTGTCATCTCTAGGTTACTCCCAGTGCCATGTGCAAGTGAGTACAGAAATAGGAAGATAAGACAGATGAATGTGTGGCTGGAAAGATGGTGCAGGAGGGAGGGCTTTAGAATCCTGAGCTACTGGACCTGTCTCTAGAGAAGATGGCACCTCTACAAACTGGACAGGTTGCATCTGAACAGAGCCGGGACTGAGTTCCTTGAGGGTTATTTTGCTAGTGCTATTGGGGAGGGTTTAAACTAACTCAGCAGGGGTGTGGGAACCAGGAGAGACTATTAGAAAGTAATACCAGGGTGCACAGAATGTTGGGAGATGCAGATAGCACTAAAATAGAGAATAGTAAGTTAATAGAGACAGAGTAAGGGAGCAAGTAATGAAGTCTAAATCAGGATTACACTGCATGTATGTGAATGCAGGGAGTATAGTTAATAAAATTGAGGAGTTACAGGCTCAGGTTGTTTTGTGGAATTATGATGTTGTGGCAAAAATGGAGACCTGACTTAAGGAAGAGTAGATCTGGGTGCTAAATATTCCTAGTTACAAAGTGGAAGGGAAAAAAGGAGGAGGGATGGTGTCCTTGCTTAAGAGAGTATTGCAGTACTGGAGAAAAGGGCTGTGTGAGGGCTTTCAAGGACAGAATTGTTTTGGCTAGAGCTAAGAACTAAGGAGGGCGAAATTACATTGCTCGGTGTAATATATAGACCACAAGCTAGTGGGAAGGATATAGAGGAACAAATCTGCAACAAAATTACAGAGAGATGTAAACATTGTAGAGTAGTTATAATGGGGGACTTTAACTATCTGTACATAAACGGGGATAATGGTAATGTAAGGGGCAGCGAGGGACAAGCATTCCTAGATTGTGTTCAGGAGAATTTCCTACAACAATATGTGTCCAGTCCAACAAGAATGGGGGCACTGCTAGGCCTGGTTCTTGGGAATGAGGTGGGCCAAGTAGATCAAGTGACAGTGGAGAACATTTAGCAGATAACGTTTAGGATGATGGCTGAAAAGAATATTGGCCAACCCAGAATCAGAATAATCAGTTGGCACAGAGCGGATTTCAATGGGCCAAGAATGGAGCTAGGCCGGATAGACTGGAACCAAATGTTGGTGGGAAAATCAGTAGCTGAATAATGAGCTTCCTTCAAAGAGGAGATGGTTTGGGTACACTCAAGGTATGTTCTCTCAAAAGGGAAGGGTAGGACAAACAAATCCAGAGCTCCCTGGGTGACAAAGGAGATAGAAATAAAGTTAAAGAAGAGAAAGTATGCTTACAATAGGTGTCAGGTAGCAAATACAGTTGAGAACCAAGCTGAATACAGAAGGTTCAGAAGGAATGTGAAAAAGCAAATACAAGAAGCAAAGAGGGATTATGAAAAAGACTGGCAGCTAACATAAAAGGAAATCCCAAAGTATTCTATATGTATAGTAAAAGAGTGATAAAGGATCAATTAGGGACCAAAACGACGATTTGAACATAGAGGCAAGAGGCATGCCTGAGGTGTTAAATAAATACTTTGCCTCCGTCTTTACCTATGAGGCAGATGCTACCCAGGCCATGGTGATAGAGGAGGAAATTCAGTCACTAGAAGGGTTTAAAATTGATAAGGATGAGGTTTTGGATAAGTTGTCAGTACATAAAGTTGATAAGGCACCGGGACCAGATGAGATGCATCCAAGAATATTGAAGGAAGTGAGAGTGGAAATTGCAGAGGCACTGGCAATAATCTTTCAATGTCCCCTGAATTCAGGAGAGGTGCCAGAGGACTGGAGAATTGCAAACATTATGCCTTTGTACAAAAAAGGTTGTCAAGATCTGCCCTGCAGCCTACAGGCCAGTCAGTTTAACTTCAGTGGTGGAGAAACTTCTAGAAACAATTATTCAGGATAGAATTAATAGTCACATGGAAAAATGTGGATTGTTTCAGAAGAGTCAGCATGGATTTGTTCAAAGAATATCATGTCTAACTAACTTGCAGGAGTTTTTCAAAGAGGTAACAGAGATGGTTGATGAAGGAAAGGCCATTGATGTGGTGTATCTGGACTTCCAAAACATTTGATACAGTGCCACACAAAGACTTGTGAGGAAAGTTATAGGTCATGGAATAATAAGGACAGTAGCAACATGGATACAAAATTGACTGAGGGATAGGAAACAGAATAATGGTTAATGGATATTTTTCGGGTTGGAAGAAGGTTTATAGTGGAGTTCCCCAGGGGTTGTTATTGGAACCCTTACTTTTCCTGATCTGTATAAATGATCTAGCTCTTGGTGTGATGAGGGTAATTTCAAAGTTTGCGGATGAAACAAAATTTGGGAGAATTGTAAACTGTGAGAAGGACAGTGAAGAACTTCAAAAAGACATTGACACATTGGTGGAGTGGGCAGATAGGTGACAGATGAAGTTCAATACAGAGAAGTGCAAGGAGATGCACTTTGGTACAAAGAACATGGAGAGACAATATAAAATAAAGGATACTATTCTAAAGGGTGTGCAGGAGCAGAAACCTGTGTTTTTATGCACAAAAGTCAGTAAAGGTGGCAGGACAGGTAGTGAGAACTGTTTCTAAAGCATACAGTATTCTAGGCTTCATTAATGGGGCATAGAGCATAAGGGCAGGGAGGTTTTGATGAACTTATATAGGACACTGGTTAGACCTCAGCTGGAGTATTGTGTACAGTCCTGGGTGCCACACTATAGGAAGGATGTGAACACATTGGAAAGAAAGCAGAAGATGTCTGCGAGAATGGTTCCAGGGATGAGACACTTCAGTTATGAGGAAAGATTGGAGAAGTTGGGATTGTTTTCCTTGGAGCGAAGAAGGCTAAGAGGAGAATTGATAGAAGTTTTCAAAATCGCAAGGGGTCTGGATATAGTGGATAGGGAGAAACTGTTCCCGCTCATAAATGGATTGAGAACCAGAGGGCACAGTTTTAAAGTGTTTTGCAAAAGAAGCAAATGCAAGGTGAGAAAAATCTTTTTCACACGGCAAGTAGTTAGGGTTTGGAATGCACTGCCTGGAAGTGTGGAGGCAGGTTCAATTGTGGCATTAAAGAGGGCATTGGATGATTTTTAAACAGAAAAAATGTGCAGGGTTATGGGGAAAAGGCAGGAGATTGGCACTAAGTTAAAATGCTCAGAGAGCCGGCGTACACACGATGGGCTAAATGGCCTCTTCTGCACTGTAACAATTCTGTGATTCTGTGAAGAGGCTGCAGAGTGATGTTGCACTGGGGAAAAGTGGGGTATCTCAGGGTGTGTTCGGAGGGCATGTGTTATCTGTGCAAGTAGCCTCAAGGAGATGAAGGCTGAGGAGGCAGTCTCCAGAGGGGATGAGGCCAGATGGAGATGTGAGGGTGTGTGTGAGAGAGGGAGTGGTCCCTTGAGCTGGCAGTGAGTGAGATGCCAGAGAATGCGTGATGGCCTTGTGAGTGTGTGAGGCTAGAATGATAAGATGGTTGCCTTACCCTGGCAGCACAGATGAGGTCATTCATGCTGTTTCTGCACTGGATGGCTATCCTCTTCTGTGCAATGTTGGCATTGACCACAACTGCCACCGCCTCCCAAGCTGCAGTGGTGAGATTTCTGGACCTCCTGTGGCCAGAGTGGGGGTGGGGGACGTCATGGTGGACCTCTGAACTCTTCTTGGCTTTCAGGGCCATGTCTTCACTGGAACAGTCCTGGGCTGCAAGCATTGAGAACTGTGGTTTAGCTTTGGCACCCGGAGTGAGGAAATGGTGAGATAATAGCATGGCTGTGAATTCAGAGGTCACCTGCCAGCGAGGCGGCGTGTATCCGATGGCTGCATAATTAATAAGGTGGTAAGCAGACAATACAGCCATTGTGGCCAGCAAATAAGGCATCTTTCTTCACGTCTTCTACCGCACTTAGTACAAACCTGGGACAAAATCTGGTGGCGGAAGCAGAAGTTGGAGTGCCTTCCGCTGGAGAGTGGGGCGGCTGAACACGTGGAATCTTGTACTGTTCAGCTGATTAATTATGGAGCCACGAGGAGCATGTCGAATGTGAAAGCGGAGCGGGCAGGAAGTCACCCACCCCACCATCACCTCATAGGCTCCAACATCCGGGCGCCATATTTACATGGCACCCAGATAGCCATTCACTCACTGCGCACCAGGATCTCTGGATCCCGTAAAAAAATTGTCCAGGAAAAGACAGCAACCTTTGGTCTCACGGTTTTTTTAATTCATTGATGGGTTGTGGGCGTCACTGGCTAGGCCAGCATTTATTGTCCATCCCTAATTGCCCTTGAGAAGGTGGTGGTGAGCTGCCTCCTTGAACCACTGCAGTCCATATGGTGTAGGTACACCCACAGTGTGTGGGAGGGGAGTTCCAGGATTTTGACCCAGCAACAGTGAAGGAACTGTGATATATTTCCAACTCAGGATGGTGAGTGGCTTGGAGGGAACTTCCAGGCGGTGGTGCTCCCATCTATCTGCTGCCCTTGTCCTAGATGGCAGTGGTTGTGCTTTTGGAAGTTGCTGTCTAAGGAACCATGGTGCATTCCTGCCACGTATCTTATAGATGGTACACACTGCTGCTACTGTGCGTCGGTGGTGGAGTGAGTGGATTCGGAAGGTGGTGGATGGGCTACCAATCAAGCGGCATGCTTGGTCCTGGTTGTTGTTGAGCTTCTTGCATTTTGTTACAGTTGCAGTTATACAGGCAAGTGGGGAATATTCCATCAGACTCCTGGCTTGTGCCTTATAGATGGTGGACAAGCTTTGGAGAGTCGAGGTGAGTTATTCTTCATAGAATTTCCAGCCTTTGACTTACTCTTGTAGCCATAGTATATGTATGGCTAATCCAGTTCAGTTTCTAGTCAATGCTCACCACCAGGATGTTGAGCATGGGGGATTCAGCAATGGTAATGCGGTTGAATGTCAAAGGGAGATATCTGGATTCTTTCTTATCGGAGATGGTCATTGCTTGGCACTTGTGTGGTGTGAATGTTACTTGCCACATATCAGTCCAAGCCTGAATATTGTCCAGGTCTTGCTGCACATGGACGTGGACTGCTTCAGTATCTGAGGAGTAGCGAATGGTTCAGAACATTGTGCATTCATCAGCGAACATCCCAACTTCTGACCTTCTGCTGGAAGGAGGGTCAATGATGAGGCAACTAGAGATGGTTGGGCCTAAGACACTACCCTCTGGAACTCCTGCAGTGATGTCCTGAAGCTGAGATGACTGACGTCCAACAACCACAACCATCTTCCTTTGTGCTGGTATCACTCTAGCCAATGGATACTTTTCCCCCTGATTCCCATTGACTTCAGTTTTGCTAGGGCTCTTTGATGCCACACTTGGTCAAATGCTGCCTTGATGTCAAGGACAGTCACTCTCACCTCATATCTTGAGTTTTGCTCTTTTGTTCATGTGTGGACTAAGGCTGTAATGACATCAGGAGCTGAGTGCTCTGGTAGAACCCAAACTGAGTGTCAGTGAGCAGGTTATTGCTGAATAAGTGCCACCAGATAGCATTACCAACGACACTTTCCATCACCTTGCTCATGATCGCGAGTACACTGATGGGGCAGTGATTGGCTGAGTTGGATTTGCTTTGGTTTTGGTGGACAAATCTGAAAGCCATTTTAACATCACCATTTCATCTAAGGCCCTGCACAAAAGCTGTTCTAATCCCTTACTGGGGAGGGCTCTGCACACACAGCAGACATGCAACCTTCTGAACTGCCCTTTCATCCACAGTGCACACACTCAATCCATCTATCTTTTTGCAAGGCAAGATAGCCCACAACAGGAGCGAGAGAGAGAGATGGGAGGTGGGACCCTGGAGCTCAGGACCCTCACCCAATTCACAGAGCAGGCTGCAGAGCTGGCAGGGGAGGACACAGACCGTATAATCACCAAGGGCGAGATCAGCCTCCCCCAACAACCCAGTCAGGAAGCATCCATTATACAAGTACAACATTCGGACATGTGACTGTAATGTTTCAGCCAGTCTAGGCAATCACTCATTCTCTCTTTTCTCCATTCAAGGTGCCAGCAGGAAGAGGGGGAGGACAGTGTCCTCCACAGAAGAAAGCATTGGCCCCCAGACCACCTTGGAGGAAGAAAAGGGTCCTGCACATGTTGAGCCATCACTGCATTCACCTGCATCCTCCACCAGCACAGACAGACACACCTCGGTGGGACCAAATTCTAGAGGAGGCTTGGAATCACAATCTAGTGATCACCTCACAGACATGGGTCCACAGCTGGTGGAGGCAGTCATAGCCTAGGTCTCTGGCACTCGGAGAACTCCTGGAGACCAGCCCCTGCAGAGTCTGAGTCCAATGATGTGCCTCTGCTTTTGGCCACAGAACAAATGTTGGAGATGGAAAGAGATGCAGGGGAACATCAGGCAGAGTTGTCAGAGGTCGTCAACAGATTGGGATGAAGGATAGAGAAGTCGTCCGCATTCTCTCTGATGTTGTGGCTCTGGCATGTGAACACATTGAAGTTTCCATAGGAAAAGCAGTGGCTATCTTGGAGACCCAGGCCCAGCAGTTTCTGCCAGAATTGTGCTCAGACCTGCACATCATCATTCTAGCCATAGGTGCAATGCAGCAGTGGACAGGCGAGAGGGGGATGGCTCACCTTGACCTTCCTCTCATGGAGTCAGGGAGGGGCCCTCGGCCACCCGCATAGAGGACTGGCCAACAAAGCAACACGGGGGATCCAGCCAGGATGCTCCAAGGGTGAGCTGCTATTCCATCTCCCTTCTGCCAATGTATCCACTGCCTCCTGGTGCCACAGGTGTTCACTCATTGTAAAAACTTTGCACTTTTGTAAATAAATTCTGCCCTATTCTTTCTCCAAGTCTGATGGATTCAATGGATATTCCAGCGATACTATGATCTGCATGCAGTCAGGGGTGAAACATGTCCCCTCACCCACACCCCACCCAAAGAACTCCTATCTGGAACTTCAAATCCCTTGATTCCCACATGATCTCACTGCAGTAAGTAGGCTTTATATCTGCACCTTGCCATCAGCAAAGGCACATTATATGTGACCATGATGGCAGGACAAGACATCTGTCATCCTTCAATCCCAGGAAGACATCATGTAGACGCGGGAGATTCACTCATCAGGCTTGTAAATTATCCTGCTGCTGTCGCCCCTTCCAGGTAAAGAGCATCCTGGAGGACCAGCAATGGGTGTTCCTCCTGTCCAGACGTGAATGCATATGGAGACATTATGCTTTAAGCAGGGTTGTGACAGCCCATGTGCAAGAAGCCTTACGTGGACATTTTTCCATTTATCTCCACTGCCCCCGAAACTCCATGGAGAGACATTGCCTCAGTAGCTTGGAGACTAACTGTATCCCTTGTCAGCCATGACCATTCACCCAGGAGGATGGAGGTTTGGAATCATGAGTTCGCAGCCCTTCACCAGCCCCTTGTTAGCATCTGCTTCCCTCTCTCCTTTCAGCCCTACTTTTGATTGTAACCAATAGCAAATAGCATAGAATGGATGGCAGTTCCACACCTTGCTGGGATCTAAAGGTTACAAGACCCATGATTTGGAAACAAACCTGCTGCTGTGTGGTGTCACCATAGAGCAAGGGTCATAACCGACCATTGTTCTCATACAGTTCCTTCATGATTATAAGAGTGTCCTTTTAGTCGGCTAATTGTTCTGACCTTGAGCTCCACCCACCCGAAAAGACCCTCCTCCCACCTCAGTGTATCACAGTTTGACAACAAGGGCATTGCCTTGCTGCTGCAGAGACGGTGCATGTCTCCTTTGAAGCCCTCTCCCCCACCTTTTACCTCCCCCTGTCATCTTTGAACCTCCCCCCATCACCCCGTACCATGTAACCATCCACCTCGATAAGCTTTTCTTTCCTTGGAGCCCACACCCATTACCATGCCCAGGCCCTGCCCATTCCTGTTATCAATGCTACCTTTCTTGTCCCCCTCCATGACCCAACCAATGACACCTACATGTGCCAGACACACACTCTGAACCTCCTGCCTCCCCCTCTAACTGTCACTGTTCCCTCTTACCATCAGCACTCTGGGCTCTTCCTACAGGACCCCACTGTCAGCTCCCAGGCAATGCCCTCTAAAACACACTAACCTCCTTCCCCAGAAACTCTACCAGTACCTTCTCTTCCAGCCTTCAACCTCATTCCAGCCTTCTAACCCCCTTCCAGCCTCCTCTCCACCCTTCCACCCTCCTTCCAGCCTTCATCCCTTCCAGCCCCCCTTTCCAGCCTTTTCCCCTTCCACCCCACCTCACCCACCTTCTAGCCTTCACCCCTTCCAACCCCCCCACTCCACCCACCTTCCAGCCTTCACCCCTTCCACCCCCCTTCTAGCCTTTGTCCCTTCCACCCCCTTCCAGCCTCCACTCAAACCTTCTTTCCACCCTCCCTCTCCAGCCTTCTGGCCACCTTCTAGCTTTCTGGCTTTCAGTGCACCCCTCCACTTCCCCTGTGCACCATCTCCAGCTTTGCCGTAGCTTTGGCTCCCGGCTCCCTTGAGCAGTCTGCAAGAATGGAGAAGACAGTGTTGAGTGCCCCATGATTCTGGGAAGAATCCTCCCTCACCAGGTGCATGTCACATATGTAGAATTGTGAAACTGCACAGTCTAAATTCCCGCTGTTGGGGTGCTAAATTTGGAGGGGGAACAAGATTCCAGTGTGTTGGCCTGTTAATAAGATGCAAATGAGTTTCCCGACATAAATCCGTGGACCACTCGACCTGCCTTTAAGCTACCATGAAAGTCGGGAATACAGGATTCCAAACTAATTTCCTTCCATCAGGAAACTGATTTTCTGACTCACGTCATATCTCGCTCCCCTGCCTGCCACAATTCCCACTGGTAGTGGGAGTGGAAAATTCCGCCCCATGTCTTTTGTGTAAGGGAGTCACACTGGTCTCTGACCTTATTGATTCTCATAAATAATAATACTGGTTAGCTGGGAATCCCCTTGGAGCAACTGCCACTCATTTGCCACAATCTCACCAGCTACAGGCTGCATTGAGGAAAAGATGTTTTCCTTATTGAATTGACAGCATAATACATTTTTTAATGTAAATGTACAAAAATAAGTTTATCTAATTTCTTGAGAAAAACTACCGAATAAAAGGAATATTTAATCATGCTTTCCCAAAGTTCTTTACAGCTAAAGGAGGTACTTTTGAAGTGCAGTCAATGTTGTAAGATGGAAAACATGACAGCCAATTTCCACACAGAAAACTCTTGGAAACAACAATGTGATAAAGTCCAGATAACCTGCTTTTAGTGATGCTGTTTGAGGTGTAAATATTGCCCATGAACTGGGTTAGTGGCTCATCTAAAAGATGGCATTTCCAACAGTGCAGCACTTCCTCAAGTACTGGGCTGAAGTGTTAACCTAAATTATGCGCTCAATATTTTGGTGTGGGACTTGAACCACCAAACTTCTTACATAGATGAGGGGGCTACTGGTGAGTAACAGTTCACACAGAACTCATTCCACAGACTCAACAACAGCTTTGAAGGATGGAAAATGCAGATAAAAGTCTAAGCAAGAAAACTGGATTACAGACATGAGCTTTCAAATCAAGACAGCTTGATATTAAACAGGGCAGCTGAGAAAAGCAGCAGTTGCTCTTATTGTTGCAAAATTAACCAAATTGTCATTTTTAAAGAAAACTGTGTCCCACTCTAAGCATCAACTCAAATTTCACCTTTTCAAAAACTGGGTGAGAGTATAGATTTACATGAAAGTACTGTGAAGGAAAAATGTTGCATTACCAAAGAGATAGTCAAGTTTTCCATGACACACCTTCTAGCTCAGGGCAATGATTCATTAATTGTGATGGATGAGGCAGGGTAAAGTTTACCGATAACATAAGAAGCCTGTTGTTAGAAGAATGCAAGTGAATTGAGCTCTTTTATTCAAAGCAGCATTCTGTCATCCTGATTTCCTCAGCTTTGTGTGGATGCATATGGTGAACTGTAATAGTCCTGTACCAAAATCATTCTTGAAAAGATTAGAAAGCATTGTATCACTATGAGAAGGTAGAATATGGGCTAACTTACAATTTAGCAAACCCGGTAAATTACACTGTCAGAGGAGATATCAAGCTATCTGCTTCATTACAATGAAGTAAGTAACATTAAAGGACACAACACACCTATGTCCCTTTTAAGAGCCTCTGCTTGCAAATGGTATTTGCACAGGCATGGGAGAAATGTTCTCACTTCTTCTCACTTTGGAATGTTACATGATATATGGAGAGTAGGGAGAGATCTAAAAACATACTTCAAAACATTAGAAAAAGATGCCACTCTGACTGGTTCAAACTGCAACTCATACAAAATTGTGCTTTCCAGAGAAACTGGGGCTGGATTTTACATTTTTTTAAAAATTGAACTCTCAGTTATTCACTGAAAGAATTATGTCACAAGAATTCACATTGTAAAAAAAACTTTACTGTACACAGATTAAATGAAGCAAGTACTAGTAACAGCACTATATTTCATACACACTTATTCTTTAAACCCAAACTTCTCAGCAGGATACCCACCGTTCTACTTATATTTCCACACAACAGTTGCTCTATAGTTAAAGGATTTTGATGGTACCTTCACTTCTCCTGGGATCAAACCAAGGTATGCCACAGCCCTCAGGAATTCACTTTGATTTTCCTCAGTGTTCCCACTATCCTTTGAGGTATGAGATTTCTTGTGCTTCTTCCACTATTATCTAGCTAGGCGATCCTCCCACTCTTCTTAAGCAACTCACAATTATTGACTCCCCACCTCAGCATGGGCCTTGTTGCATTCTTGCCTAGTGGAATCTAAATTAAAAACACCCCAGGTTTCTGAAAACCTTCTGCCCTGGTTCCAGATGCTTCAGATCGCTCACTGCTGGCAGTCTTCTCTCTTCAGACCCCAGTGGCTTCCAAATATTCACAGAGATTCACAGAATTCACTGAGATTCACAGAGATAAAGCCAAAACAAAAGAAATACTACTTGGCAACCTATCCCAATGGCAACGTGGCATCCTTGGGATGTCCCAGACAGAAATTTAAGCTGATTATTTCTAACCTTAAACTTGTCCTTTGATATGAAAAGTATGTGGACACTTTAATATCTTCCCTTGTTTACCTGCTGCTCTCAAGCCTTACTTTGAGCTGAGAGACCATATGAATAATTTATATCTCTAATAGAGACAATTGCAATCTTACCAGATTCACTGGCTCCATTACGAAGCTAAGAGAGGACCTATTGTTTATTGCTTTCACACCTCTAATTCTAACCCCTTAGATAAACATGTACCATCCTTTGAACTGTAATTATCTTAAGGGTGTTTACCAGCTTCTCAAACCCAGATTTTCCATTTATCTTATATCTAAAAATTCAATACTCAACCTGAAAGTTTTGCTCCTGAAACATTTGAATCATAAAATTAGATATTCATAACCATAGAAGGCATTCTAATATTAAACCCGGTTTCCCTATGGAATACATTAATGAACACCATTGTTTCAAACTGATAAGAAACAAACTGTTGTTACCTAATTCCTGGGTCCCAACTAATAGTTCTAATCCACACCCCAGGAAGGAATTAATCCCTCTTGGGATAAATCTAATTTAGCAATAGCATAATATGAATTCTCCCAAATTCTTTATAGGCCAAATAAGTATAAATCTTGAAAATAATGGACATGTTACAAAATATTAATATTTCATATTTTCATTGCCTGTTGCTCCAACTAGCAAAATTTGTAATCGGTTCGTGAATAATTTAGGCATCATTACTCTAGTTCCCTGTGAGACTAGATCCATATGCATAATGGGCACTAAATTATCAGAATCAATGAGAACTGATTAATAAATGAGAAAAAGCTCTTATTCACATAGAAAAAAAATCTCCCGCTGATACTCTAATAGTCTGAACTTTGAAGTGTTAAATCACTTTTTAAGGGCAGATACTTAAGCCAGGAAGTTATTGTTGGGATCATTAATGAACAAACTTTCACATTTTTATCACATTCCACTGAATGCTATTTTAATGGCTGTATTAACTCATTTATTTTAAAACCATAGAAAAGTTACGGCACAGAAAGTGGCCATTCAGCCCATCATGTCTGCACTGGCCGGAAAAAAAAAACTAGCTGCCCTTTCTAAGCCCACCTTTCAGCACCTGGTCTGTAGCCTTGCAGGTAACAGCACTTCAGGTGCAGGCCCAGGTACATTTTAAATGAGTTGAGGGTTTCTGCCTTCACCACCAAGCCAGGCAGCAAATTCCAGACAGCCACCACCCTCTGAGTGAAGAAGTTTTTCCTGATGTCCCCTCTAATACTTCCACCAAGTCACCTTAAATCTGTGCCCCCTGGTAATTGCCCTCTCCGCTAGAGAAACAAGTCTTTCCTGTCTATTCTATCTAGGCCCCTCATAATCTTGAATACTTCAATTAAGTCTCCCTTCATTCTCCTCTGTTCTGAGGAAATCAACCTCAGCCTACCCAATCTTTCCTCATAGCTGCAATTTTCAAGTCCTGGCAACATTCTTGTAAACCTCCTCTGTGCTCCTTATAGCAACTATGTCCTTCCTGTAATGTGGCAACCAGGGCTGTATACAAAATTCCAGCTGTGGCCCAACCAGAATTTTATACCACTCCAGCATTACATCAATGCTTTTATATTCTATACCTCGTCCAATAAAGGAAAGCATTCCAAATGCTTTCTTTACCACCTTGTCCACCTTTCCTGCCATATTCAGGGACCTGTGGACATGTACTTCAAGATCTCTCACTTCTACCCCTCTTAATATCCTCCCGTTTATTGTGTAGTCCCTAGCTTTGTTCGCCCTCCCCAAATGCATTTCCTCAAACTTTTTCCGGATTGAATTCCATTTGCCACTTTTGATATCATTCTGGAGTCGACAGCTATCCTCTTAACAATCAACTACATGGCCAATGTTTGTATCATCTGCAAATTTCCCTATCATGCCTCCCACATCTAAGTACAAATCATTAATATATACAACAAACAGCAAGGGAACCATCATTGAGCCCTGTGGAACACCACTGGAAACCGCTTTCCATTCGCAAAAACATTCATCGACCATTACCCTTTATTTCCTGTCGCTGAGCCAATCTTGGACCCAGCTTGCCACCTTCCTCTGTATCCCATGAACTTTTACGTTTCTGACCAGTCTGTCATGTCGGACCTTTCAAATGCCTTACTAAAATACATATAGACAACATCCACTGCACTACCCTCATCAATCCTCCTTGTTACTTACTCAAAAAATGGGATTGAATTAGTAAAATGCGACTTTCCTTTTACAAAATGAGGCTGACTATCCTTGATCAACCCGTTTCTCTCTAAGTGACAGTTCATCCTGTCTCTCAGAATTGATTCTAATAATTTGCCCACCACTGAAGTGAGGCTGACCAGCCTATAATTATTTGATCTATGCCTCACACCCTTTTTAAGAAATGGGACAACATTCGTAGATCTCTAATCCTCTGGTACCTTGCCCGTATCTAGTGAGGGTTAGAAAGTAATCCTCGAAGCATCCATTATTTAATCCCTGGCTTCCTTTAACAGCCTGGGATACAATCCATCTGGCCTTGGTGATTTATCCACCTTCAAAGATAACAGTTCTGCCTGTACCCATTCCCTCATTATGCTTAATGTATCTAATATTTCACACTTTTCCTCTTTAACTAGGATGCCTGCATCATCCCTCTCCTTTATGAAGACAGAGACAAAGTATTCAATAAGAACCCTGCCCAGATCTTCTGTATCTATGCATAAATTACCATGTATATCCATGATAGGCCCTACCCTTTCCTTAGTTACCCCCTTGCTCTTAATGTACTGATAAAACATTTTTGGATTTTCCTTGGTTTTACCTGCCAACATTTTTTCATATCCTATCTTTGCTTTCCAAATTTTCTTTTTAACTTCACCACTGTACATGCTCCTGTAGGCTTTCTACAGTATTAGGCTTTTTGTGACTGTCATAAGCTTCTTTTTTCTGCTTTATCTTACCCTGTATATTTCTGGATAACCAGGGGACTCTAGATTTGGCAGTACTGCCCTTTTTCTTTTTGGGGACATTCCTACACTGTGCCTGTTGAATCTCGCTCAGATCATCCGGGCATGTCAGTGTGTTTCACAACTGTATATAAGTAATGTACACCTGGTGAGCTAGTCTACGCTCAGGGCTTCAAAGTTCATTTGCCTTAGGCAGCACTTGTGGCCATCAGCATCAGGCTTTGCAAACAGCACCACATCACTTTTAGGGGGGCTCACAGGCAAGTCTCTACCTACCAGACCAGCCATAAGGCAGGGGTCTCTTTTCAATAGCTGCAGGGCTAGGGCTTGCTTGGGGAAGGGGGCGAAATTGTCTCAGGCAAGAGGCTGCAGGGCGAAGGCTGTATTGGGGAAAAGGGGGTATCCCAGGGGGTGTGTGGGCGCACATGTTGATTTGTGCAAGGGGTACCAAGATGGTGCAGCCTGCAGAGGAGATGAGGCTAGATGGAAATGTGAGGGTGTGTGTGAGAGAGAGAGGGATGATGTCCCTTGAGCTGGCAGTGAGTGGGACACCAGTTAATTTGTGATGGGCTTGTGAGTGTGTGAGTTTAGAGTGATGAAATGGTTGCCTTACCCTGGCAACACGGGTGAGATCATTCATCCTCTTTCTGCACTGGATGGCCAGCCTCTTCTGTGCAGCATTGGAACTGACTATCACTGCCACTGCTTCTCAAGCTGGAGTGGTGAGATTGCTAGACGTCTTGTGGCAAAAGTGGGGGTGGAGGACAACACGATGGGCCTTCAAAAGGCATTCCAGTGACGGGTCGCTGAACTCTTCTTGACTTTCAGGGCCATGTCTTCACTCGAACAGTCCTGGGCTGCAAGCATTGAGAACTGTGTACGGGGCTGCAGTTTAGATATGGCACCCAAATTGAGGAAACAGTGAGGTCACAGCGTGGCCGGCAATTCAGAGGCCACCCAACAGCCAGACTGCGTGTTTCCTGTGCTGCATAATTGATAAGATGAGAAGCGGACGATACAATGTGAAAACCCACCATTGCAGCCGGCGGGTAAATTGTCTTTTTTCACGCCCGCTACCGCACTTCATGCAAATCTGTGGCGATTCTGCCTTAATTATAGAATTATACCCCTTCCTGTTGGACTGTTACGTGCTGGATAAAAATGTTCTCTTGATTGCAGTTCAAGAATTTTGTGCCCTTCGTGCCTTTCACGCTGTTTGTATCCCAGTTGATACTAGGGTAGTTGAAGTCCCCAACTATTATTGCCCCATTGTTTTTGTACTCAGAAAGTTTGTACATATTTGCTCTTCTCTCTCCTTCTCACTATTTGAGGATCCCTTTTTAATTTCTGAGCTCAACCCATATGCCCTCATCTGATGCTTCATTTAGTATGTCATCCCTGCTCACAGCAGTCATTGATTCCTTAAACAATAATTCTACACCCCAACTTTCTTATTCCCCTCTCTAACCTGCCCAAAAACTCTATAACTAGCGATGTTGAGCTGCCGTTTTTGCACCTCTTTAAGCCAAGTTTCCATTATAGCAATGATATCATGTTGTCTTGTGTCTATCTGTGCCCTCAGCTCATCGGCTTTATTTGCTATACTCCTTGCTATACATAGGCATATTTTTAAATTTGTTCATGGAGTGTGGGCATCGCTGGCTGGGCCAGCATTTATTGCCCATCCCTAGTTGCCCTTGAGAAGGTGGTGGTGAGCTGCCTTCTTGAACTGCTGCACCCCTTGTGGCGTAGGTAACCCACAGTGCTGTTAGGAAGGGAATTTCAGGATTTTAACCCAACAACAGTGAAGGAACGACGATATATTTCCAAGTCAGAATGGTGAGTGACTTGGAGAGGAACTTGCATGTAGTAGTGTTCCCATCTGTCTGCTGCCTTTGTCCTTTTAGATGGTAGTGGCTGTGTGTTTGGAAGGCATTGTTGAAGGAGCCTTGATGAATTCCTGCAGTGCACCTTGTAGATGGTACACACTGCTGCTACTGTGCGTCGGTGGTGGAGGGAGTGAATGTTTCTGGATGTGTTGCCAATCAAGCGGGCTGCTTTGTCCTGGATGGTTTCAAGCTTCTTGGGTGTTGTAGGAGCTGCACTCATCCAGGCAACTGGGGAGTTTTCCACCACACTCCTGACTTGTACCTTGTAGATGATGGACAGATTTTGGGGAGTCAGGAGGTGGGTTACTTGACGCAGGATTCCTAGCCTCTACTGACTTGCTCTTGCAGCCATAGTATTTATATGGCTAGTCCAGTTCAGTATCTGGTTAATGGTAACTTCCAGGTTGTTGATAGTGGGGGATTCAGTGATGGTAATGCCAATGAACATCAAACGGCAATGGTCGGTTTCACTTTTGTTGGAGGTGGTCATTGCTTGGCACTTGTGTGGATGAATGTTACTCGCCACTTGTCAACCCATGCCCAGATCTTGCTGCATTTGGACATGGACTGCTTCAGTATCTGAGGAGTCACAAATGGTGCTGAACATTGTGCAATCATCAACGAACATCCCCACTTCTGACCTCATGATGGAAGGAAGGCATTGATTGAGCAGCTGAAGATGATTGGGCCTAGGGCAGGAGGTTTCCTTGCCCATGTAAGGCTGTTGCTTGAGTAGTCTGTGAGACAGCATTCCCAATTTAGGCACTGGTCCCCAGATTTTAGTCAGGCGGACTTTGCAGGTTCAACAGGGCTGAGATTGCCATTGTCATTTCCGATGCCTGGGTCAATGCCAGGTGGTCTGTCAGGTTTCATTCCTTTTTGTGACTTTATTACAACTGAGAGGCTTGTTAAGCTATTTCAGAGGGCATTTAAGAGTCATCACATTGCTGTGGATCTGGAATCACATGTGGGCCAGGCCAGAACAGGTAAGGACAGCAGATTTCTTTTCCCCTAAAAGAATTAGTAAACCATTTGGGTTTTTACAACAATTGACAATGGTTCCATGGTCATTGTTAGACTTTTAATTCTAGGTTTTTATTGAATTCAAAGTTCACCATCTGCTGTGGCGGGATTCGAACCAGGGTCCCCAAAGCATTACCCTGGGTCTGTGGATTACTAGTCCAGCAACAGTACCATGACACCATCAACACTGCCAAATTCCTATGCTGTACATTTTTTTAACCTTTGCTTCTTCTGTCTTTCAGAGTCACTCACTAATTTTCTGTCTTCCATTCCCTGCTCTGAATCTGTACCATCTGAATATGCCCTCAGGTTCCCATTCCCCTGTCAATCTAGTTTAAATCTTGCCCAACAGCACTAGGAAACCTCCGCGCAAGAATATTTGTCCCAGTCCTGTTCAGGTATGGATCATCCAGCTTGTACAGATCCCACCTTTCCCAGAACTAGTCCCAATACCTCAGAAATCTGTTGCTCTCTCTCGTACACCAGCTTTTCAGCCACATGTTCAATTGCTCAATTCTTCTATTTCTTGGCTCACTAGCACATGGGACTGGGAGTAATCCTGAGATTACTGCTTCAGAGGTCCTGCTTTCCAATCTGCTTCCTAGCTCCCTAAAGTCTGCTTTGTGGACCTCACCCCCTTTCCTACCCAAGTCATTGGTACTGATGTGGACCACAACCTCCAGCTGTTCACCCTCCCCCAGAAGAATGTCCTACAGCCATTCCATGACATCCTTAACACTGGCACCAGAGAGGCAACATAACATCCCAGTGTCACATCTACGGTCACAGAAACACCTGTCTATTCCCTTAACTAACTAATCCCCTATCACAGCTGCTTTTCCTTTCTTTTTCCTCCCCTCCTGTACAGCTGAGTTGCTCGTGGTGTCACGAACTTGGCTGTGATTGCACTCCTCCAAGAAACCAATGCCTCACCAGTATCTGAAATGGAAAACTGCTTAGTGAGCAGGACCCCAGAGGACTCCTGCACAACCTGCCTGGTTCTCTTGGACTGCCTGGCAGTCACCCATTCCCTTTCTGCCTCCATGCTCTTAAGCTCTGGTGTGACAACTTCTCTGAACATGCTATGCACATCGCTCTAAGCCTTGCGGATGTGCCACAGTGACTCTAGCCGCCGCTCAAGCTCCAAAACTCATAGCTCAAACTTCTGCAGCTGGCGACAATTCCTGCAGATGTGGTCGTCACCCCTAGCATCCTGCATACTACAGGACATGCATTCCGCATGACTGACCATAACACCAAAAGATGTAGAAGCAGAAGTAGTCCATTTGGCCCATCGATGCAGATCTGCCATTCAATGAGATCATAGCTAATCTGATAATCCTCAATTCCACTTTCCTGCCTTGTCCCCATAACCCTTGATTCCCTTACTGATTAAAAATCTGTCTACTTCAGCATTGAATATACTTAACGATCCAGCCTCTACAGCCCTCTGTGGTAAAGAATTCCGCTGATTGACTACCCCAGGGAGAAGAAATTCCTCCTCATCTCTAATTTAAATGGGTGCCTCCTTACTCTGCGCCCTCTGGTTCTGCACTCTTCCACAAGGGGAAACAACCTCTCAGCATCTACCATGTCAAGCCCCCTAAGAATCTTATATGTTTCAATAAGGTCGCCTTTCATTCTTCTAAATTCCAATGAGTACAGGCCCAACCAACTCAACCTCTCATAAGAAAATCCCTCCATACCCAGGATCAGTCTAGTAAACCTTCTCTGAACTGCCTCCAATGCCAGTATATCGTTCCTTAGGTAAGGGGACCAAAATTGTTCACAGTATTCTCGGTGTGGTCAACTAGTGCCGTGTATAGTTTTAGCAAGACTTCCCTATTTTTATACTCCATTCCTTTTGAAATAAAGGCCAACATTCCATTTGTCTTCCCTATTACCTGTTGAACTTGCACGTTAGCTTTTTGGGATTCATGCACAAGGACTCCAAAATCCTTCTGTGCTGCAGCCTTCTGTAGTCTTTCTCCATTTAATTGATATTCAGCTCCTCTATTCTTCCTGCCAAAGTGCATAACCTCACATTTTTCCACATTATATTCCATCTGCCAAGTTTTTGCCTACTCACTTAACCTGCCTATGTCCCTCAGTAGATTCCTTGTGTCATCCTCACCGCTTGCCTTCCCGCCTATTTTTGTGTCATCTGCAAACTTGGCGATAGTACATTCACTCCCCTCATCTAAGTAATTAATATATATTGTAAATAATTGAGGCCCCAGCACTGATCCCTGTGGAGCTCCACTAGTTACTACTAGTTTCCATCCCGAAAATGCCCCCTTGTCCCAATTCTCTGTCTTCTATTAGTTAGCTAATCCTCTATCCATGCTAATATACTATCCCCAACACTATGGGCTCTTATCTTATTAAATAGCCTTATGTGCGGTCTCTTATTGAATGCCTTTTGGAAATCCAAATACATTATGTCCACTGGTTCCCCTTTACTTATCCTGCTTGTTACCTCCTCAAAGAATTCTGATAAATTTGTTAGGCATGATTCCTCCTTCATGAAGCCATGATGACTCTGTTTGATTAGATTATGTATTTCTAAATGCACTGCTATTATATCCTTTTAATAGACTCCAACATTTTCCCAACGATGGATGTTAAGCTAACTGGCCTATAGTTAAAAACAAAAACAGAATTACCTGGAAAAACTCAGCAGGTCTGGCAGCATCGGCGGAGAAGAAAAGAGTTGACGTTTCGAGTCCTCATGACCCTTCGACAGAACTTGCGTTCGAGTCCAAGAAAGAGTTGAAATATAAGCTGGTTTAAGGTGTGTGTGTGGGGGGCGGAGAGATAGAGAGACAAAGAGGTGGAGGGGGGGGGTTGGGGGGGTTTTGGTTGTAGGGACAAACAAGCAGTGATAGAAGCAGATCATCAAAAGATGTCAACGACAATAGTACAATAGAACACATAGGTGTTAAAATTAAAGTTGGTGATATTATCTAAACGAATGTGCTAATTAAGAATGGATGGTAGGGCACTCAAGGTATAGCTCTAGTGGTTTTTTTTATGTAATGGAAATAGGTGAAATAGGTGGGAAAAGGAAAATCTTTATAATTTATTGGAAAAAAAAAGGGGAAGGGGGAAACAGAAAGGGGGTGGGGATGGGGGAGGGAGCTTACGACCTAAAGTTGTTGAATTCAATATTCAGTCCAGAAGGCTGTAAAGTCCCTAGTCGGAAGATGAGGTGTTGTTCCTCCAGTTTGCGTTGGGCTTCACTGGAACAATGCAGCAAGCCAAGGACAGACGTGTGGGCAAGAGAGCAGGGTGGAGTGTTGAAATGGCAAGCGACAGGGAGGTTTGGGTCATTCCTGCGGACAGACCGCAGGTGTTCTGCAAAGCGGTCGCCCAGTTTACGTTTGGTCTCTCCAATGTAGAGGAGACCACATTGGGAGCAACGGATGCAGTAGACTAAGTTGGGGGAAATGCAAGTGAAATGCTGCTTCACTTGAAAGGAGTGTTTGGGTCCTTGGACGGTGAGGAGAGAGGAAGTGAAGGGGCAGGTATTGCATTTTTTGCGTGGGCATGGGGTGGTGCCATAGGAGGGGGTTGAGGAGTAGGGGGTGATGGAGGAGTGGACCAGGGTGTCCCGGAGGGAGCGATCCCTACGGAATGCCGATAAGGGGGGTGAAGGGAAGATGTGTTTGGTGGTGGCGTCATGCTGGAGTTGGCGGAAATGGCGGAGGATGATCCTTTGAATGCGGAGGCTGGTGGGGTGATAAGTGAGGACAAGGGGGACCCTATCATGTTTCTGGGAGGGAGGAGAAGGCGTGAGGGCGGATGCGCGGGAGATGGGCCGGACACGGTTGAGGGCCCTGTCAACGACCGTGGGTGGAAAACCTTGGTTAAGGAAGAAGGAGGACATGTCAGAGGAACTGTTTTTGAATGTAGCATCATCGGAACAGATGCGACGGAGGCGAAGGAACTGAGAGAATGGGATGGAATCCTTACAGGAAGCAGGGTGTGAGGAGCTGTAGTCGAGATAGCTGTGGGAGTCGGTGGGTTTGTAATGGATATTGGTGGACAGTCTATCACCAGAGATTGAGACAGAGAGGTCAAGGAAGGGAAGGGAAGTGTCAGAGATGGACCACGTGAAAATGATGGAGGGGTGGAGATTGGAAGCAAAATTAATAAATTTTTCCAAGTCCTGACGAGAGCATGAAGCGGCACCGAAGTAATCATCGATGTACCGAAGAAAGAGTTGTGGAAGGGGGCCGGAGTAGGACTGGAACAAGGAATGTTCCACATACCCCATAAAGAGACAGGCATAGCTGGGGCCCATGCGGGTACCCATAGCCACACCTTTTATTTGGAGGAAGTGAGAGGAGTTGAAGGAGAAATTGTTCAGTGTGAGAACAAGTTCAGCCAGACGGAGGAGAGTAGTGGTGGATGGGGATTGTTCAGGCCTCTGTTCGAGGAAGAAGCTAAGGGCCCTCAGACCATCCTGGTGGGGGATGGAGGTGTAGAGGGATTGGACGTCCATGGTGAAGAGTAAGCGGTTGGGGCCAGGGAACTGGAAATTGTTGATGTGACGTAAGGTGTCAGAGGAATCACGGATGTAGGTGGGAAGGGACTGGACAAGGGGAGAGAGAAGGGAGTCAAGATAACGAGAAATAAGTTCTGTGGGGCAGGAGCAAGCTGAGACGATCGGTCTACCGGGGCAGTTCTGTTTGTGGATTTTGGGTAGGAGATAGAAGCGGGCCGTCCGAGGTAGGGCGACTATCAGGTTGGAAGCTGTGGGAGGGAGATTCCCAGAGGAGATGAGGTCACTGACAGTCCTGGAAACAATGGCTTGATGTTCAGTGGTGGGGTCATGGTCCAGGGAGCGGTAGGAGGAAGTGTCTGCGAGTTGACGCTCAGCCTCTGCGAGGTAGAGGTCAGTTCGCCAGACAACAACAGCACCACTCTTGTCAGCGGGTTTGATGACAATGTCAGGGTTGGACCTGAGAGAATGGAGTGCAGTAAGTTCAGAGAGAGACAGGTTAGAATGGGTGAGAGGAGCAGAGAAATTGAGACGACTAATGTCGCGCCGACAGTTCTCAATGAAAAGATCGAGAGAAGGTAAGAATCCAGAGGGAGGGGTCCAGGTGGAGGGAGAATATTGGAGATGGGTAAAAGGATCCGTTGAACTGGGAGAGGACTCCTGCCCAAAGAAGTGAGCCCGGAGACGAAGACGGCGGAAGAAGAGTTCAGTATCATGCCGAGCCCTAAATTCATTGAGGTGAGGGCGTAAGGGTATGAAACTAAGTCCTTTGCTGAGCACTGAACGTTCAGCATCGGAGACGGGAAGGTCAGGGGGTATAGTGAATACACGGCTGGGGTTGGGATTGGAAGAAAGGGTGGGGACGGAGGAACAGGCAGGGGTGGGGGGTCCTAGATGGGTGTTGGTGTCAATGAGTTGTTGTAGCTTGCGTTCCTTAGCACTTGAGAGAAAGAGAAAAAGTTTCTTGTTGAGGCATCGGATGAGCCGAAGGATAAAATGAAACTGGGGGCACGCGCAGCTTTGAAAAAGGGTACGGCGGTGCTGCTGGAGGGAGAGGTCGAGTGTGTTCATATGGCGGTGCATGGCACTGAGTGTGGATTTCAGAATGTGACGGGAACAGCAGTCCGAGAAACGTTTTATGTCCCGGAGATACCTGTAATCCTGGGTGGGTTCGAAACATGAGGGGTGGAATTTCAGTTGAAATCCACGTGGGGTAAGTCGGAGACGGAGACAGTCACTGAGAAAGGAGATATGGCTGTGAAAGCGGGTTTTAGTAAACACCTTGTCAAACACTAGGAGGGAAATGGAAAGCAAAGAAGGTGAGCAAGACAACAGAGAGATATGGAAATCTTGTCGCAGAGGGGAACAGAACTTCTTCAAGGAGGTAGGCATTTCTTGAAGAGCAGTGGCAGTCAATTAAACACAGAGATAAAAACAAAAAAACTGCGGATGCTGGAAATCCAAAACAAAAACAGAATTACCTGGAAAAACTCAGCAGGTCTGGCAGCATCGGCGGAGAAGAAAAGAGTTGACGTTTCGAGTCCTCATGACCCTTCGACAGAACTTGCGTTCGAGTCCAAGAAAGAGTTGAAATATAAGTTGGTTTAAGGTGTGTGTGTGGGGGGCGGAGAGATAGAGAGACAAAGAGGTGGAGGTGGGGGGGGTTGGGGGGGTGTGGTTGTAGGGACAAACAAGCAGTGATAGAAGCAGATCATCAAAAAATGTCAACGACAATAGTACAATAGAACACATAGGTGTTAAAATTAAAGTTGGTGATATTATCTAAACGAATGTGCTAATTAAGAATGGATGGTAGGGCACTCAAGGTATAGCTCTAGTGGTTTTTTTTTATATAATGGAAATAGGTGAAATAGGTGGGAAAAGGAAAATCTTTATAATTTATTGGAAAAAAAAGGGGAAGGGGGAAACAGAAAGGGGGTGGGGATGGGGGAGGGAGCTTACGACCTAAAGTTGTTGAATTCAATATTCAGTCCAGAAGGCTGTAAAGTCCCTAGTCGGAAGATGAGGTGTTGTTCCTCCAGTTTGCGTTGGGCTTCACTGGAACAATGCAGCAAGCCAAGGACAGACATGTGGGCAAGAGAGCAGGGTGGAGTGTTGAAATGGCAAGCGACAGGGAGGTTTGGGTCATTCTTGCGGACAGACCGCAGGTGTTCTGCAAAGCGGTCGCCCAGTTTACGTTTGGTCTCTCCAATGTAGAGGAGACCACATTGGGAGCAACGGATGCAGTAGACTAAGTTGGGGGAAATGCAAGTGAAATGCTGCTTCACTTGAAAGGAGTGTTTGGGTCCTTGGACAGTGAGGAGAGAGGAAGTGAAGGGGCAGGTATTGCATTTTTTGTGTGGGCATGGGGTGGTGCCATAGGAGGGGGTTGAGGAGTAGGGGGTGATGGAGGAGTGGACCAGGGTGTTCCGGAGGGAGTGATCCCTACGGAATGCCGATAAGGGGGGTGAAGGGAAGATGTGTTTGGTGGTGGCATCATGCTGGAGTTGGCGGAAATGGCGGAGGATGATCCTTTGAATGCGGAGGCTGGTGGGGTGATATAGTTATCTGTTTTTTGTCTCCCTCCCTTTTTGAGTAAGGGTGTTACATTGTTTGTTCTCCAATCCTCTGAGACTTCTCCAGAATCTAAGGATTCTTGGAAGATTACTACCAGTGCATCCTTTAACTCTGCAGCTGCTTCCTTTAATATCCTAGGATGCAACCCACCAGGTCCAGGGGACTTATTGGCCTTTAGCCCCATTAGTTTCCTTAGTCCTTTTTCTCCAGCGTTAGTTATTGTATTAATTTCCTGCCCACTTTTGCCCCTTGATTACTTAGTATTTTTGGAATATTATTAGTGTCTTCTAACATGAAGAATAAAGGAAAGTATTTACTCAACTCCTCTGCCATTTCCTGGCTCCCCATTGTTGTTCTCTCAGTCTCATTCTCTAAGGGGCCTATGTTCACTTTGGCTTCTCTCTTCCCTTTTATGTATTTAAAGAAGCTCTTACTGTCTGATTTTATATTACTTCCTAGTTTACCCTCAAAGTTTATTTTCTCCTTTTTTTTGGTCATCTTTTGTTGTTTTTTATAACTTTCCCAATCCTCTGGTTTAACACTAATCTTTGACACATTGTATGTTTTTTCTTTCAATTCGATATTGTCATTAACTTTATTAGTTAACCTTGGTTGGTTTATCCCCTTCCTTGAATCCTTCTTCCTCACCGGGACATATCTTTGTTGACGGTCATGAACTATTTTCTTAAATGCTTGCCATTGTTTATCAACCATCTTTTCTACTAAACTGCTTTCCCAGTTCACTCCAGCCAACTCTGCCCTCATTCCATTGTAATTACTCTTACTTAAGTTTAGCACAGTTGTTTCCAACCCAAGTTTCTCACTCTCAAACTGAATGCTAAATTCTACCATATTATGGTCACTGTTTCCTGGGGGATCCTTTACTCTGAGATCATTTATTAAACCTGCCTCATTACACATTACCAGATCCAAAATTGCCTGATTCCTGGTTGGACTCATAATATATTGTTCTAAGAATCTGTTCCGAATACACTCTATGAATTCTTGCTCGTGTCTACGTCTGCCAATTTGATTTTCCCAATCTACATGAAGATTAAAGTCACCCTCTTTACTGCCCTCAGTACTAATGTATTGCCTTTTTTACATGCCATCATTATCTCCTGATTTATTCTCTGTCCTACAGTATAGCTACTGTCAGGGTGCCTACAGACCCCTCCCACCAGTGTCTTCTTCCCCTCATAATTTCTTACCTCCACCCATATGGATTCTACATCTTCCAATCCAAGATGCTTTCTCACTATTGTACTTATTCTATCTCATACTAAAAAAGCTACCCCACCACCCTTCCCTTCCTGCCTGTCCTTTCGAAAAGTCGCATACCCCTGAATATTCAATTCCCAGCTTTGATTGCATTGTAACCAAATCTCCATTATGGCTATAACATCATACCTGTTAACTTCTTTTTGTGCCATTAATTCATATATTTTATTCCGAATACTACATGCCTTTAAGTAAAAAGCCATTAATTTTGCCTTTGTACCATTTTATTCATTTTATTTGCTGCTGTTTTTTAATGTTTGTACACCCTGTCCTTTCTTGTCACACTCTGGGTATCATTACCTAAATAGCTGCCCTGCAAGGCTGCCATGTCCTTTTGCTTTGTAAGCCTATATATTCCCTCTCTATAACCCTACCCCACTCTGTTTAGTTTAAAGCTCTCGCTACAGCCTTAGTTATTCAGTTCACCAGGACACTGGTCCAACTGAACTGCCCTACCATGCCTTAACTTTACTTCACTTAAGTTAACTTTATTTTACTTTGATTTTCTTGAATTACATTATTTTCTTTGGTCTTGATTTAGCTTAATTTCCCTCTTACATGTGTTTCTTTCTTAAATCTAAGTGGCTACTTCTTTAAAAATAATACATTTTTCTAATTTTTAGCTGTATAAAGACACTCCCTAACAGCAATTTCTCACCAACCAATGAACTTACAGTTTCCTTCTTCTGAGTAGGCTAGGCCTAGTTCTCTCTGCTCCCTCAAGGTAAGTGAAGGCCCCGAGCCTTGCCCTCTCTTTTATCTACTTCCAACTAGAAATGTCTCCTGTAGGTCTGGTTCTCTCTGCTGCCCTGAAGGTGAGTCAAAGGATGAGATTTAAAGATAAGTGAGCAAAATATTCACCAACCAACCACTTATCTGCCTACTTGTGATGTCACACTTTGATTGGGAAGATGATGGCATAGTGGTATTGTTGCTGAACTAGTATTTCAGTAGACCCAGCGTAACTCTCTGGGGACCCTGGTTTGAGTCCCACCGCAGCAGATGGTGAAATTTGAATTGAATAAAAATCTGGAATTAAAAGTCTGATGCTGACCACAAAACCATTGGTCATTGTCAGGAAAAACCCATCTGGTTCACTAATGTGCTTCAGGGAAGGAAATCTGCTGGCCTGGCCTGCATGTGACTCCAAACCCTAAACAATGTGGTTGACCCTTAAATGGGCAATAAATGCTGGCTTGGACACCCACATCCCATGAACAAGTTAATATTTCTGTCGGAAGGCGACTGTTCTGGGGGACACAGACCGGACAGCTCTTCTAACTGATGCTGACTGCCTCTGGGTCTTCCTTTCTGCCCCTCTCTCAGCTAATGCCTTCTTTAAACTTACAGTGAGAGGATAGGTACGCTCGCATGAGTATTTGACTATTAATACCATCAACAAATCATTTTTGGCCTCAGAGAGTTGCTAGCTCATGTCTTACATCAACTGGGAGCACTAATGCTAACAACTATAACTTGAGCTTATACAGCATCTGTAACATAGTAAGATGTCCCAAGGGCTCTCACTGGAGCATTATTAAGCAACGTTTGTTACCGAGCCACATTAGGGCAGATGACAAAAAGCTTGGTCAAAGCGATAGATTTTAAGAAGCATCTTAAAGGATGAAAGGGAATTAGAGAGGTGATGAGTTTTAGGGAAGGAATTCCAGAACTTAGGGCTCCGGCAACTGAAGGCACGACTGACAATTGTGAAACAATTAAAATCAGGGATATGCAAGGGACCAGAAATAGAGAAGTATTTATCTCGGAGGGTTGAGAGGATTGGAGGAGATTACAGAGATAGGGAGGGGAAAGGAAATAGAGGGATTTGAAATAGAGGGATAGAGAATGAGTAATTAAAATGGTGGGTTGCTTAACCAGGAACTAATATATTGGTCAGCAAGCACGGGTGCAATGGGTGAGTGTACTTTAGGATACAGGCAGCAGAGATTTGAATAAGCTTAATTTAATGAAAACTGACCAGGAGAATATAGGAATAATCAAGTGCAGAGGCAACAAAGGCACAGATGATGGTTTCAGCAGTAAATGAGCAGAATCAACTGGCGGAATCGGAGTGATGTTGCAGAGATGACAAAAAAAAATTGGCCATCTTGTGCATTTTTCAGTTTTTTTCAGGGCAGCAAAAAACTTGGCATCATGATTGTACTTTTGATCTCTGACATCATCTCAGAATATAGGAAATGTAAAATACATAAATCAGCCCATTTTTTCACCATGCCTGTTGAGTAAATAACTTTGCACATTGTTTTTGTGCACTTTCCAATATAAATGTATTGGACATAAAGGTCAAATGCTATCAAGGAGTGGGGTACTGAAAAATTCCTTTGCAATGAAGCTTCAAGTGGCAATTTTCCAAAAGGTATTGATAGTTTTGGTTAAATTTTGACACAAATCATTAAGTGCAACTTGCACTACACATTTATGTGCATCTGAAATATAAAAGAGAATATGAGTTGTCGTAATGTTCCTGATTTCAGGTGTGGCATGAACTTTAAAGCATGCACTTGTCACAGAAACTTTATTGTGAAGCTAAAGGACGGGTGCAGACTCTGATGACTATTTCAACACTTTCATTCTGCCTTTGATGTTTTTATGGGTACATTGTTGTGTACATACTCACATTCAGGGAGTCACAAAGTGCTGGATCACCTCCTAATGCACAGTGGGATGTTAAGTATCCAGTGGCTCCAGGAGACACTGAGGTGAATTTCTTGGGAAGCTGCATCACCCATCCTTCACAAAAGAGGTGTGGATGATTTTCTGGGGTTTCTGTGGCTCTTCTGCCAAAATCATGACCAATGAACAGGGGTTGCCCCATGGGAATTTACCCCCGTTGTATCTCAGACAAAAGATATATAATGTTATAATTCTCCTAAAACCTGTTTTGTTTTTCCTTACTTGGCATCTAGGGTGCCACTCCAGTGCAGTATTGAGGGAGTGCCATACTGTTGGAGGTGTCGTCTTTTGGAAGAGACATTAAACCAAGGCCTCACAAGTGGATGTATAAGAACCCAATTTCAAAACAGAATAGTTACATCACTAAAACAGATACCTGGCCATTAGCTCATTGCTGTTTGTGGGATCTAATTGTGTGCAAATTGGCTGCCTCATTGCCTACATTACAATAATGATTATACCTTGAGTATTTAATTGGCTGCCAAGAGCTTTGAAAGACGTCTTGAAAGATCATAAATAAATATAATTTTTTTGGCATAATTATAGTCAGCTTGTTTAATTGAAGATATGCTGGTCTTTCTTGATGAATTCTAATGCTTCTTGTCAACTAAGTTATCCTAGAAAGAAACATCTGATAACTTTTACCCATTTTGGAGAAGATGCATTTTTGTGAGATAAGCTATATTACATACCATTACCTCCTCCATATTTTTGAGATTCAATTTTTCACTATTCTGTATTACTGAACTTCCCTTTCAGAGACTGTCCTATGTGTTCTACATGTTATCTCTTTCACCTGTTTTCCTTCCCTTTTAAATTCCCATGTAATTTCTGTCTTTGAGACCCCTCCCAATGTTTTCATATTTTCAAAATCTTCTCTTTAACCTCCCCCGTGCATTTGAAATTTCTTTCGCACTTCAATGTCGGACTGTCTCAGCTGATAGCAATCTTGCCACTAAGTCAGAATGTTGTGCACTCTAGCCCAAATGTCAGATTTAAATACATAATCTAGAATGGAAACAGTGAGGTACTGAGCAAATGCTGGATTTTTAGATGTGTCATATCAGATGAAACATTCAGCTAAGGTTCCATCTGCCTATCCCTTTGTTTCAGATGATGTTTAAAATCCATTGCACTATCCTAAACAGAAAGCAAAATCTTCCAAAATCCCAAATCTCCTTCCTTAACCAACAGTCTCCAAACAGACTAACTGATCATTCATTTTATTGCATTTGTAGGACCTTCCTGCATGCAAAATGGTTGCTCTGTTTGTACACATGAGGAGAGGCTCACATAAAGAAATTTGTTTTCAATGGAGAACACTGGAATGATACACGATCCCGCTCTTTAAAAGGCATGGAAAATGCAAATACAATCTTAAACCATGATTGCAAAAGTAAGGAACACAAATTAAAATAAAGAGAAATCTAGTGAGCTTAGAGGTTTGAACAACTGCCCCCTCAGCCTCCCCACCTCTGTCCCTCCCCAAAAAACAAATAGTTTTTGTACAATATGTTGCCAAGTTGCATTAGCATATCGAATATTTCCTTTTAAAGGTTTCTGGTAGAACTTGAGATTCAAGGTTGGAAGATTGTATGCAGAACCATATAATGAAACATTCCATTGAACACCATTATTGTTCCAGTCCTGCTCATCCATGTCAGCTAAAAACTGCAATTGGTCTGGGTTTAATAGTGTGGGTTGTAATATTAAATAGTTACCCTTTTCATTTTCCGTACTTAAGCTCAGAATTGTTTGTGCATTCTGTCTCAATAATTGTTATTTTGTAAAGGTTCTCAGAAAAAGCATTTGGCTAATGACATGTCACATGATGTGACAACTGCTATTAGTTATAACATATAACTGCTAACATTCCACCATCAACACTTCTGAAATTACGTTACTATCAATTTACACCCCACAGACTGGACAGAATATTATGGGCAGTGGGGTCAGGGGATGGGGTGGGGGTGGTGGGGGAGGTGGTGGGGGGGTGGGGGCAGAGGTGCAGATGGCTCGCTCCCCGCAGAAGTAAGATTGGCATGGAGTCGACCCACTCCACATTCACTGTGTGCTGGTTAAATAGGGGCAAAGTGGGACTTCCGTCCTTTACTGGGGAGTAAGTCTCATCCTCAGGAGCTGCCAGCCGAACCAATTGGCCAGCAGCTCCATCTGTCCCGGCAGCACCAATAGCACATCAGTGAGTGCTATTGGGACTGCAACAAGAAAACAGAAAAGGCCCAATGGATCTCCAGAAACAGGTAAGTCTGGGGTCTTGGGCAAGGAGGGTTTTGGGTGGGTTAGGGAGGGGGGCAGGGGGATGTGGCTGGTGGGTTTAAGGCAGTAGGCAGGTAGGAAGGAAGGAAAGGGTTCTATCTTAGGTGAGCTGCCCATGATCCGCAAAGGACAGCCCTGAAAATAGCCCTCCACTCCTTCCCGCTCTTTGAAGAATTTGTTTATAAAATCAGGCTGCCCACTCCCATCCAACTGTCATCGCCAACATTTCTATGGTGTGGGCAGCGTATCATCAGGGTCAATTGACTTGATAACAAGATCAATTAACCCTTGATTATCTATTTAAATATGGTGCTCGCCCATCTACCGTATTATGGGGTGAGCTGGGGGTGGGTGGCATTGTGGTGGGGTGGCTACTTTATGTGGCACCTGCCAAAAACATGCCCGGTTAGGGCATGTAAAATGCAACCCCTTAAATCTCTGGTCCGTTCACAATGGACCTGTTCCATGTCTAAAACTTGATGGTTGATACTGTTTCTCCAGGGTATTTTTTTAACTCAACATCAGGGATCGCTCAATGCTTGGAGCAAGATACCAGTCAATAACTGAAGTCACGTGATGGTGAAACATGTTAAGTTGCTTCCTGCCTTCCCAATCTTTGCACCAGATAAACTCATGTACAAAGTGTTTATTCAAGCATGTGCACAGACAATTCTTGACAGTTGATTGTGATACTGAACCTTGCAGTGCGATTCTACAGCAGCCACCCAGTTTTGCTTTGGTAAAAGTTACCTTCTGTTTGTCACTTCAGTGTCAGTAGGGGAGAACTTTTGCCCCAAGTTTAAATCAGCTTTGTACAATTTATCTTCCCTGATGGTACTCAGGTTCATGTAGGAGATGTATGTGTCCGATTCCTGGCAGTGAAGGGTTATGGAGGTCTTGTCGTGCAGTGATAGTGTCCCTGTCTCTGAACTAAAAGCTCTGGGCTCACGTCCTGCTCCAGGACTTGACAGCCAAGAAGGTGTGTTCATAATGTAGCTAAGTAGGTTGAGTATCAACTTATAAATCCTTCCAACATACACAAATGGTAGGCAGCAAGAGCAGGAGAGATCCCTCGTCAGCCTTGTGATGGAAAAAAATTGGATGCTTTGCTCTCGTTATTCATAGCTCCAGGCTACAACCTGCCTGTTAAAGTGTATGTTGCCACAGCAACACAGACTCCTTGGGAGGCTAGTTGACTGGTGTGGATCAAACTGGTGCCAGCAGCATGGTGTTTGATCCCCATTCTGTCTGGGGTGGATTTGGGTCCTGTCCCCTCACCCTATCTGTGGTGGAAGTCATGGTACTCTGGGTTATTCTTGTTTGTATGCAAAGTGCTGCCCAGTTTTCTTCAGAGGGCCTCAAATGAACTTTAGGGCATATTTACTTAGGCAGGAGGTCTAATTCCTGTTTTCGAATGGAGCAGCCATAGTTGGCAGAGAAGCCACATATACCAATTTGATAGTGCCCTGATACAGATAGGACATGGTATGTTGCGGTATAATATATTTTACAGCTGTAAAACAAACAAGACCCCATGTTTAAATTTACGCCCATTACTTTAAACACAATTTGTCTATACTTTCACTGGGGCGGGAATAGATTAAACTGAAAAATCCAATGACATCAACCTAGTGTCAAAAAAGCAATTTCCTGATATAGGAATTAGCCATAGGTGTTCATGACAGTCCTACTGATGTAAAGTTGAATGCTGTCAGGATAAAACCAAATGGAAAAGTTGAAGAGATTGCATGATCAAGATGCACTTAGCACATTCCACACCTAATAACAGGTTTATTATCTAAAGCTGTTAGATAAATTACACAATGGTTGTCTGAATTGAAATCTAGACGCCTGGGGCACTTTTGACCCAAAAACTCTTTGTCTGAAAATACGCCTGCAAACTCAAACCAGGTTCAAAATCCATTGTGAAGAAATGGCATATGGCATTTAGAACTCTGTCTCTATGCAAAAGCAAACTATTAAAAATTAACCTCAAATTCAGCTTTAAATTAATATGTATATATTTGAACTTTATCTAACAATAATAGTATTGTGTTGTCAGCTCTGATTTTACTTCAGAATAAAAGCTCACAACTTCAAGACACCTATAACTGAGAAGATTCCCGCTGGACTCCTAAAACTGACTTAATAGGCAGAATTTTCCCCTGAGGGGGAGGTTTAAGAGCAGGTGCGTGGAGGTGCACCTTCGATTGGCGCTCCCGATCAGGGGCGCGCTGCCATTTTACGTGGGCAGGCCAATTAAGGCCCACCAAACGTGACATCCACACGGAAGCACAATGCGCTCCCTGTACAGGTAGGGGGAGGAGGGAATTCCCTAAACCGAGAATGTGCTCTTTTGCGCATGCGTACGAAAGAGCGCACTGATCTCCCTGAGGCTAAGTGCTGCCTCAGGGAGATCAGGTGTGCAGTAAAAAATGTGAAAAATAGAAAAAAATATATTTCCCTGACACGTCCCCTCATGTGACACTATCACATGAGTTGGGACATGTCCATAACTTTTAAAAACAGTTTAATTACATTTTTAAAAACCTACATGAAACCTCATCCTACCCATGGATGAGGTTTCATGCTTTTTCCAGTGCCCACCAGAGCTCCTGCTCTGCCCGCTAACCTTAAGGTTGGATGGGCAGGTCCTTTAATTATTTTAATGACTCTGTCAATGGCCTCAATTGGCCATTGACAGGTCAGCAGGCACTCAGCTGATTCAGCTGAGCCCCTGCCTACTTGTAAATTTAAATGGAGAGGGATGACGTCGGGAGTTCCACCCGCATCATTTTACACGTCGGCAAGGGGGCCCCGCTCCCCTCTCACCGACCAGCAAATCCTGGCTAATGTTAATCATCTATCATGTTTTGTCACAAATAGACCAGGTGGCATAATGGATTGAGAATTGGTTAGCAGACAGGAAACAGAGAGTAGGAATAAATGGGAATGTGAGCAATGAGGAGGGTGTTATGAGGCTTCAAGGCGATTTAGACAGGTTGATTGAGTGGGCAAACACATGGCAGATGCAGTATAATATGGATAAGTGTGAAGTTATCAACTTTGGTAGGAACAACAGAATGGCAGAGTATTATTTAAAAGGTGATAGATTGGGAAATGTTGATGTACAAAGGACCTGGGTGTCCTTGTCCACCAATCGCTGAAAGCAAGCATGCAGGTGCAGCAAGCAATTAAGATGGCAAATGGTATGTTGGCCTTCATTGCAAGAGAACTTGAGTACAGGAGCAAGAATGTCTTATTGCAGCTGTAAAGGCCTTTGTGAGACCACACCTGGAGTATTGTGTGTAGTTTTGGATTCCTTATCTAAGAAAGGATATACTTGCCATAGAGGGAGTGCAGTGAAGGTACACCAGACTATTTCCTGGGATGGCAGGATTGTTGTACGAAGAGAGATTGAGCCGACTAGGCCTATATTCACTGGAGTTTAGAAAATGAGAGGGGATCTCATTAAAACATATAAAATTCTGACAGGGATGGACAGACTGGATGCAATGATGATATTTCATCTGGTTGGGGGGGGGGTCTAGAACAAGGGGTCACAATCTCAGGATAAGGGGTAGACCATTTAAGGCTGAGATGAGGAGAAACTTCTTCACTCAGAGAGTGGTGAAACTATGGAATTCTCTACCACAGAGGGCTATGGAGGCCAAGTCACTGAATATATTTAAGAAGGAAATAGATATCTAGACTCTAAAGGCCTCAAGGGGTATGGGGAGAGAGCGGGAGTGTGACATTGAAATATGTCTGTAAAAGCAAGTTTTGGTAAACAACTTATGAAATACCAGGAGGGAAATGGAAAGCAATGAAGGTGAAGATGGTGAAAGAGACAAATGAAAATCCCGCCAGAGAGAAGAGTGTATGGTGTGCATGATGTGTATCTGTGTGTGGTGTGTATGTGTATGGTGTGTATGTGGTGTTTATGTGAATGTGTTTGTGTGTCTGTGGTCTGTGTGTGTGTGTAAGTGTGTATGTGTTCTGTGTGTGTGTGTGTGTGTGTGTGTGTGTGTGTGTGCACGCATGTGCCTGTGTGGTCGGTGTGTATATGTGTGGTGTGCATGTGGTGTGTATGGGCTGAGATTTCAGGCAATGCTGTGGATGGGAACGGAGGCAGCCATGGCCTGAAAATACCAGTTTCTGCCAGCGTACCAGTTCTACAACACCGTTTCCCAGCTGCCAATGTTCACCAGGGTGGGATCACGCTTCCACTCAATACTCCATTACCCCAAGAAAGGTACTCAGAGAGTTCAGTTAGAGCTAATTAACAGGGGGACGGAGTTGAGAATTTCATGGGGGCATGCAGGCTGTTTGCACTGTCTGGGGCAGACCACCTGAAAGGAGATGAGTACAGAGTGGGGGAGCCAGCCATGTTTCCCCAGGGAATGACCCCAGAGTCATGAAAGTATCAATGGCACAGAGGAAGGCTTGGACATTGGTGTAGCACAAGTGCCAGGTATTGTGGGTAGTCAGCGCTGGAACAGTGCGGGGGGCCTTGACCCTCTTGGCATTGTCAGGGCAGAAGAGCATGGGGCAAGGCATCCATAAATATCTGGGAAACCAGCTGAGCACAAGGAAGACAGCAGCTGGCATGGCTTTTGGATTTTGGGCTTATTGGCGATGAGGAACAACGCTCTCCATAGGAACGGTGGAGGGCGTCAGGTGGGTGGAGATGAGAATGAGGGGCAGGAAGGACATGAGGCGAACATCCTCAGCATAGTATCTACTGTCAAAGACGGAGCTACTGGAAATGACACAGACTCCGTGGTATGGGAGGCTGCGACTCTCTAGGCAGATAGTCACAGACATCTATGCCTCGCAGTCCAAGACCTCACACCTCGCAGCATTGCTTGCCATGCCCTGCCAGTAGCCATCAAAGTCACTGTGGCTTTCAGCTTCTTCACTTCTGATCCTTCCAATGTTCAGCTGGGGACCTTGGTAGCACCTCACAAATGAGTGTACACCATTGCATCTCCCAGGTCACTGCTGCCTTATATGCAAGAGCTGGACAGGACATTCAACACTGGACAGATGGTACCTTTCAGGGACAGAAGGCATTGTGTTTCACCATCATCACTGGAATCCCCGGGTACAAGGTATCATCAATTGCACACATGTGGCCACTAAATGATCCAGTGACCAGTCAGGGAGATGCCTCAACAGGAAGACCTTCCACTCCCTCGGTGATGACTTTGCTTCATGTGCACTTGCTTTTCTAGCAGCCGTGTCTCCTTCATCCTCTGGCAGTTCAGGCTGTCACAGATGGATCCATGCGTGGATCTTAGGGGATATGGGACCCTTGAAGATATGGCTTCTCATCCCTCTAAGAGAGCCCAGGCAGAGGCATAGAGGCAATACAATCAATGCCACCTACTCACTAAGACAATGATCGAGCTTCTCAACATGCAGTTCTGGTGCCTGGACTGGTTAGGTGGTGCCTCCCTATAGACTCTTGCATGCTGCACAGTCATTGTTATGCTCTATTGTGCTGTACATAAAATGGCTCTCTGGAGAGGTGAGGGAAGGCATCTCCATCTTCCCCTATGACACCCTCATTTTTGGCCTGGTGCTCCAGGTGGCTGGAGGGGGACATCAATCGGGATAAATGTGCCTTTTTCAGATTGGCAAGCTGTGACTAGTAGAGTGCCACAGGGATCACTGCTGGGTTCTTAACTATTTACAATCTATATCAACGATTTGGATGAAGGGACTGAATGTATGGTAGCTAAATTTGCCAATGACACCAAGATAGGTAGGAAAATGAGTTGTCAAGAGGAGGTAGACAGTCTGCAAAGGGATATAGAGAGGTTAAGTGAGTGGGCATAAATTTGGCAGATGCGTGAAAGTGTAAACCTGTCCACTTTGGCAGGAGGAATTGAAAAGCAGTATACTATTTAAATGGAAAAAGATTGCAGAACTTGGTGTTGCAGAGGGATCTGGGTGTCCTGGTACATGTATCATATAAAGTTAGTATGCAGGTACAGCAAGTGATTGGGAAGGCAATGGAATGTTGACATTTATTGTAAGAGGAATGGAAGATAAAAGTAGGGAGATTTTACTGTAGCTGCACAAGGCCTTGGTGAGCCCATATCTGGAGTACTGTTTTGATCTCCATACTTGAAAAAAAGATATAATTGCATTAGAAGCAGTTCACAGAAGGTTTACGCGACTTATTCCTGGGATGAAGTGCTTATCTTATAAAGAAAGGTCGAAGAGGTTGGGTCTAACTCATTGGAGTTTAGAAGAGTGAGAGGTGATCTTATTGAAACATATAAGATCCTGAAAGGACTTGATAGGGTGGATACCCAAAGGGTGTTTCCTCTTGTAAGGAAGGCTAAAGCTAGGGGACACAGTTTAAAAATAAGAAGTCTACCTTTTAAGAAAGGGGTGAAGAGAAATGTTTTCTCTCAGAGGATCATTAGAGTGTGGATTTCCCTTTGCTAGAAGGTGGAGAGGCTGAGTCTTTAAATTTATTCAAGGCCGAGTTAGATAGATTTTTGATAGACAAGGAAGTCAAGTGTTATAAGGGCCAAGCAGGAAGGTGGAGCTGAGACCACAACCAGATCAGCCATGATGATAATGAATGGTGGAGCAGGCTCATAGGGCCAAATAGCCTACTCCTGCTCCTAAATCCTATATTTCTATGCAAACACAGTAATGGCTGCTGTGCAAATTTAAATTGGGCCCGCATTTCATCTGACCCACCTCCTTTTCATGTGGCCTCTGATTGGCGCTAAACCTGGCTCCATTCCAGTTTGTCTCATCTTCTTCCGCTGGAAATGGGTTTGGCACCTGGAAGTGCAATGTTAACTTCTGTTTCTTGTTATGGAAATTCAACCGTATGTGTGTGTGTCTTTGTCTATGTGTGTGTGTGTTTATTTGTGTGTGTGCATTTCCACAGGTGTGGGTGTGTATTTATTAGAACATGAACAACTATTTTGGCATCAAAGGAAACCAAATGCTAAGATAACCTGTTCTATGATCTGTTACAAATACACTCCTCCAGGTCATTCACAATGGAAGTCACATTTAGTTATTCATACTTGCAAATGAATAAATCAGATCTAAGATATTTTTGATCAGCCTGAATTGTCACCAGTTTAAAGCTTCACATGAGCTTACTTTACAGGCTTATTCTGTCCATTTCTCAGTCTCCTCCATTTCCGTTCATGTCAATATTTCAATATATTATTTTTCCCTCTGGCCAGGATTCCCCTCCACTGTGACTCACAGAGCCCTTCACTGTATCTGATCTATTTCCTTTCACTTTTGCTCTCACCCCTTCTACTCCTCCCATAAGCATAATAGGTTCCTCTTGTCCTCACCTTCCACAGCACCAGTTTCCACATTTAGCAGATCATCTTCTGCCATTTCCATCAACCCCAGTAAGCTGTCACCCCCGCAAACATATCTTTCCATCCCTGCCCCTTTCAGCACTCTGAAGGGACTGTTCCTTCTGTGACACCCGAGTCCACTCCGCAAACACTCCTTCCCCTTCCCACAGCACCTTTCCATGTAAGCACAGGAGAAGCAACATCTTTTTCCTACTCCTTTCCCAATATCCATGGCCCTGATCACTCCTTCAGATGAAACAGTGATTTACTTGCACGCCTTTCAATTTAGTAAACTGAATTTGCTGCTCGCATTGTATTCTCCTCCACATTGGAAGGCTGTTTTGCAGAATAACCCCATTCAGTCTTCAAAAGTATGACTCTGAGATGTGTTTTTCATTCTCCACTCCACTTCTCTCCAATATCTCTGCCCTTATCCTCCTACACTATTGCAATGAAACTGAAGTAAGCTCAAGGGCAGCTCCTTATTATTCGACTAGATTTTTTTAACAACTTTCTGGACTCAACATTGAATTAAATCGCAATCTCAGCCTATTTTTTCAGATAGAAGCTGTTTGTGATTATTCTGTTATTTCCATTTAAGCATCCTCTAACCCCATCTTTTGTTTCTGTACTTGTCCCATTGCCATCTCCATTTGCCTTGCACCATCATCCCTTGGTCATTTAATCTCTCTTGCCTTCCGGCCTATCACAGACGTTCGTTTTTTCATTCCCCCCTCCTTCATTCTCCCTTCTTTTGCTGCCTTTGTACTTGATTGAAACTGATTACACCTATAACTTTCTTCAGTTCTGAAAAAAGGTCATCGACCTGAAACATTAACGTTGTTTTTCTCTCCACAGATGCTTCCTGTGACCTGCTGAACATTTCCAGCGTTTTCTGCTTTCTTACATTGTTATTTATTAAGTTATGAACAGACTGGGTTTGTCATGTAGAATGTGTTAATGACCTCAATGCAATGTGCTGAGACATCAAACATACTTTCTGCATGAGGGTATCTCTTTAACATTTCAGCTAGTCCAACCTCAAATTATAGTCACTCAAGTCTTGCTACATTTGGAATTGCAAAATAGAATTATAGAGCCTTATGGCATTGAGGAGCCACTCAAAGCATTTTCCTTGAGCCAGATTTCTAAATTAGCTACTGAGTTAGCCCCATTTCGCAGCCCTTTCCCCAAACCATTTTTTCCAAATATTTGTCCACTTCCCTTTTAGAAATGTTGGTAGATTCTGCTTCGGTTTACTATTTCCAATCAAGTCTTCTCTATTCTAACAATTCTCTGTGTTTAAAAAAAAATCTCCTCACCCTTGGTTCTTTTGGTAATCGTGTTAAATTTAAGCTCTCTGTGTTTTACCAAAATTAGCAATAGCTTTTCCCTATTTATCTTACCAAAGGCTCCGATAATGTTGAACACCTAGAGACATAGAGTCATAGAGGTCTACAGCACAGAAAAAGGCCCTTCGGCCCATCGAGTCTGCACCAGTCAAACAAGCACCTAACTATTTTAATCCCATTTTCCAGCACTAGGCCCATAGCCCTGTATGCCATGGCATCGGAAGCGCATATTCAAATACTTCTTACCTGTTATGAGGGTTCCACCCTCTGGGTTAAAAAATTCTTCCTCACATCCCCTCTAAACCTCCTGCCCCTTACCTTAAATCTATGCCCCCTGGTTACTGATCCCTCCACCAAGGGGAAAAGTTCCTTCCTGTCTACCCTATCTATGCCCCTCATAACTTTATACACCTCAAGCATGTCCCCCCTCAATCTCCTCTGCTCCAGGGAAAATAACCCCAGTCTATCCAATCCCTCCTCATAACTAAAACTCTCCAGCCCAGGCAACATCCTAGTAAATCTCTCCTGCACTCCCTCTAGTGCAATCACATCCTTCCTATAATGTGGATTCCAGAACGGCACGCAATACTCTAGCTGTGGCCTAACCAGCGTTTTATACAGTTCCAGCATAACTTTCCTGCTCTTATATTCTATGCCTCGGCTATTAAAGGCAAGTATCCCGTATGCCTTCTTAACCACCTTATCTACCTGTCCCGCTACCTTAAGGGGCCAGTGGGCATGCACACCAAGGTCTCTCTGATCCTCGGTACTTCCCAGGGTCCTACCATTCATCATGTATTCCCATGCCTTGTTTGTCCTGCCCAATGCATCACTTCACACTTACCTGGATTAAATTCCATTTGCCACTGATCAACCCATCTGACCAGCCCATCTTTATCCTCCTGTAACCTAAGGCTATTCTCCTCACTATTTACCAGCCCACCAATTTTTGTGTCATCCACGAACTTACTGATCAACCCTCCTACATTCAAGTCTAAATCATTTATATATACCACAAACAGCAAGGGACCCAACACCGATCGCTGAGGAACCCCACTGGACAGGCACCCAGTCTGAAAAACTCCCCTCGACCATCACCCTTTGCTTCCGGCCACTCAGCCAATTCTGGATCCAATTTGCCAAATTGCCTTGGATCCCATGGGCTCTTGCCTTCGTTATCAGTCTCCCATGAGGCACCTTATCAAAAGCCTTGCTGAAGTCCAAGTAGACTACATCAAATGCATTGCTCTCATCTACACACCTGGTCACCTCTTCGAAAAATTCAATCAAATTGGTCAGGCATCACCTCTCCATAACAAAACCATGCTTGATGTCCCTGATTAATCCCGGCCTCTCCAAGTGTAGATTAATTCTGTCCCTCAGAATTGCTTCCAAAAGTTTCCCCACCACTGAGGTTAGACTGACTGGCCTGCAGTTCCCTGGTTTATCCCTTCCTCTCTTCTTGAATAACAGTACCACATTGGCTGACCTCCAGTCCTCTGGCACCTCTCCTGTGGCCAGAGAGGAATTGAAAATTATTGCCAGCAACCCTGCTATCTCCTCGCTTGCTTCACTCAACAGCCTGGGATACATTTAATCCGGGCCTGGAGATTTATCTACTTTTAAGCCTGCCAGACCACCTAGAACCTCCTCCCTTTCTATGCTAATTTATTTAATTGTATCACAGTCCTCCTGCCTGATTTCCATACCCACATCGTCCCTCTTACTTGTGAACACTGACACAAAGTATTCATTTAGAACCCTACCTACATCTTCCAGCTCCACACACAAATTACCACTCTGGTCCTTAATCGGCCCTACTCTTGCCCTAGTTATCCTCTTACTCTTAATGTACTAGCAAAATAACTTTGAATTTTCCTTTATTTTACCTGCCAATATTTTTCATGCCTTCTTTTTGCTTTCCTGGTTTCCTTTTTAAGTCCCCCCTACACACTCTATACTCCTCTAGGGCTTTTGCTTTTTTGAGCCCTCGGTATCTGCCATAAGCCTCCCTTTTTCTCTTTATCCAATCCTGTATATCCCTCGACATCCAGAGCTCCCTGGATTTGGTGGTCCTACCCTTTGTCTTTACTGGAATATGTTGGCCCTGTACTCTTCCTATTTCCTTCCTGAATGAGCCCACTGTTGTGACACAGATTTATCTAAAAGTAGCTGCTCCCTGTCCACTCTGGTCAAATCACACCTGACCTTATTAAAATCGGCCTTTCCCCTAATTTATAACTCTGATTCCTGGCCCATCCTTGTCCTTTTCCATAACAACCTTGAATCTAATGGATTGATTACTATCTGCAAAATACTCCCCCACTGATACCTCTACCACTTGCCTGGCTTCATTCCCTAAAATTACGTCCAGGACTGCCCCATCTCTTGTAGGACCTTTTGCGTACTGACTTAAAAAGCTCTCCTGGATGCATTTTAAGAATTCTGCTCCCTCTAAACCTATCACACTATGACTAACCCAATTAATGTTGGGGAAGTTGAAATCCCCCACTATTACTATCCTATTATTTTTACACTTCTCTGAAATTTTCCTACATATCTACTCTTCTATTTCTCTCTGACTGGGGGCCTATAGTACACTCCCAGCAACGTGATTGCTCCTTTTTTGTTTTCCAGTTCTACCCATATGGCTTAATTTGAGGAGCCTTCTAAGATGTCATCCATCCTTACTGCTGTAATTGATTCCTTGATCAATATTGCACTACCCCCTCCTCTTTTACCTCCTTCCCTGTATCACCTGACAACCCTATATTCTGGAATATTGAGCTGCCAATCCTGCCCATCTCTCAACCATATCTCTGTGACAGCAATTACACCATACTTACATGTGTCACTTTGTGCCCTCAACTCATCTGCCTTATTCGTCAAACTCCTTACATTAAAATAAATATCATCCAACCTTGCCAAACTCCCTTGTGCCTTAACTGGCCTATAATTTCTGTGCCTTCCACACTCACTTGCTCTCTCTTTTAATTTTGGCTGTGCATCTCCCCCTGCTCAATCTCCTCTCAGGACCCCACCCCCCTGCCAAGTTAATTTAAACCCTCCCTAACAACACTAGCAAACCTCCCTGCAAGGGTGTAGGTCCCATTCCGATTCAGGTGCAACCCGTCCAACTTGTACAGGTCCCACTGCCCCAAAAATGGTTCCAATGTCCCAGAAACCTAAAGGCTTCCCTCTTGCACCATCTCTCTAGCCATGCATTCATCTGAACTGACCTCCTATTTCTATACTCACGAGTGCATGGCACCGGAAGTAATCCAGAAATTGCTACCTTTGAGGTCCTGTTTTTTAATCTGTTTCCTAGCTCCCTAAATTCTGCTTGCAAGACCTCATCTCTCTTTCTACCTATGTCATTGGTACCAATACGTACCACGATCTCTGTCTGTTTGCCCTCCCCCTATAGAATGCCCTGTAGCCATTCAATGACATCCTTGGCCCTGGCTCCAGCGAGGCAACACGCCATCCTGGAGTCACGTCTATGGCCGCAGAAATGCCTGTCTGTTCCCCTTACTATCGAGTCTCCCGCTAACATTGCTTTCCCCCTCTTTTTCCTCCCCCCACCCCGTGCAGCTGAGCCATTCACAGTGCCATGAGTGTGGCTGCACTCCCCAGAGGAACCAACACTCTCATTGTTTTCCAACACAGAAAAATGGTTCTCCAGTGAGATGCACCCTGGGGATTTCCTGACTACCTGCCTAACACCTTTCTTCTGACTGATGGTCATCCATCCCCTCTCTGTCTGCACTTCCATAAACTGTGGGGTGACCACGTCTAAAAATGTGCTATCCACCTCCACCAGATCTCTTCTTAGCCATCTCTGTTTGAGTGCAATAAGATCTTCATCCTGCTATCATTTAGTGAAACTTGTCTATATATTTTCCATGGGCTGTCCTTCCTTCAGATGATTGCCTTGGTTCAGTGGTAGCACTCTTGGCTCCAAACCAAGAAAAAGGCCCCAAACAAGGGAGTGGCACAGAAAGAGGTCCCAGAAGAAAGTCCCAGGCAGGGACAAAGACGAGGATCAGAGATAGATCACACTGACTCAAGATAAACAAGAGAAGCAGAGGAAAAGACTCCAAGTTAAAGAGCGAGTTTCAAGGAGCTGACTTGAAGCAAAATAGGGTCAAGAGAAGCCCTGAAGACCTGAGAGGTCAGCCAAAGGTTGTTGACTCCATGTTGCAGGCTGCAAGGGCGAAGGTACCCTTTTTGAGCAGTGATCTTCTGCTTGGCACAGTTGAAATCTGAAAGGGTGCTTGGAAGGTCAAGCTTGAGTATGCTCAGAGATCCAAGGGAAAGGAATCTTGGAAGGCGAGATTGAAACCCTGGAGGTGGATTCTTGTTGAAGCCATCTGAGAGGGAGCTGCTTTTGGAGAAAACTCCACGGCGAGTTCTTAAATGTGGAAATTGGAAACGCTTATGGGAAAGATAGAGGTTCAGTGAGACCGGTTGGTTCACGGTGTGACAAATGTGTGGGTGGGTTGTTGAGAAATCCACAGAATCTGCTTTCATCACATCTGTCATTTTCTTTAGAATGTGGTGTGTCTGACCACAGTTCACTAGTTGGTTCATGTGTACTGTATACTTACCTGGAATATTAGAGTATAAGAAGATACAATAACTTGTTTTATCTTTCCCAATCTGAATATGTCTGTAACGATATAACTGCGATGAAGCAATAATGAATATCTGAATCATTTTCTTGTGTTTGTTTTGAGATCTTTCCAACCTTTTTGTCTGGTGTAGTGTAGGTTCATTTCTCTTGTTTAATGAAAGTTCTATTTTTTCTGTGAATTTGTTCAGTAACTTATCTCCATGGTTTCTAAAAAAAGATAAAATTTAGGACCTATCAAGCCAGGTTTCATTCTGGGATCTGACTTGTCCAGCATTAACATCAGCTGGGATCGTAACAAAGTGGAGGCTTATCCAGGATCACAAATCCTTGAATTTGAATGGAATCTGTGAATTCTTAAAGAATCGAGTATGTGGAGGTACTGGGCATAGGAACAGGGTTTGCTGTGAAGTATTACTGAGGGAACTCAAAAGTAGGTTTGACAGTTGCTCAGACTTTTTTGGGAATGAAAAATGTAACAGTAGATTATTTGGGACCCTTGAATAAGGCTACATTAAGAGAGTTAGCAGGTAAATGGCATGTAGAAAAAAAAGCAGAATTTTGTAAGTATGATATGATTGAAGTAATTATCCAGCATTTAGAATTAGAAGAGGAAAAATCTGAAATTGTTGTGTCATGGCTAGAGTTAGCAATAATTAAGTTGCAAATAAAGCTGTTTGAAATAGAAAAAGATATGAAAAAACTCAAATTAGTAAAAGAAAAAAATTGAAATGACAAAGCTCAAATTGGAAGAAGATGAAAAAGAAAAAGAAAGATTGGAAGAAATGGAAATGAAGAAGCTTGAACATGCCCTCCAGATCGAGAAGTCAACAAAAGAGGATAGAAATAAGGTAAGTGATAGAGGGCAGGATTTTACAGCTCCTCCCTCCCGGCACGAGATTACGGTCCCACTGAACTGAATGGAGATTTAAATGGCTCATAGCATCTGTCAAGGGTAAACACACCATGGTGGGTCCATAAGATCCTGGCCAGAGAATTTCAAAGAGAGAAAGAACTCAGACAGCATGAACTGGCTCAAGAAAAGCTTAGGGTACAGGGTAAAAGAGAGGCTAGTAGCTCGGAAGACAAATCAAGCTTTGACATATTGAAAAATCTTTTGTTGGTGCCTAAGTTTACACAGGATAGAGTTGAAAAATATTTCACCAAATTTGAAAACATAGCTGTGAAGTTGAAGTCGCCAAAAGATGTTTGAGCCATGATGTTACAAAGTGTCCTGACAGGTGCAGCTATTAATGTGTGTGGAGGTCTGTCAGAAGAGAGATATGCAGACTATGAAGTGATTAAGAGGGCAATACCAAATGCTTGCTGAAGCATATCAGTTGAAATTCAGACTTTAAAGAAAAGACCGAATGAAACATTTGTAGAATTTGCTAGGGAAAAGGAAATGCTGTGAGATCGATAGTTTTGCTCATTGAAGTTAGAGAAAAATTTTGAGAACATGAGAGAAATTATGATTATGGAAGAATTATGAAATAGTGTTCCAGTAACTATTAAGGCTTATTTAAATATGCATCAGTAACAAAGATCCGAGAAGCGACAGTTTTGTCTGATACCTATGATATCTCAAACAGAGAGTTACATGTGGGGAAATGGTCAGATGGGAATCAACAATACATCCTTTGGCAGTAGGGGGATCAGCCAGAAGTTGTGGTCCACATTGGTACCAATGACATAGGTAGGAAGAGGGATGAGGCCCTGAAAGCAGATTTCAGGGAGTTAGGAAGGAAATTAAAAAGCAGGACCTCAGGAGCAATAATCTCAGGATTACTCCCCAGTGCCTCATGCTAGTGAGCATAGGAATAGGAGGATTGATTGATTAAACGCGTGGCTGGAGAACTGACATAGGTGGCATTGGTACTGGTTCAGGGCTGGTGGGACCTGTACAAACTGGAAGGCTTACACCTTAGCAGGGCTGGGACTGATGTACTTGCAGTGAGATTTGCTGGTGCTGTTGGGGTGAGTTTAAACTAGCTTGCCAGAGGGTTGGGAACCTGAGGGGTGACCCAAATTGGAAGAAAGTAAAGTTGGTAACAGGAAGTAGTTGTGAGACTAGAAGGCAAGAGAAACAAAGCAGAACGTTGAGTGTGTTTTGAATATGAGATGTTGTCAAAAAGACGAAGTTAAGGGCACTCTACCTGAATGCAGGCAGCATTTGAACGGAGGCAGATGATCTAAAGGCACAAATAGAGGTAAATGGGTATGATATTATTGCCATTACAGAAACATGGTTGCATGGTGACCAAGATTGGGAACTGGATATTCAAGGCTATTCAACATTTAGGAAGGATAGACAAGAAGGCAAAGGAGGTGGAGTTGTGATGATAATAAGGGATGGGATGAGTGTATTAGTAAGGAAGGATCTCAGATCTCAGATCGGAAGAATAATGTATGGAATGTGTTTGGGTGGAACTTGGAAACAGCAAAGGGCAGCAGACATTGGTTAGATTGTTTATAGGCCACCAAATAGTAATGGTAATGTGGAGCATGGTATTAATCAGGAGATGAGAAAAGGATGTAGCATGAGCAATACAGTAATCATGGGGCAGAACTTTTCGCTCGGCATGCGGGCGAGTGCCCTGACATCATCACGCACTCGCATGATAATTCGGTCGGCGGGCACGCACAATTAAGAGACCTATTAAGACCATTAACATTGTAAGCAATGGTGATTTTTCACTGCCCGTCCAACATTAAGATTGATGGGCAGGCGAATTGGTCAGCCGCCCTTTCCCTTTTAGAGGAAACCTCATCCAAGGGCAAAATGAGTTTCTGATTTTAATTTTAAAAAAGATAAAAATGTTTGGACAGAATTTACATTAGTCATATGTTCAGGTGACTGATCCTGATGTGTGGACACTTTTTTCAACATTTGAAAATCTTTATTTATGATTTTTGAATTCTTCAGCTCCCTGAGGCCTCACTCTGCCTTCAGGGAGCTTTCTGTCAGCGCTCCCCCATGCCCACACTGACTTCAGTGTTCTCCCTGTTCCTGCCCCCAGCCCAGTGGTGCTGAGCATTTCAGTGTGCTTTTCATGCTGGCTGGCTGTTAATTGGCCAGCCAGCGTGAAATCGCGGTCGGGGGCTGATCACAGGCAATGGCCCGTTTCCTGGCCAATCCCAAACCCACCGCTTGCACCCACATGCTGAGCTCAAAATCCTACCCATGGTTGACTTCAATCTGCATATAGACTGGGTAAACCAATTGAGCACTAATGCTGTGGAAGACTAATTCCTGGACTGTGTTAGGGATGGTATGTTGAGGAGCTGACTAGAGGATAGGCTATTTAAGAAGTAGTATTATGTAATGAAAAAAGGCTCATTAATAATATTGTTGGAAAAGAACCTTTAGGGATGAGTGACCATGATATGATAGAATTTTACTTTATGTTTGAAAGTGAGGTAGTTCGCTCTGAAGCAAGGGTGTTAAAGTTGAATAAAGGAAATTATGAAGGCATGAGGGACATATTAGCTGAGGTGGATTGGGAAAATCCATTAATAAGGATGACTGCACATAGGCAATGAATAGCTTACAGCATCTATACATTCCTTCAAGGTACAAAAGCCCCAAAAATGTCAGTCAACTGTGGTTGACAAAGGACGTTAAGGATTGTATAAGATTAAAAGAAAAGGCTTATAAAGTTGACAGAAGTAGTAGGAAAGCTGAGCATTGGGAGGTTTTTGGAATGCAGCAAAGGAAGACCAAGAAACTAGTAAAGGGAGAATAGAATATGAATGCAATCTAGCAAAAAACATAAAAACAGACTGTGAAAGCTTCTATAGATATTTGAAAAGGAAGTGTTTGGCTAAGACAAATGTGGGTCCATTACAGGCAGAGTCAGGAGAATTCATAATGGGGAATAGAGAAATGGCAGAGAAGCTAAATTATTACCTTGTGTCTGTTTTCACTGAGGAAGATACAGGAAATATCCCAGATTTAGAGATCCAAGGACTAGGGAGAATGAAGAGTTGAAGGAAATTAGTATAAGTAAGAAGGTTGAATTGAGAAGTTAATGGGACTGAAAATTGATAAGTACCCAGGACCTGATATTCTGCATCCCAGAGTGTTGAAAGAGGTTGCTATAGAGATAGTGGATGCATTGGTGATCATCTTCCAAAATTCTATAGATTCTGAAATGGTTTCTGGAGATTGGAAGGTAGTAAATGTCACTGCACTATATAAGAAGGGAGGGAGAGAAAAAACAGGGAACTACAGACCCATTAGCCTTACATTAGTAGTAGGGAAAAGACTGGAATCTATTATAAAAGATGTGATAAATGGATACTTGGATAATTATAATCTGATTGGGCATAGTCAGCATTGTTTGCGAGTGACAAATCGTGTTTGATGAACTTGGTGGAGTTTTTTGAGGATGTTACTAATAAAATTGATAAAGGAGAGTTGATGGACGTAGTATGCTTGGCTTTTCAGAAGGCTGTTGATAAAGTCCCCCATAGTAGGTTGATTGGCAAAATAAAAGCACATGGGATAGGAGGCAATATACTGGCATGGATTAAGGATTGGCTAACAGGCAGAAAACAGAGTAGGAATAAACGGGTCATTCTCGCATTGACAGGCTGTGATGAGTGGGGTACCACATGGATCAGTACTTGGGCCCCAGCTGTTCACAATATATGTCAGTGATTTGGACGTGGAGACCAAATGTAATATTTCCAAGCTCGTGGATGATACAAAGCTAGGCAGGAATGTGTGTTGTGAGGAAGATGTAAAGTGGCTACAGGAGGATTTGAACAGACTTAGTGAGTGGGCAAGAACATGGCAGATAGAATATAATGTGGGAAAAATTTGAAGTTATCCATTTTGGTAGAAGGAACAGATGTGCAAAGTATTTCCTAAATGGTAAGAGATTAGAAAGTGTAGATGTGTAAAGGAACCTGGGTGTTCTTGTCCGTAAGTCACTGAAAACGAACACGCAGGTGTAGCAGGCAGTTAGGAAGGCTAATAGAATGTTTGCCTTTATCACAAGAGGATTTGAATACAGGAGTAGTGGAGTCTTGCTTCAATTGCATAGGAACTTGGTTAGACTGCACCTGGAGTACTGTGTGCAGTTTTGGTCCCCTTGCCTCAGAAAGGATATTATTGCTATAGAGCGAGATCAACGAAGGTTCACCAAACTTGTTCCAGGGATGGGGGGACTGTCTTATGAAGAGACATTGGGGGAACTGGGCCTGTATTCTCTAGAGTTTTGAAGAATGAGAGGTGATCTTAAAGGAATAGACAAGGTAAGGTGTTTTCCCTGGTCGGGAGTCTAGAACCAGGGGGCACAATTTCAAAATAAGGGGGAAGACACTTAGGACCGAGACAAGGAGGTAACAAGGATGGATAAAGGGGAACCGGTAGATATAATATATTTGGATTTCCAAAAAGGCATTCGATAAGGTATCGCACATAAGGCTACTTAATAAGATAAGAGCCCATGGTGTTAGGGAGGAAAATTAGCGTGGATAGAGGATTGGCTAACTAGTAGACAGAGAGTTGGGATAAGGATGACATTTTCAGGATGGCAACTTGTAACTAGTGGAGTGCCACAGGGATCAGTGCTGGGACATCAACTATTTACAGTATATATTATTGACTTAGGTGCGGGAAGTGAATGTACTATTGCCAAGTTTGCGGATAACACAAAAAAAGGTGGGAGGGCAAGTGGTGAGAATTACATAATGAGTCTACAGAGGGTTATAGACAGGTTAAGTGAGAGGGCAAAAACTTGGCAGATGGAATATAATGTCAGAAAATGTGAGGTTATGCACTTTGGCAGTAAGAATAGAGGAGCAAAACATTATTTAAATGGAGAAAGACCGCAGAAGGCTGCAGCACAGAGGGATTTGGGAGTCCTTGTGTATGAATCCCAAAAAGCTAACATACAAGTTCAGCAGGTAATAGGTAAGGTAAATTGAATGTTGGCCTTTATTTCAAAGGGAATGGAGTGTAAAAATAGGGAAGTCTTACTAAAACTATACAAGGTACTAGTTAGACCGCACCTAGAATACTGTGAACAGTTTTGGTCCCCTTATCTAAGGAAAGATATACTGGCATCGGAGGCAGTCCAGAGGAGGTTCACTAGGTTGATCCCGGGTATGAGGAGAGGTTGAGTAGGATGGGCCTGTACTTATTGGAATTTAGAAGAATGAGAGGCGACCTTATTGAAGCATATAAGATTCTTAGGGTCTTGACAGGGTAGATACTGAAAGGTTGTTTCCCCTTGTGGGAGAGTCTAGAACCAGACGGCATAATCTCAGAGTAAGGGGTCGTCCATTTAAAACAGAGAAGAGGAGGAATTTCTTTTCTCAGAGGGTAGTCAATCTGTGGAATTATTTACCGCAGAGGGTTGTAGAGACTGGTCCATTAAGTATTAATCAAGGCTGAGATAGACAGATTTTTAATCGGTAAGGAAATAAAGAGTTATGGGGAAAATGCAGAAAAGTGGAATTGAGGATTATCAGATGAGTCATGATCTCATTGAATGGCAGAGCAGACCCAATGGGCTGAATGGCCTACTTCTGCTCCTACGTCTTATGGCCTTATGGCCTTGATCAGGAAAAGGAATTGCTGGTGAATCAGAACAGCTGGTTGAATGCAGGATTAAAAACCGAGACTTGATGAACTGTTAGAACTTCAGCATGAAAAGAGCAATGAGATTCTTGAACTCCGAAACGATTTAGAGAACCAGAAGAATGAAATGTATGTTATGGAAGAGCAGATCCAGAATTTAAAAGCAGACAGGGAAAATTTTAAGGAACAGATTGAGGATCTAATGGGTTAATTGAAGAAGACTAAAGAGCAGTCAGTAACCAGGTTCCAAAGTGAACTGAAAGCCCATATAAAGTTGTTAACATTGTCTAAGGGTTCCACAAATAATTTTGAAACAACAGCAACTGAACTGACCAGATTAGTTGCTGAGTTGAATGAAAAGATTAACAAGCTTGAGAACGAATTGGAAAAGAGAGTAAACAACTATTTGGATAAAATTGTGAAAGATGTGGAAGTAAAAGTTCTATTTTTGAAACATCCACATGGGAAATGTGAACGTGTTCAGAAGACTTGGATAAACTAGAAAATGATTTCAGAAAAGAGAGGAAAAGTCCCTTGGTGCAAGTTCTATCATCAGGCATTGATCAATATGATGAAAAGGGAAAAACTGTTCAGGAAGAAATGAGTGAAGTTGGCTGCCAATCAGAATTACACAGTGTCCATTGAAAATGTAAAGCACCCATTGAAGGCATGTTTCCATTAACAGAAAAGAAGAATAAGAAAAATTCCATGTTCTTCTGTATTAAAGTTGAGAAACCCTAGGCAAAAGTTATATCTGTCATATAAATATGGATGCATATTTAACATATATCAATCATATTTGAAGAGAGGAAGACCACCAGAGTATTGGTTCGTAGTCACACCAGCAAGGTTGAAACCATAGTATGAAACAGAAATACAAGCTGGTTAAGATATTGCGAAAGAGAAATTTAATGTACCTTCACTACCTAACAACATGTTAATTTTTAATGCAGTGCAAATCAACCTCTCTGGCTCAGAAAGTGAGCAACCGAAAGTGTTCAGTCTCATTCTTGCGCACAGTAAATTCTTTGCTGAAATTTAAGAAAATGCCAATGTTTAATGTTTAATTTTTTTCTTACTTTTCCTTTCTGTCTTTGTCTTTTCTCTCTCTTAATCCAACATTTCTTTCCTTCTCTTTATTTCTTTTGCTATACCTGGTTTAGTTTTAATTCTTCCACTCTACTTCACCCTCCTCTGTTGTTCTTGTTTCTTTCTGAATCCTTAAAACTCATTGGTTAAGGAGATACATTGTTGCCATTCACTAATCCCCAGATGCTCCATTGCCCTTGCCACATCTGGCACGTTACAGTGCATATTTCCTATAAGTTCCAATGTGAAAACATTTCAATATGAAGGGTACAAAAAAATGTCTAGTAATGAATGCCACAAGATGTCTTGCTCTAGCAAGTTCCAGGCCAGCCGTTCTTTTAGTATAGTGCTGTTTGTGGAAGCTTGTTGGGTGAAAATTGTCAATTGTTTTTCCTTATTATAATGACTATACTTAAAAAGTGCTTCATTGGCTGTCAACTGTGTTGAAACCTTCCGAGGCCCTGTAAGAGGCAATATAAATGCAGAACAAAACAGCCAGCTTGATTGGCACCCCATCCACCACCTTAAATATTCACTTCCTCCACCACTGACACACACACAGTGGCAGCACTGAGCCATCTACAAGATGCAATGCAGCAGCTCACCCAGGCTTCTCGGCAGCACCTGTCATAAAGAGATATTAATGTTTATAATGTTATCGGAAATTATTTTTTAAAATAGAGTTCGAGTAGAGTCTTTGTCTATGGGTAAAATTTTTCCCTCGTCGGGCAGGCGCGCACCTGACCCGACTGAGCATAAAGTGACATGCGATGACATTGGGCGAGCGTCCCAACGTCATCGCGCACTTGTGCAATATTTCGGTCGATGGGCGCATGTCGGAGTCAGCAGCATGCCCGCCGACAACTAAAAGGCCTATTAAGGCCATGATAAAGTTAATTAAAATGCCAAGCGGCCTTTGCACTTTTTTTTGGAAACTTCATCCAAGGGCAGGATAAAGTTTCCAAAAGCAAATAAAAATAAAATAAAAACTATAATTTTTCATTAATAACATGTCCCTGCTCATGTGACAGAGTCACATGGGGGAACATGTTTCATAACATTTTTATTTTTTACATTCTTTTATTCATATATCTTCATCTCTCTAAGGTAGCTCTGTGCCTCAGGGAGCTTATGTAGCATACTTGTGCACATGCGTGAAGGTCGCACTCGCCCAGCTGGCACTCCTTGCCCCGCCCGCACAGCAGCGTTCAGCGCTGCCACTCGTATTTCATGCTGGGTGGGCCTTAATTGACCCAATCACAGGCTGTGGTCTGCTTCTCGACCGCCCCCTCCGACACTACCGAGCCCGCCGCCAAGGGCAGAATTCTGCCCTCTGTTTGTGTCTGTGTGTGTCCTAATTAGACTTAAGTCAGCTAGTCTGGGTGCTTTGATGTATAAGTCATTTTGAGATGTTAATTAGGCCAACGTAAGGAGGATAGAAGGTAAAGTGTTTTGTTAAAAGAAACCATTCAAGACCAGGGGTGCAATCTTACACCTAGCTAGAGGACACCAAGCAATATGTTTATTTTTTTCAGCTTACTGATAAAATTGGTAGAATGCAAGGCTGTTATTGTTAGAAGAGGTAAAGTTAAAAGCCGAGTGATACAATGGAAAATGTACATTCAAAGAGAAAGCTTTGAATAAAGGAGAAAGGAGATTGTGTGCAAGGTAGAGGCATTTTAAGATCCAACAAATGTGAGAAGCCTCCAGCCTGTAAGCCTCAGCTGCTGGTGCAAGGACCCAGAGCTGAAAGAAACTCATTTTGAATGCATCTGTCCAGGATGTGCTTTGCAAGGTGTCTGTTTAAATCTTTGAGATTTACTGTTGCCTTAACAGAGGTGTAACTGAGAGTCAGATTAATTAGGGGATTTTTGTAGCTATTACAATCTTTCTTGTATTAATAAATGTTTAATTTAGTTTTATAAAAAACCTCTTGAGGTCTTATTACCACTGAATTCAAAGCCTGCATCTCAAAACATACAAAGTGAAAAATGGGTTATGACAGTTATTTCAAGTTTCTCCCTGGAATTTGAACAACTCAGCCTTTACCATCAGCTGTGTCATAATAGCACCTTCCAAACCCATGAACTCTACCATGTAGAAGGATAAGGGCAGCAATGCATGGGAATACCATGCACGTTCCCCTCCGAGCCACTCACCATCCTGACATGGAACTACATCGTCATTCCTTCGCTGTTGCTGGGTCAAATCCTGGAACTGCCTTCCCAACAGCACTGGGGGTATACCTACACCACATGGACAGCAGTGGTTCAGGAGGTCAGCTCATCACCACCTTCTCAATGGCAATTAGGGCTGGGCAATACATGTTGATGTAGCCAGTGACGCCCACATCCCATGAATGAATATTTTTTAAAATCATTTTTTATTATATAACCTATGTGGTTCAATGCTTCATGATTTGGTGACTTGCGAGTCAGTTTGTGAATCTACTTATGAACAAGCTTTTTCTGTTATCCTAAAGTTAATCATGTGGAACTATCTGGGAGTAATTTGCACTGGAAAATGGCTGGGATATCAAATGGATGCTAAAGCTAGTTTTCTATTCCTGTCACGAGTAAATTTTACATCTACAGCCCACACCACCAACCCACACCCCCCACTCCCCACCCACCCCCCCTCCATCCCATCCCCTGCACTGTTATTCCTCACAAGATACCTATGTGCCTTTGCCATTTTTAACTGTTGGGCTTTTCTTTTTAAGGGAAAGGGTTTGTGGTCATAAGTAAATTTCACTGATCCTGAGGCAGAAGGTAAACTGCTTTGACAGCACTTTTATTAACTTATGTTGGGGCATAGCGGTATATTATTAGCAGTTTAACGTGTCCAGTGATGGATTTTGACTTTAGGGGCTGCAGTGCTTCAGACATTCATAGTGCTATGATCTCCAATTAGGTTGAAATATGGCTGGTGGCTTGAAGCTATTTCTCACAGTAAAGAACTCCAAGGAATCAGATTCTGGAATTTGTGATCTCTATAGCAACTGTCAAAAAGTGTACAATTAACCAAGATAGACAGCCACAAGAGTGAGTAAAATATTATGGACAACTCCAGTATATGGGAAACCATAGTGTGGAGAAAGAAACTCAATCGCGAAACTGAGAGTTATCATGTTTGTGTTAAATAATGACCTGCCAATGTCAGGAGAACAATTTATTTATTGATTTTGTAATTAAATGCTATTGTATATTTCTGAGTCATTTTTGCCCTTCTCACTCTAGATTCTTCAACTTCCATGTCAGATTGTCTTTGTAGGTGTGTCCCACTCCCTGACACCTTGACATTATCTTCAGTAGCCCAGATATCTGGGTAACATGTCCAGAGAATGTACATTGAAATCTTTATGTTATTTATTTAAGTTACTGAAATTGTCTACTACATTCGCAGAATCATTCTCCTGTCAACAAATATTGGAAGTGCATCACATCAATAGGTCTTATTTTTACTTTGACCACAAAGCAAATTTATTCAACATTAGATAAACAAGCAAATAAATAACAATAGTATAGTACTCGTAAGCTCCTTGAAGTGAAACAACACATTTAATCACATTTCTATTCAATTGATATTCAACATATGCAGTGATTTTTTTTTTCCCACATTATCACCATCGTGGGAATTACATTGGTCGGCATAACAATCGAAGGTTGCAAATTGATTCTTATTGATTTTGCCCAGGAATTACTCCATCAAGCATTTCATAGAAGTGATGCCTCAATTTGACGCCAAAACATTAAAGCTGGAGTTTGACAGCACCTTAATTATGTGGGATAATTATGAATAGTGATTGCAGCACCCATTTTCAACAACTATCCAATTTAGCCCCAAATGTGATTAAGGATGGGGCATTTCTACACAATTGCAAAATTAAACTGATAATAATTTTCACTTCTTTAGCACCTTCAGTAAAACATACATGTCACAGAGCCATAGGCCAGAATTTTTCTGTCCCGTTGGTGGCAGCCGCAATGGCGGGTGTGAGTGGACAATATGGTGAGAAGGACAAAAATCAGTTTTGTGCTGTTTTGAAGCCAGTTTGCAATTGTCCACTCTGGGCCACTTTTCCCACCACTGCATATCGGAAACCTAATGTCAAAACATTAGCATCACATTATAAGCCCTGCTCACTGGAATCATCCTCCAATGCTGGATATTCCGGTCATGACAGTGTAAGTGCATGCTGATCTGTTTTACAACTGTACATAAGCGATGTGCACCTGGTGAGCTGTACTTTGCTTGTACTTCAAGGCTTGTTTGCTGACCTTGCTTCAGGTAGCACTTCAGTCATCAGCACCAGGCTTCGCAGACAGCATCACATCACTTTTAGGAGAGTCCATGAGCATGACTCTACCTACCAGACCAGCTGCAGGGCTAGGGCTGGCTTGCAGACTGGGAAGAAATGGCCTCAGGGAAGGGAAGAGGCTGCAGGGCGAAGGATGTACTGGGGAAAGGGGGTATCCCAGGGTGTGTGTGTGGCATATGTTGATCTATGCAAGTGGCCTCAAGATGGTGAGGGCTTGAGGAGGCAGTCTCCAGAAGAGATGAGGCCAAATGGAGATGTGAGGGTATGTGTGAGAGAGTGAGTGGTGATGTCCCTGGCAATAGGTAGTGATGTCCTTTGAGCTGACAGTGAGTGAAATGCTAGTGAATGTGTGATGGCCTTGCGAGTATGTGAGTTTGGAGTGATGAGATGGCAGCCTTACTCTGGCGGCACGGATGAGATGATTCATCCTCTTTTTGCATTGGATGGCCAACATTTTGAGTAAAGCATTGGCACTGGCCACCACTGCCATCACCTCCCAAGCCAGAATGGTGAGACTACTGGACCTTCTGTGGCCAGAGCGGGGCTGGAGGACATCACAGTGGGCCTCCAAAAGGCATTCCACTGACTGGTCACTGAACTCTTCTTGGCTTTCAGGGCCATGTCTTCACTGGAACAGGCCTGGGCTGCAAGCATTGAGAACTGTGTACGTGGCTGCTGTTTAGATATGGCACCCAGAGTAAGGAAATGATGAGGTAATGGCTAGCAGGTGATTCAGAGGCTGCCCGCCAGCAAGACGGCATGTTTCCTGTGCTGCATAATTAATGAGATTGGAAGTGGATGATATAGCGTGAAAACCCGCCATTGCGGCCAACGGGTGAAACTTATTTTTTCACACCCGCTACCACACTTAGTGCAAACCTGAGATGATTCCGTCTATAATTAAACAAAAATGGAGAAACTAAAGGAGTGATCAAAAGCTTGGTCATAGCGGAAAGCTTTAAGGAAAGCTTGAAAGGACAAGAGGGAATGGAGGAGTTTAGGAAGGAAATTCCAGAATGTACCATTGACTGCTGAATGCGTGACCACCAATAGTTGTTATAAAGGGTGGAATGAATGAAGTGTAATGCATCAGAGAAATAGAGATTTGGGTATAGAGCTGGGGCTGGAGGAGGTTACAGAAATAGAGAGGGACAAGATCCTGAAGAAATTTAAACACAAGGATGAGAATTTTAAATTGCAGACATTGGGGAATGGAAGCTGATGTCAGTCAGCAAGGGCAGCTGAAGTAGAATGGTTATTTTTTAAGTGTCACCAGTAGCACTGAGTAGATCTAAGAATTGGGCCTCAAACTCTGAATTGAGACGAATTTGAGTTATGTTGCTTGTCCTCATCAGAACTAATTTTTATTCAGTTGAGTGCAAGGTTCTAAATGGGTCTAACGTGTTGGGTAAAGACGCCAAAGAGAATGACCATGTTTTGATATTCTTGAAGTTACCACATAGAGCACTAAACTGGCTTGCTCCAATTTTTGGGCAGAAGGGTTACGATTCCTGATTAGCTCATGCCTTCACCGAATCCGGCAGGCAGCCCACAAGCTTCTTGCTGCCTCCTCATTTCAATGATTCCAGTGAAAAGCCCAGCTGGGCCATGAATATAGATCAAGAATAACTGTGTTCCTAATGTAGTCCCCTGTGGAATCCCACTATATACCTTCCTCCAAACTGAAAAGCAGTCTGGAAAATGTTCTGCCTGTTCTGCATATCTACAGTGGACTTTGGTTGTGCCTTTATCACAATGGCAACTGGCATGCTTTGTATCACAAGAGTGCTTGCCCCTGGGGATACCATTTTGGATCCCTAACTGCAAATGCCCAAAAAATTGTGTCTACTGAGCCCAATTTCTTGCGCCTTGTTTCGTCTTATATGTTCTGTTTAATTTCTTTGTTAATCCAGCTTTTTGACTTTGTTAGTCTGAAATTTAAGACTCCTGGTCATTCCCCATTTTCTTTAAATTGCAAAATAATTTTTACAAAGTACTCTCTCTTCATAATTAATGTTGATTTTGTCATCTTAGAATTTATATTCAACCTCTTTTCCACAATGTTACAAGAGACAGAATTGAGTTAACTAAAAACTCTGCTTTATTTTGACCAAAAGCAAACAGTGTCTACTGCTAAAAAGGCATATCGTAATTTACAGAATGTTGCACTTAATCCATCACATCTGAGGGAGCTTTAGAGGTAGTAAGTATAGTGATGTTTTTGTTTTTTTGCTATAATTAGTGGCCTGCTATGAAAATCACAGCAACAAGCAACTTTGAAACAAGTTCAAGTTTACAATTTCATCAACAGATCTTTAATTACAAGGAAAGAGACATTCTCATGTTTTCTTAACAGAAGAACAACAGTCCCAATTCATGGCTATTGCATGTTAAGAGAACATCACACTGCTTTTTGATACTGGATATAAACCCATAACATTGTGTCTTCCTGCTTTACAATGCTGACTGATCTAATATATGTATTCCCAACATTTCTATTTTGTTTTCACACATTTCTAGAATTTGTAAGAACTTATGTGGTGGGATGGTACAGTATAGTGTGCCACTAAGTATTTATGCTTCTTCAGATGTCAACTGAATGGACTATTCTGCCTGAATCCCCCACTATCAACATCCTGGGGTGGGGTTACCATTGACCAGAAACTGAACTGGACTAGCCATATAAACACTGTGACTACAAGAGCAGGTCAGAGGCTAGGAATCCTGTGATAAGTAGCTTACCTCCTGACTCCCAAAGCCTGTCCACCATCTACAAGGCCGTAAGTCAGGACTGCGATGGAAAACTCCCCACTTGCATGGATGAGTGCAGCTCCACCAATACTCAAGAAGCATAACAATATTCAGGACAAAGCAATCCGCTTGATTGGCACAATACCACAAACATTCACTCCCTCCACCATCGATGAACAGTGGCAGCAGTGTGTACCATCTACAAGATGCACTGAAGAAACTCAACAAGGCTCCTTAGGCAGCACCTTCCAAACTCACGTCTGCTGCCATCTAGAAGGAGAAGGGCAGCAGATACATGGGAATACCAGCACCTGGAATTTCCCCTCCAAGCCACTCACCATCCTGACTTGGAAATTTATCGCTGTTCCTTCACTGTCACTGGGTCAAAATCCTGTTACTCCCTCCCTAACAGCACTGTGGGTGTACCCACACCACATGGACTGCAGCGGTTCAAGATGGCAGCTCACCACCACCTTCTCAAGGGCAACTAGGGACAAGCAATAAACACTGGCTCAGCCAACGACGCCCACATCCCATCAATGAATAAAAAAATCTTACTCTTCTCAAAACCAACACTCATTGCCTGCCATGTCATGAGTGGGTGGGACTTCATCCACCACTCCATTTCAGTCTGATGTCCCAACAATGCGGCACATTGTGGAAACAATTACAATTGCATCTTGAGGAGTTTAAAGTAAATCATATTGCTTGTAGGTATTTTTACTTCAGAAGCAGTTGAGCATTTTTGCACAAAGATATTCCAGGATTATTTTTATTTTTGTTCATTGTTTCATGAGGTATGGATATCACTGGCAAGGCTAGCATTTGTTGCCCATATCTAATTGCTCTTGAACTGAGTGGCTGGCTAGGCAATTTCAGAGGGCAGTTAAAAGTCAACCACATTGCTATGGGTCTGGTGTCACATGTAGCCCAGACAAGGGTGGCCTGTTTCCTTCCCTAAAGGCTATTATTGAACCAGATGTGTTTTTATGACAATCGATGATAGTTTCATGGTTACTGTTACTGAGACTAGGGGCGGAATTTTCCCAGAATTGCACTAAATGTGGTAGCGGGCGAGTACTATGGAGTCCTAATGGAGCTGATTAAAATGGTGGGTTTTCATGCCGTATCTTCCTGATCTTGCCTCATTATTTATGCATTCCCGGGAAACACGCCATTTCCATGGCGGGCAGGCTCTCATTCACCCGCTCACCATCACCCCACTGTTGCATGACGCCAACCACCATCTTTAAAAGGCAGCCGCCAGCATAGCGCTCATCACCACTAGCTCACCACCCTCTTGGGAGACATGGCCAGCAAAGGCAAAAAGGCTGCAGCTCCCCCGCTTCAATGACTGGTCCCTTGAGTGACTGCTGGATGCCGTGGAGGCACAACAGGATTTGCTCTACCCCTGCTCTGGCCACAGGATGGGCAGCAATGTCACCAACCTGGCTTGGGGGGCAGTGGCAGCGATGGTCAGCATGAACACCCTGCAGAGGAGGACAGCCACCCAGTGCCACAAAAGGATGAATGATCTCTTTCGTTCCACCAGAATAAATCACCCTTTTCATCACGCCAACTCACAAACTCACAAACCCATCACACATCCACAGAGTCCTCACTCAATGCCATTGTAAGGGACATCACCATTCACTCTCTCACACACACAGTCATTGTCCTCATCCTGTCCATGGGACCACTCACCACTCACACAGGCCAGGCATTTATTATCTGGTCCGGCAGGCATCCTGATACACTCACCCCATCTCTATCCATGCAGGACAAACTAGGTCACAACAGTAGGGAAAGGCTGCAGACAGGTGGAGGGATGCCAGAAATCAAAGTTCTGACAGAATTCAAAAATGCCATCCAGCTGGCTGGCGATGATCTGGACCATTCCTCTGATAATGGTGCGGTTGCTGGAGCTGCAAAGACAAGCTCAGGGACATCAGGAAGGGATGTCCACTGCACTCCTCAGATTGCAAGGCACAATGAAGGAGTCCATCCATCTTCAGTCTGAGGTGATAACGCCGGCATTGCAACCCACCGAGGTCAACACTGGCAGGAAGGCAGCCGCCATGGAGACCTTGGTCCGGGACATCACTTCTGCACTGCTGCATGGGCTTAACTCCATCACTGATGACATATTTGGCCTCCAACAGTGTGTAGGTGAGAGGGGTGCTGTGCTGAGCAGCTCGATTTTACTCCAGCTGCCCCTTATGCTCGCAGAATCAGCCAGGTGCCCTCAGGCACCCATAGGGAGGAGGATCAGCAAGCTCCGGTGCCATCCACCCGGGTGACTCTGGGAGCGAAATAAAAGCAAAATACTGCAGATGCTGGAAATCTGAAACAAAAACAAAAATAGCTGGAAAAACTCAGCAGGTCTGACAGTATCAGCGGAGAGGAATACAATTAACATTTTGAGTCTGGATGACTCTTCATCAGAACTAAAGAAATATAGAAATGAGGTGAAATATAAGCTTGTTGAGGGGGGTGGGACAGGTAGAGCTGGACAGAGGGCCAGTGATAGGCAGAGGCAAAGAAGAGATTGCCAAAGATGTCATAGACAAAAGGACAAAGGGGTGTTGATGGTGGTGATATTATCTAAGGAATGTGCTAATGGTGACATTAAGGGTAGAAAGCAGGACAAGCAAATGACAGATGACCCTAGTAGGGGTGGGGTGGAGGGAAGGGATCAAAATGGGCTAAAAGGTAGAGATAAAACGATAGATCGAAATAAATTTAAAAATAGGTGGGAAAATAAAAATATGTTTTAAAAATTACAAATTATTTGAAAAAGGGGGATCAGAAAGGAGGCGGGGATGAAGGAGAGAGTTCATGATCTGAAGTTGTTAAACTCAATGTTACGTCCGGAAGGCTGTAAAGTGCCTAGTCTGAAGATGAGGTGCTGTTCCTCCAGTTTGTGTTGAGCTTCACTGGAACACCTTCAGTATGTTCTCAAGTATGAGCCAGACCTCCCTATCACTTGCCATTTCAACACACCATCCTACTCTCATGCCCACATGTCCATCCTTGGCCTGCTGCAATGTTCCAGTGAAGCTCAACACAAACTGGAGGAACAGCACCTCATCTTCCGACTAGGCGCTTTACAGCCTTCCGGACTTAACATTGAGTTCAACAACTTCAGACCATGAACTCTCTCCTCCATCCTCACCCCCTTTCCTCTCCTCCTTTTTCCAATAATTTATAATTTTTTAAATATATTTTTATATTTCCACCTATTTTAAAAATTTATTTTGATCTATTGTTTTATCTCCACCTTTTAGCCCATTTCCATCCCTTCCCCCCACCCTACCCTCACTAGGTCTACCTGTCATTTGCTACTCCTGCTTTCTACCCTTCACGTCACCATGAGCACATTCCTTAGATAATATCACCACCGTCAACAACACCCCTTTGTCCTTTTGTCCAAGACGTCTTTGGCAATCTCTTCTTTGCCTCCGCCTATCACTGGCCCTCTGTCCAGCTCTACCTGTCCCACCCCCCTCAACCAGCTTATATTTCACCTCATTTCTATATTTCTTTAGTTCTGATGAAGAGTCATCCAGACTCAAAATGTTAATTGTATTCCTCTCCGCTGATGCTGTCAGACCTGCTGAGTTTTTCCAGCTATTTTTGTTTTTGACTCTGGGAGTGATGAGCCCACCTGAATCCTATCTTCCTGTGACCTCCACAGATCCAGCTTCACAGGCCGAGGAGGGTGCCACTGCCACACAACAGGACCCTGAAAGCAGGCCAGGGCCCTCCAAGTCTTGGCCCTTCAGAGAACGCCCGCCAAAGTCATCACAGAGAGGGTGTCACAGACAGCAGGCTGCCTCTACCTCTGCTGTGGATGTCCAGGGAGCAGCAAGACATAGAAGCAGGGTTAGGAAAGTTAGATAAAAGTAATTGCACAGCCTGAGCACAGGTGTTGATCGTTTGTACATACAGTTCACTAATGTCAATAAGCTCCTAAGAATGTCACCCTGCCTGTGGCTCCTTGTTCTGATGAGTAGTGTTCTTGCCACTTGGATGTGAAACCTTTCTGCACAAGATAAAAGGCAGGATTCTCTGTCACTCTCTCCTCTGTTTTCTACAGTCTCTGTAGGCCATCAGACATACAGCAAGGTCACCAGGATCCATGACCCTGACATAGTCCTCCTGCAGCATGAAAGAGAGGGAGAGACGTGGTTATCATGTCTGTACTTAGCACCTTTCCTGACCCTGTGTGACCGCCCCTTAACGCTTCCTGGAGAGTGTTGGTCACCCCTCGTATGGCCAGAGATAAGTGCGCTGCATGGCTGCCCTGTCAACCTGCGACATGGGGGAAGATGGTCCAAACCATGATGCTGAGATTGCAAGGGGCTGTGAGCACCTCCAGCAGTGACTGCTACATGGCCTGCGTTGGTGAGGAGATTGTACAATGGGTACAGCCCAACTGTTCCCCAGTCCAATAAAGTGATGGCGGACTTGAATTCTGTGGTGGTGTGGTGGAGAGGGTTGGGGGTAAGGTATGGAGTGCTTGGTGACCCTTTGGTGCCTCCTCAATGCTTGCATGGGTGGGCAGGCTAGGAGCCTGACCCCAATCATATCACTGTGGCTATACCTGAGCTGTCTTAGTTGCAGAGGCATAGTCAGTTTATACATGTGTCTGTAATGTGTGGCCACTCCCCTCAGTTACCCTGCTCCCCACCTTGATTGCCTGTGCACGGGATGCAGCTCCAGGGCAGCACTTGACTCCCCACCTCAGCAGTTGCCTCCGGGGCTGTCCAGTACTTGACCCAGATACATGGACCTGCTCAGCAGTCACCTCCGAGGCCAGGCATCAGTGTCCCCTGCCCCTTGGTGCCCCTGAGGCCTGTAAGCAATGGGTGAGCTGTGGAAATCGCTGCTGCTCACTCACATCAGTTCCCCCAAAGTGAAGGCCACCAAGTGCATGTCGCCTGTGTGCTGTTGTGAAACACATCGGCGTGCTTTCCTGCTGACGTGGATGGACAATTAGGTGGGAATCCAAGATCCTGGTGGGATGGCCTTTTAATTATATACTAGTGTGTTTCAATTAACTCCCCAGTGACCGATGGCGGGAAACGCGGCCTGCTGTCAGTGAGCTGAGCGGAAGATCGAGACCTGCATTCACGTCATCGTGAAACGAGTCCTGCTATATTTTCCGTGCACGCCACCCATCACGCCCACCGTCAGTGGGCTCGGAAAATTCTGGCCTAGGGATGGAATTTTCCATTCCATGGTGCAAGAGGGAACTGGGAGTGTTTTCCAACGTAGAGCATGTGGGAATTTGCACAAAATCGTGCGATGCTGGGCTCATTACTTATGCAGTCAGGCATTTCCTGACGTATTGCGCAGTGGGGCAGGCTGGATGATGCATGCCCCGCCGTCATATCTGGGCGCCATATTTAAAAGGCTCCTGGGCAACAACTTCTTTGTTGCAAACCCATTGTGGAATGAGGAGGTGGCCTGGTGATCCCAGGGACCTCTGGCCCCCAAATTCAGCAACATTTCCCGCAATATGGTGCTCAATGCAATGACAGCCAGGAGGGGCATCCTGTACCCTGAGGATGGAAGGAAGAGGCCCAGCCGTGTGACCAACCTGCATGGGAGGAAGTCTCCAGGATGGTCAGTGCCCACGGCCTCCACCAGAGGACTGCCCTGCAATGCTGGAAACGGATAAGTGACCTCATCCGCGGCACCAGGGTAAGTGAGCCATCAATTGCTCACACTAACCTCACTGAATGGTTGTATGGGCCTCAGTGGTAAGGACACCATCCATGTGGCCCATACATAAAAGAACTAAGGTGATGCCTCATAGCCCCCTGCAGTCCATCTAGTCTGCAGGTGGCGAGACCACTGTGGGTCCCTGACCCTTCCACAGAGAGTGCAGGTGCTTTTTGAGGTGGTGTGCGGGGAAAAGGAGGTTCGGCGTTGAGGGCGCCAGCAAGCACCACTCATGACATGTCTCTGTGAGCCTTATCCTTCTATATGCATGGGCTCACCGTTCTGGAGGGTGCTGCCCCAGAACCCTTGTGGACAACCTGCGGAGCATCAATTACATGGCACACAATCCAGCGGGTTATTTGTAAGACTGGAAGCATGAGAAAGATACATGAAACACAATTGTCCTCAACACATCTTCTCTCTTTGCACAGGAAAAGTTGCAGAACAGCAGGTGAGAGAGAGAGAGAAGATGGGAGGGGGCCGGCTGATCTCAGGAATCTCACTGAGTTGGAGGAGTGGGCAGCCCAGCTAGCAGGGGAGGAACCAGACCGAGCCTGTGTGGATGGAGAGATCGGCCGGCGGCCTCCATCCAATAAGGATTCATGTATAATGTAGTCACATCGAAACTTAAGGGTCATGCATTCCTCCATGTTGGAGGCAGCTCATGCAGTCACTCTCACTCTCCTCTCTCACTTACAGGTGCCAGCAGGAAGAGGACAAGGAAAGAAGAGGAAGCCCAGTCCAGCAGGCCCTCCAGCCCACAGAGGATATTGGAGAGGTGGAAGAAAGTGCACCTGTAGAGGCATCACAACAGTCACCTGCATCCTTCACCAGCCCAGAGGCATACACCTCGGTGGATACTAGATGCAGTTCAGGCAGGGTCTCACATTCTGATGGTCACTGCACGAACGTGTGTCCACAGCAGAAGGAGGCAGGGTCAGTCAAGCTCACCGGCACTCAGAGGACTGTTGGGGAAGAGACAATTGCGACATCCAAGTTGAATGACAAACCTCTAGGATTGGCCCAGCAGGAAATGCTGGAGACGCAGCAAGAGGCAAGGGGACATCAGGCAGAGGCAGCAGGGACCCTCAATAGAGTAGCAAGTGAGGTGAAGAAGTCTGTCCGCCTGCTGTCCGATGAAGTGGTTCCGAACTATACACACATGGAGGTCTCCATGAGGAGGTTGGTGAATGCCATGGAGAATCTCGTCCAGCAGAATGCCCAGTTTCTGTCAGATATGTGTGCATTCCTGCTCTCCACCGCTGTAGCCAAGGGTGAGACCTTGCTGTGGCTATGCGAGAGCGTTACAGGGCACCTTCTCCTCAAGGAGTCAGGCAGGGGCCCTCAGGCACTCAAAGGGAGGAGGAGTGGCTGTTGGTTACCCCTGGGACTTCCACTCAGGACTCCCTGAAGGTCTTGGCCTTCAGAATCCCCCTTGCCTGTGACCCCTTCAGCTTCATCCTCTGTGAGAACAGAGAGAGCAGCTGCCCCTCAGCAGAACAACCAAAGTAAGCCGGGGCCTTCCAGGCCTCAGGCCTCCAGAGGAAGGCCACCAAGGTTATCCAAGACAACAGAGAAAATGGGTCAACAGGCTGCCTCCGTGCCTGCTGCAGATGTTGGGGGAGCAACTAGAAGAAGTGGTAGGGAACAAAAGATTAAGACGTTCTGATTTTATATGTGGTAGCATAGGTGCACTGTTAATGTTCTTACACTTTTATAAATAGGCTACACTTGCAACTTAATGACATCTGATGTGGTTTAATTGTGATTTATAGTTGTTAAGTCTGTGTGCTCCCCCTTCCAGCCCCCACACTCCCCCTATCTTCAGGGAACACCCCAGGTTGAGTCTATGTTCCCTGGAATCATGCATGTGCAGGGAGGCAAGGATCTTTGCCAGGACCCTTGTGAGCCCATGTGCAAAAGCCTCTCGTACACACTGAGCCTTTGCCCTTCCCACACTCATCTGTTGAAACATCTTCACATTGTTTGTACTACATGCTGGGGTTCCCCTTCAGTTGTCTAGTTAAGCTGACCTGCCATTCTGCCCACCCTCGATGACCCAACTCCCATGCATTATCTCGAGATGTCCAGCTTGAGGCTCGAGATAGTTGTGGCTTTTCAGGTAGAGCCCAACACCTTCCAACCTCCCACTATGACCCATACCCTCCCCACTATAACCATTGATCATCCTGGTGTGACCTTCCAACTCCCTCACCCATTCCATGACCCCCTCAGCATCTCTCTCTTTCCAGTACCACCCCCAACCTCCCCCGCCCCCTCTAGGCCTCCACATCCACCCCGCTTCTTCATTCCCCTCCTCCCCATCTAATCCCCTGCCCAGCACAGACCATTGCTGTCCAACGGTACTTCATTTTGCTGACCACCTGCAGAGTGAAGATCCACATCCCGGAAGCTCCTGCAGTGTGAAGATCCACATGGTTGATGCTCTACCCACCCACTGCTGCACATGATGTTTCAGGGTGCACGTTTGCTGGAGGCCTCCATCTTTCGATCTTTGCAAGCTGCCCCAGACCTTCTGCTAGGTGAGTTCCGGCATGTCCATGTCACGTTGGTCTGAACAGTGGCGTGTATAATTGGACAGAGGTGGGAGTGGGGACAATTCCAGTTGGGGCTTCATCCGCATCCTATTAACAGGATGCAAAATGGCTTCATGCTGGCGGGTGGGTGCGCACATTCCCACCGTCATTTCAAGCCAGTGGGATACCAATTTTTTGGCTCTCACCTGTCATTACCCCCTTTGCTGTTGGGACTGGAAAATCTCAGCCATGCTTTCAATTCCAGATTTATTAATTGAATTCAAATTCTACCAGCTGCTGGGATTTGATACCCTGCTCCCACAGCATTAGTCTGAGCCTCTAGATTATTAGCCCAGTGACATCACCACTATACCACCATCTTCCCCTATTCTGGGACCAAATGTTTTTAAATATTGGAGAGCTTTAGAAAGCATAGCGTTTTCACTCACATTTCCCTTGTGGCTCTCTAATGAGTCTAAGGGATGTGAAAGAGAGGAGGATGAGAAATAGAGGAGGATGGAAGCCAGGTCACTTCAGCAGTGTACATACTGTCAAGTCACTAGACACATATACAGACCAAGGAGACCTCTCCTCGATTTCTCTGTAAAGCAGTTTTATGAGAAGGTTGTTTCTTTTTTCCCATCTGGGGCTATATCTGAATTACCTGGCTCCTGATTTGCAGCCTTTAAGTGGCCTTGTCCATGGCTGTGGAAATACTGACTACTCAGGATATTTACAGCACCGATCTTTCCAGAATATCTCAGGTGATTGAACCACCTGTGTACCATTGCCTCAAGCAGGTGACGACAGAATTTGCTGGGAAAATAATGGTGAGTTCACAACACTCACATTATTCATGTGTAAAAAGCCAGCAATTTGTGGTGAAGAAGAGTTGCAGTGTGAATTGCAAACCCCTAACAATTTATGCTGCTCTGCCTTTGGCCTCACAACAACTGGATTTCACTATAACTGCCTCTGAGTTTCAAGAAATTCCTGCATTTTCCCTGTAAATCCAAATCAAACTCATTACTGACAGTTGGGGCTGATGTTTCACAACATAACTCTTGTTATTAAAAGCATCCTTATGTTTTTGCAATGTCATTCAACCTCCCGGACCCATAAATGCAGCAATTGAAACTGGAGTCTCCCTATTACATTGCTGTAAATACTTCCAAGAAGTTTTTATAAGTTAAAATGTTACATTATTAGATTTTTCTTACTTTTCCTTGGTGCATCTTTTTTCTCTCATGCCTAATCCAACCTTTCTTTCCCACTTACTTCTTTCAAATTTGATTCTTCATGTCCTCAATTTTAGTAGATGTCTATAGTAGCACAACCCAAATACCTGCAGCCTTCTTAATTCAGTTTGTCTGATTTGACTCTAACTCACTCTACTTCTTTTCTCTGCCATTCCTCTGTTTCTTTCTCTATTCTTAAATCTCATTGGCTGAGGAGAGAAACTATTGGCTCTGTTATTCACCAATGTTCCAGATGTTCTGTTGACCTCATTGCACCATTATTAGCTTGCAATTCCAGCAACTCATAACACAAAAACTTTTCAAGCTGAAGAGTACGGTAAAAACAGAGCATGTGGTGAGATCCCCTGTTCCAGAAAAGTGTAAGCTATTGTTCAGGTGCTTATGACAGTTGATGTTCATTCCTGGAGACCAAGAGAAGTAGAGAATTAGCTTTTACAGAGCGGTATGATTTCTCCCCTCCTCAGTGCCATTCATTGGACCTATGTGCTAGTAAAGGATCCAAATGAGCAGCCACTGAACTGCATTGGCAAAAAGGGTTTTCAATCACTCAATGTTCAGCTGGTGTGTAATGTGAGCCTCATAGTTCTTCATGTGAATACTTTTAGCCAGGAAACTGCCATGATTGAATTGATCATCACCCACCCGACTATCCCAGGGCCATCCAGTCAAACATGTCTCCAGATGGTTGTTCAATAAACATGGATACCCCTTCTACCCATGTGTGTTGACTCCATTTCAGAATTCAAGAGAAAATGGATAAAAATCAAGCACCTTGTGCAACAAAAATCTGGGATGAACAGTCCTAACTCCAGCATATCAAACACCCGTGCTGTGCTTATGCAGAAACATAGGGAGAACTTTTAACCTGAAGGAAAATCTAGATATTGCTTGTCCTAATCTGCACCCATAATTAACGCTTCTCCATTCTGCTAGTAAATCTCTTTTGTATTCTCTGCATGGCCTTAACATGTTTCCTAAAGCTGACATTAAAGGACATTTTAGTGTTTCAGTGCTTCAGGGACACAGTGGTCACAGTAATTATGAATTTGCCCACCTTGCACTAAGGTTTTCTAACCATTGACATTAATAGATGGCCAACTGAAGCTGGGGTTCACAATTTCCTGATATGGACACTCATGTATTGAGACTGCCGGAGCAGAAATTCTTCACAATACTTTAATTGTAGCCTAGTCAATCATCTGTACAAGCTTAGCTTGGTCCAAGGATGTTTGGATGTGTTCTTAACATCACTTATAGTTTCCCTAATGGAGGTTTTGTGGCTCAGTGGGTAGTGCCCCCTGCCCTTGAGCCAGAAGTTATAGGTTTAAGCCACATTCCAGGACTTGTTGATCACAGAAGGACTGCTCATGGCATGTTCAAACGGGATGATAATCAGCCTGCTAATCCTTCAAACGTTTCCCACTATTTTCCCAAGGGAAAAAAGCGTGTGAAAATACTAAATCAACAATTATCATTTATATTAATTTCAATTCTTTCTCCATACCCACTATAGAGGCAGAATTTTAACTGCTAATGATTCAGTTGAGGACAGGCTTTAAAACCCCAAAATGTGGCATTGGAATTGAAATACAACATGATCCTGCCCACTTCCAGGCTTAACTGGTTGGGTTTGCAAGCAAGTGGGGAACTTCCATGGAACTGTTGGTAAATAATTAAAATATTCAAAGAATCAATTCTCTGAGAATTTATGCCAGCATTCTGGTTTTAACAGCCATGAGGTTCCTGAAATGTGTACAACTTGCCAAGATCAACCAGATGAGCGCACTGTGGGGAGTGCTTCTTCAGTAAAACTGACAGGCTGGGAAGCCTTCAAACAGCGAAACTGAACAGCTGCAGCCATGCCTAGGTGAGAGGCAGCTGTTCACAGCAGTTCTTCTGAGAGTACTCGTAATGCTTGAGATTTGATTTCCAGCTTCTCATAACTCAGTTCACTTCTCTTGTACTTCACTCATGATCTGCACTTTCCTGCCTTTAGCCTTCAGCACAGCATGGGAATAACTTATGCAACTCCACCTTGCACCTCTGATGATGATCAAGAGGAGAAGCATGTGCAATGGCAACGGCACCAGGAGCATCAGGAGCAACAGCAGTAGCTGCACCAGCTGCACCTCCTCAGTCACATGTCATTCCAACAGATGGGATGGACAGAAAGGACCAACTTGAAGGAGGCAAGAGCCCCCCAACACAGGATCTACAGGTAGTGGATTAAATTTCTTAATATTTGTGACCTTCAGTGCTTCAGGAGGCTTAGGTTTATATGGCAGCTCGTTGCTGACATCAGCTGCCTCCTGAAACAAGGCCTCCATCCAATGGACTAAGAGGGCAGACATTGCCAGAAGCTTTCAAAATTATGTCACTGGAGGGTCACCTCCCCTGCCCTCAACTGCCTTCCAGTTCTCTGCCTCTCTCTGGAGTTCTGCATTCACTTCTCCTGGAAGGAGAGAAAACAGGGAGTTGTGAGGATGACGAATGAATTGTGGAGAGAGGAAGGAAGGACAACACAAATTGTGGGGAGAGCAAGCAAGGGTGACTTTGAGGCTTGGCTGTGAGATGGCACAAAGATTTGAGTGAGTGTGAATACTGGCTGTCAAAATGGGGATGTGAGGAGGTACCTGAAGAGAGAGGAATGGGTGGAGTTGCAAGCTGTGTTGAGAAGCTGCACAGGAGAATACTGGGAAAGACAGAGTGTAGGGCTTAGCATCTGAAGGTGTTATGCTATTCACCTTTCATGCTCTCCTGGAATCTTTCATGCACTTTCTTCAGATTTGAGTGATCACAATCATGTTGCTCATTTCCTCAGCCACTTACATCCATAATTGTTTGATGGGGACACAGGCCTCTTCCTCCTGCCATTGGCAAATGTCATCTCATTTCAGTCCCTTAGATCCCACAGCAGAATCTCCAGGTAAGAGTCTGAGACCCGGGGGTAGTGGGGGAGGGGATGGGCAGGACAGGGGATGGCTGCCTTGCCATTCTTGTGGTTGCTGAAACTACAGGAATCAAAATGCAGTTTGAACAATCTGATCCCTACCAGGGATCCTTTAACTAGAAATCATTTCTCTGTCATCCCACTTGTTGTGGAATTTCTTTAAGAGACTGTGGATGAAGAGTCACTGGAGGAAATGATGTCAAGTTCAAATGCCCAGGGAGTTGTGGGTGCATACTAACTGAGTAATAGGCGTATAAACGTGTTTGTGTACATGTGGTGTGGATATATGTTGCAATTCCAATAAATTAGCTATCTATTCATTGTATGTTGTTAGTATTCCTGTTACTCCTACATCAGTCACACAGTAAAGGAGCAAATAATATAACACCAGTCGCCCTCCCTAGTCAGGAAACCCAGAAGTCAAAGAGCCATGGCAAAGACAGATGACAGAGTATATGGGTTCCCAACCCACTACCATCCTCCTCACTGCGTATGGGTCTGTTAAGATAAAATTGCAACCTTAGATTCTCCACTCTCCTTGTTTCTCCTCCATTTTTATTTTCTTTTGTTTAACTATCCATTTATTTGTCACATGGCTCATTTTTAATTTTAATTTTTCTACTCACGCATGGAATTTGACCTCTTGGGGCAACACTTTTGTTTTCGGTGGGAATATGTCCATTTTGAACCTAATTTTGAGAGTTCCTTATTCCATGTCCATTGTTTTATTTGCTATTTTTCTTGCCAGTTTAAGTTGATTAACTCCCTCATTGTCTGATTGAAATTTGTTTTATTCAGCCAAGCAGTTGTAACTTCAATTGTTTTGTCAACCTTTCAATTTTTGTAACAAATTATGCTATGGTAACGAATTTCCCAATGTTTCTCACCCAACTCTCCTGTTTCATTCCTAGAACAAGATTCATCACTACTTCCTCCTTATTGGACTAAAAGCATGAGCACATTGAAGAAACATTCCCCCTCTTTACTTCTTTCGGCCAATTCTTCTGGTTCCGCATTGTTGGAGACCGGACATATGACTGAAGATGTACGTTGAGACCCTGTGGTAGTCCTGATGTGCAGACCTACATGAGAATTGCCTGGGAAGTTTCAACTTCCAACAGACAATTCCCCTGCTCCCCCAGGGAATCTGTGAATGTTGGACAATTCAAACAGTTCCATAGGACTTACCTGGATATTTATCCAGGAAATGTTGGACAGATTAAAACCTAATCTAACACCTGGCTCCCCAATCACTCCCATGAACCCACAACTACCCTCCAACCACCCCTCAAACATGACTACACTCCAACCACCCAACTAGCCCTCCTGACCTGACCCGATTCTCCTCCTCAATTGATTAGCCTGACTACCCTCAATGGAACTACCCCTGACCCAACCACCTCCCAACCCAACTACCCACTCAAGCATCTCACCATCTACCATGTCACTCACCTATCACCTCACCCGCCTACCCACATACCACCTCACCTATCTACGAGCTCAGCCACCTACACACTTATAAACTTACCCACCTTATCTACCTCCCCACTTACATGCTCTCCTACCTACCCACTTACCCACATCACCCACCTACCCACATACCCACCTACCACCTCACTTACCTCACCCATTTACCCACTTACCTGCCTTCCCCAGCTACCACCTCACCCACTCCACCCACCTACCCATTTATCCAAATCACCCACCTACCACCTCACTCACCACCTGACCTATTTACCCACCTCACCAACCCACCCCCCACCCTACCCGCTTTACCCACCTACCCATTCACTCACTCACCAATCTATTCACTCTTTCATTCACTAACATTAAGACTGGACCTTTAAACTTACCACAATGCAGCTCATTCCATAAAATGGGGGAGTGTCCTGTTACCCCCCCAGCTCTACTCCGCTCTGATGGAGAACCTGATGGATGCTGCGCTGGACATTTCTGTGAAAGACTGGCTCAGAAGAGCCTGAAAGAATTGCCCAGCAGTGTCGAGTCAGGTGAATTATCGGGCGCAGCAGCAATCCAACCTGCATTGCTGTTCCCCAGAAGAAAGATCCTTTTCTAATTTATTTCCTTTTCCTTTCCTCTATCTCAGTTTCACTATTTAGTGGTCCACAGTATGTTCCCAACAGAGTAATTGTTTCCTTCTCATTCCTTCACAGTAGCCAAATAGAAAATGCTGGAAATATGCTGTAGGCCCAGCAGCTTTTACAGAGAGAGAGAAGCAGAGTTAATGGGAAGTTAATGGGTTTCAGATTGATGACCTTTCTGATGAAATGCTTCCTACTGAGCATCTCCAGCATTTTCTGTTTTTAGTTCAGGGACAGAATTTTCTGGCTGTGGGGTGGTGGAGCAGGAGTGGGTGCGGGTGGGCATGGATCTGATCGCCATTTTATGTGGGCGGGCCAATTAAGGCCTGCCCAGCGTGAACCGTGGCTCCCGAGGGTAGCGGGAGTGGGCAGGCAGCGGTAGGACTGCAATGACCACCGGGTCCAATGGCAACCTAGCGGCCTGTTTTAAAAAGCTGCTGCAGCTTTTCAAAGGCTGTGAACCATGGTCAGTGGAAGGGCTCCCCAGGGTGCTGCTGGTGAGCAGGCCAGGCAGGAGGGTAGGGCAAGGGGGCACTGTGCCCCTCGTTTTTCTGATGATTGTCCTGCTGCCTTCCTCGAGGAGGTGACAGCATGGCGGGAGATTCTAGTTCCCCAGGATGGGAGGAGGAGGCCCCCCCCACATGACCAGACATGCCTGGGAGAAGGTGGTGGAGGTGGTGAGCTCCCACAACGTGATGCGATGCATCTGGATCCAGTGTCACAAGCATTTCAACAACCTGTTGCACTCAGGAAAGTTGAGTACCTTGTTGGCATTGGTCACTCAACCCAGCAGGTAGGCTTTGCCCCCCCCACCAAGTCTGAGTATAGTGACTGCATCGAATCATTGACAGCACGTGTCCTTCACTGGGTGGGCCAGCAGATATTGCCCATGCTGAGGCCACCCTAAGACGGTGGTGAATAGATGGGTTCTGCACCTGCAGCATGTGGTACACTGAGACCCACTTTATTGTTTTGGGGGCAACCTGGAGGAGCTGCACCTATGCGCAGAGCTAGAATTCCAGGACACGTCAAAGTCAGGGTGATGACATGCTGGGGCTTCAAGGTGACATGGCACTGATCGATCTGCTGCCATTTGTGCTCCATGCGCTTGCGCTTCCTTGCTATGGAAGATCAGATCACGTGGTGACTAATGTGATGTAGGCAGCATTTGGCCAAAGGGGTGGGGGGTGATGGAACAGGCCTGGCATCTATGTGTGAGTGTTCGCAGCAGGGGAGTGAGAAGATACTGGAGCTCTGCAATGTCCTACTCTAGTTGGGGTGGGCCGTCCGCAATGAAAATCCAGGTATACTTAGCACTAATCAATGCTCTTCTCTCCTTTCCAGGAGAAGAATGTATATAATGCCACTGAGTGGGTGAGGACTGACAGCGGCCCGGCACAGTTAGTGATTCTCAGCCATTTTGAGCAGGAGGCCCTAGATTTGCAGAGGCGCCATGCGCCCAAGTCCAGCGGTGTCGGTGAGGCTGGGGTGCCACGGGCAGGTATGTTTGCCCAGCAGTGCGGTCAGCATTGTTCTCCCAATAGCCATAGTAGTGCTGTATGTTCAGTGATTGAAGTTTGCAAAATGGCTTGACCATTGCTTTTTGAAGGATGAGCGCATAATGATCCAGGGGACAGGGATGCACATTGACATTGTCTCCACGTTAACTGATCCAATGTCCTTGTTCTTCCTTTCAGCATCAGCAGAGCAGGGCCGGGAGTAGGAGCAGCAGATGCCCCCTCTCACACTTGAGGGCCCTGAAGTCTCACAGCATCAAATTATCTCTGCCAGGCAGGCATCAGTGCAGATACTAGCATCTCGGTGAGAATTAGAACATCGGCTAGTGTCTCGGGGCACAGCGGTGAGAGCATTTCACAGTCACTGGAGGAGCTGGCAGAGACAGAGAGTGCCCATGGTGCCAGCAGTCGGAGGACTGCAGGGGACCAGGCACATGCTCAGTGGTACCTGATGATGTGCCTCTGGAGTCGTCCGCGACAGAGCAAGTGCAGAAAATGTGGCCAGGTGTGTGGAAGCATTTAGGCGAGATACATGAGGCTATGCTTGGCTTAATCTCTGTGATGGAGGAGTCTATGCAGACTATCGCTGAAGCACTGAGCTTCATATCCGAGCAGAGAGAGTGGCAAATTTTGTGGAGAGGCTCCTCCAGGAGACAAATAAGGGCTTCCTGGGAATGCACTCAGACCAGCAAGCCCTCATATCGGCACTGACCTCAGATGGTCAGTACCAGTATTGGAGATGGTCTGGGCACCAAGTTTCCCAGCTCGGTACACATCCATCCACGGCGAGCAGGGAGGTCCGAAGCGATGTCGCGTCGGTGCAGCAGCTGCCCGTCGTCTCTGTGGGCTCATCTCAGGGAGCTCGGGATAAGGGCAGCAGCTCTTCCGTCCCTCTGCCAGTGACCGTTGCATCTGGTGAGGCTGAGAGGTGTGGGAAGATACCAGCTGTGGAACTGGCAGCTCCCTCCCAGGCGGGGCCAGCACTTGCTCCATGGGTCAGAGGACAGCTACCAAGGTCATCGAGGCCAATAGGACAGCAAAGTCAGCAGGCAGTCTCAGAGGGTTCAGCACCAAGCATGGCACCCGAAAGCGTAAACATAAGGCATCTTAGGCACACCACAGTTTTATGACTGGTGCTTTGGTGTTGGCCCGAGATGAGGCCTTTATGAGTTGGTGTGATTTTTAACACCTTTGTTATTTTGTTTCCTGAAGTTTCTTTGCTTATAATATTAAAATCAGAAATGTGGCCATGGCTGAGGGTGCCTCGTTTCTTCTGCATGTGTATGCTTAAGAAAAGTGTCATGAGTGATTTGTTGGACATTCAGCTTTATGTACAAGGCCCTTACTTAGTGCTGCTGACCTGGCAGATTATGCACTTAGGTGCTGAGCATCAAGCCGACAGCCCAGGCTTGTCCTGGAGGACCATCTGTGCTGTACTAGCTGAAGGTTTGTTGTTAAAGCCTCCCAGGTGTCCCTGCCTCCCTGGAGTATGCCTGGGTCAGCGTCTACCCCCTCAGCATTTCCCTGTGCATGCTTATCCTCGGAATCACTGCTGGACTCATCATGTGCAGCTGCAGCCACTGAGTCGATGTCTTCATCGTCCCTTTCCAGCGCAAGATTGTGGAGAGCGCAGTATGCAACCACTAGCAATGAGACACAATCTGGGGGGGTACTGGAGTGCGCCCCCTGAGCGGTCCAGGCATCAGAAGCGCATCTTGAGAAGACCAATGGCTCTCTCCACCACATCCCTTGTGGAGGCGTGGTTCCAATTGTACCGCTGCTCAGCTTCTGTTCTAGGATGGTGGAGAGGCGTCATGAGCCACCTTCTGAGGGGATAGCCCTAGTCACCCAGCAGCCATCCATCCAGCCGGGCTGGAGCACTGAAGAGCCCCGGCACCTGGGAGTGTTTGAGGATGTAGGCGTCATGGGAGCTGCCTGGGTACCTTGCACAGACTTGTAGAATCTATATCCTGTGATCACACACTATCTGCACGTTCATGGAGTGGAAACCCTTCCTGTTGACGAAGGCACTGGGCTCTCCTGCTGGCGCCTTGATGGCCACATGGGTACCGTCTATAGCACCCAGGATGTGGGGGAAGCCAGCAATGGCCACGAAGCCTCTGGCTCACTGTGTCTGGCTTGCCTGGTTCCAACAGCAATGCATACCTGAACAGAGCATCTGTGACCTGCTTGATACAAGTGCGGACAGCTGATTGGGAGACACGGCAAAGATCACCTGCCGAGCCCTGGAAGGAGCCAGAGGCATAGAAGTTGAAGGCAGCTGTGATCTTTAGAGCCACTGGCATGGGGTCTCCACCCACATGTTTATGGGATTTCTCAGGCCCAATCATCTGACAGATATAGTTCACTGACTCCCTTGACAGTCGGAGCCTCCTTTGGCACTGCACCTCAGACATATTGAGGTAGCTGCTTTGCCGCCTGTATACCCTGGCAGCAGGATAGTGGCATCTTCTGCGGCCCCTTCCACCTTGGACTACCTCTTGGCCCTGTGCCCCTTGTGCCTGCGCCTCTCCCAAAAGTGACTCCCCTGGAGGCTGAATGTGCATCCCTGGCCTCCTCCCCCTTTTGCCCTCCCTTCCTCCTCAGAGAAGGTGCCTCCAGTGGAAAGTTCAACTCCCATTCCCAGGCCAAGGGAAGGTTACCTGAAAACTGCAGGCCCAAAAAAGATTCCTCACTGCAGAGAGCTGACCTGAAGGTTGTGAGTCCAGACCGAGCAGCTGGTGTGCGATTTGAGGTATTGCAGATCACACAGGCAAGTATCAGTAATTTTGAAAAATCAATATTTGGCAGAGCACACTCGCGACCTCACTGAGCCCTCTTATCCCGCCCGTGGATGAGGTTAATACAAATGTGTCCTACTCGCCTGCCCGTTGTGCCTGTGCGCCAACCCAAAGATTGCACTAATGCCAAAAACTCACCATCAATTGGTGCCTCAAGGACCATAAGCTGCCCGTTAATTAATGGCAGGCATGCATCGGACATCATTGCACGCCTGCCCAACAAAATATCGCGACAGCGCAAGGTGACGTCGAGACACTTATCCCATGTGGCTGTGTGTCATTTTACGCACACCAATGGGAAAATTCTAGTGTCTGCAGTATTTTGCTTTTGTAACCAAATAGACTCATCCACTGACATGATCTCTGGAAACATTCTTATTTTCTAGTGGTATAATGATGTTTTGGTTAATGGACCTCTCTTCTAAATGCTCCATCCTGAATAACTTGTAATGCATTTTAATAGATGGGCTGGGACTTCCACATTTCACTCCAATGTGTTACATTGTGTGCAAGCAACCCTTTCAAGGGAGATGGGTTGTGAATTTCAAAATATTAATTGCTCAATATAGAGCAATATTGACAGGGTTTTGCACAATAAATTCAGGTCCAGAAGTCCCTGAGCTTTCTGTATCCCACCAGTGAAAGCAAGGCAAGTACACACACCAGTTTTGGCAGGGGTGGCAGAGGTAGCTGAAACCATGACAGAGAAAGATGCCAATACAGTAACAGGAGCAGCTCCAGCAACAGTAGGAAGAACAGTAGCACCAGCGCCAGCAGCAGCAGCATCCGCTGATCCAGCAGCAGCCTCCTGCTCTTAGCTGCAACTCCAGCGTACCAAGGGGATCAGCAGAGAGGTGCAATTTCCGGGTGCCTATCCACAACACACAGGATCTACAGGAAGAAATTGAGCATCCTCAATGTGTCTCAGGAGGCACAGAGTGTCA